>NC_044033.1:435135615-435444982 GCF_901765095.1 Microcaecilia unicolor
TGGCCAATCCAGGTCACAAATACCAGGCAAGATCCCAGAAAAGCTCAATACATTTTATGATGCTTATTCCAGAAACAAGCAGTGGATTTTCCCCAAGTCAATTTATTAATGGTCTATGGACTTTTCCTTTAGGAAGCCGTCCAGACCCTTTTTAAACCCCGCTAAGCTAACCGCCTTTACCACATTCTCTGGCAATGAATTCCAGAGTTTAATTACACATTGAGTGAAGAAACATTTTCTCTGATTCGTATTAAATTTACTACTTTGGGGGGGTCATGTGATGCCGTCAGGCTGAGAAGATGAGCACGCAATTGTGGAATGCAATACCTACAGCCCTGAAAGCTATTGATGAAATAACTAACTTCCGCAAATCTCTGAAGACACATCTATTCAATAAGGCCTACAAAGAGAACCCATAACCTTACAAAACTACATCACTAACTCACCCAATTATTACAGTCTACCTAATTATCTTGCCTAACACCTTCCTTCTCTCTTCCCTCACCTAATCTTTGTACATTACTAATTGTATCTGATATCATGTAATGATTATGTCATAACCAAACTCTGTAAGCCACATTGAGCCTGCAAATAGGTGGGATAATGTGGGATACAAATGCAATAAATAAAAATAAAAGATGCTCGCCTGCCCCGCTCTACCTCACCAGCCTATAATCTGCAAAATAACTGATTCCTAAGTTCCCCCCCTGGAACATAAAGAGGGTTGTGAGGCTGTATTTGACCCTGGCATTGTTATTTGGGGGAGTTTGGATGGCCCAAATCATCGGGCCCACGGGGGCATGCCAGCGAAGACGCCACGGCCCATCAGAGATCGCGTGCAGCCAGGGAGCCCCAAGATGGTGGTACAGCAGTCCTCCATGGTTACACTGCAGGAGGAGGCGATAAGAGAACTAACCAAACAACTTACAGCAGTACTGGACAACCGCCTCTCTAAGTTACAGGCCTCGGTCGATGATATCAAGGAAACTTTGGAGCGGCAGGCAACGCGATTACAGCAGGTGGAGGAACGCATTGGGAGACAGGAGAATCGATTGGAGGCCCTTGATGGTCGAGTACAGGCAGTGGAAGCACTAACACAGCAACTGGTGCAAATGACGGATGATCTGGAGAATAGAAGTCGATGCAATAATGTGAGGATAATCGACTTACCCGAGTCGGTCCAAGACAAGGAGTTGCAGGACTTTATTGAAACATGGCTTTCTATGCATCTAAATGTTACTATATCTCCTGGCCCTCTTCAGATTGAATGGGTGCATCAGACTGGGACGGCCAGAGAAGGGGAGCAGTGTCCGAGACCGGTTTTGGCAAAAGTCCTGAATTATGGGTGGGAGGGAGGATAGAAGGGGAGGGGGAGAGTTCAGCTGGGCAAGGGGACTAGAATAAAAGTAAAAATGAGGAGAGGAGCAGAGGTTCATTGCCTGGAGGTTTACGTGATTGCCTGGAGTTCTTCTGTTTCACAAGACATTTGGTCGTATTCAATTCTGTTATGTACTTATGTGGCATAATGCTTCAGTATAATGGAAGCAGAAGGTGTTGCATGTATCTGATTCAATGAATAGATATTATGGTTGTAATTCTGTGACTTTCTTCAACTCAACAAAGATATTTTTAAAAAAATTTACTACTTTGTATCTTCATTGCATGCCCTCTAGTCCTAGTATTTTTGGAAAGAGTAAACAAACGATTCGCATCTACCCGTTCCACTCATTATTTTATAGACCTCTATCATATCTCCCCTCAGCCATCTCTTCTCCAAGCTGAAAAGCCCTAGACGCTTCAGCCTTTCCTCATAGGGAAGTCGTCCCATCAGTGGCGTACCAAGGGGGGGGGGGCAGTCCGCCCCAGATGCACGCCACTGGGGGGGGGATGCCACGCGCCTGTCGACTCTTCGTTTTCATGCTCCCTGTGCCCCGGAACAGGTTACTTCCTGTTCCAGGGCAGAGGGAGCATGGAAACAAAGAGCCGACAGGCGCGGCACCCCCCCCCCCCAGCGGCGTGCACCCGGGGGGGGGGTTCTTTCGCCGGGGGATCACGCTGTTCCGGGGGGTGGGGCGCATCGGCGATCCGCCCCAGGTGTCAGCGCCCCTAGGAACGCCACTGCGTCCCCTCCACTTTATCATTTTTGTCACCCTACTCTGTACCTTTTTAAATTCCACCAAATCTTTTTTGAGATGTGGTGACCAGAATTGAACACAATATTTGAGGTGCGGTCACACCATGGACCTATATAAAGGGGCAATATCTCTAAATGAGTCAGTTTTGCACACATCATGAAGTAATGACCCTCACTTCTTAGCCAGTGTATACAGGATGTGATCTCAGTCTCTCAGATTTTCTTCTAATGTTCACTGTAGTATTTGCATCATGCCAAAGACAGTTTCCTTATGCAGCTCTTAAGATATAACATGTATAGCTAACCTATCAAGATGTGCTTGAAAATTCCTTTTAAATCAAGCCTGTGACATTCAAACCATTGGGAAGTATTTCTATCTCTTTCTGCCACATTTTCTTGATCTTGAACTGCATTTCTTGGTTCTTGAGGATCTTTGCTTCCTCTCTGCAAATGCTAGGGTCCATGTAGCCCTGGGATTTATTCTACAAAGCTTCTCTTTTTAATTTGTGCTCCTACAAATGATTCTTTTTCATGTCTTGCTATCTTTAGCTCCAATCTCTTAAGAAACATTTCAGATCTGTGATTTGGTCACATTATTCCTGGGTGTGTCCCTTGGGCTCAGTCCATGCTTGTCTTTGTGTCCCTGTGTCTATAGTACCACCATTAAATTCATGGCCCAGGGCAACTTTCAGTTCAGAGTGAAAATATCTCTTTATTTCTGTCTCTTCCCTTTCAGGTATGCTCTCTCTCTCTCTCTCTCTCTCTCTCTCTCTCTTCTTTTTTTTCCTGTGTCTCTTCACATTTTGGGGGTCAGCTTACTAAAGATTACCAATAGCTCTGGTACATATTAAACTGGTTCAGTAGTGAATGTGTGTCAATAATGTCCTGTTCAATAAGAAGGTAGTTTTAAAACTGTGCACATATGTAAACAGTACATACATTCTTTTCTCTGTGTGGGCCTTACCAAGTTTTCAAGATAAAAGTGTATGCATCCTTTCACTTTGAAATTATCCCAAGGAAACTATGCACATATGTTTATACTTACTGTTTGCAAAAAAAGCACAAAAGGGCCTCAAGAACTGGAACAATGGTACCATCTTTAATAAATGAGAACCCGACACGGGCCGTGTTTCGGCACTCAAACACGCCTGCCTCAGAGGTCTGATAAAAAACAATAATAAACTTTTAGAAATATCTGTGTAAATGCAAACTTCTCCCAAACCCCACTCCCAGAAACACCTTTGCTCAGTTTAGGTAGACTTACACTGATAGAAGCTACAGGCATTTTTCTAAAAACCCATTCCAGAAGGTAAAAAAACTGGTTTAGCTTCAAATATTCTTTTCAACAGTGGTGTGCAGTATGCCAAACCCCAAGAGGGGCTTAATGACACCAACATAGCACCTCCAACCTCCACAAAAACAAGAGAAATTTGGCAGCACCTACACAGCATTTCCTAGCCACACAAAAACAAGAGCAACTTGGCAGCTCCAACACAAGACTACCCATTAAAAAAAAAAGGAGGGGGCCCAGCAGCCCCAACACAATACCTCGCACTCCCTCAAAAACACCAAGAGAGCTTGGTACCCCACCATAACAACTCCTGCTCTAATGGAGACAAGTTAAGTTGGGCTATGAAAACCCCTTGGTAATGGCAATAAACCCCCTCCAATACAAAACCCTAGAAAAGTCACTCTGGACCTGTAGATGACCAGATGACCACCGGAGGGAACCGGGGATGACCTCCCCTGACTCCCCCAGTGGTCACTAACCCCCTCCCACCAAAAAAAAACCGAATGTTAAACACTTTTTTCCCAACTTGTAAGCCAGCCTCAAATGTCATCCCCAGCTCCATGACAGCAGTATGCAGGTCCCCGAAGTAATTTTAGTTTAGTTAGTGCTGTGCTGTGCGGGACCCATGCAGAGAGGAAAAATTGGAAGAAAAAAAAAAATAAGCAAGTGCAGTCAGGGACGTCTAAATTACCAGGATAGTAAACAGGGGGAATTGAACCAGCAACCTTCTGATTACAAGCTCAGTGCTCTAGCCAGTGAACCACATTATTCAGGTGCTTAGATGTCCTTCCCTTTCCATTAAGTCCCTCCAAGTTTCTGTCAGCCAATCACCACTGTTTAGCTGACACAGATGTCAGCTAAATGAGCTGTGATTGGCTGACAGAAACTTGGAGGGACTTAATGGCAAGGGAAGAACCAATCAGTGGTGCACTGGCTAGAGCACTGAGTTTGTAATCAAAAAGTTGCTGGTTCAATTCCCCCTTTTACTATCTTTTAATTTGGACTTCCCTGACTGCACTTGCTTGCTTGTTTTTTTTTTCTTCTGATTTTTCCTCTCTGCATGGGTCCCGCGCAGCACCAACTAAAGTAAAATTGCTCTGGGGACCTGCATACTACTGTCATGGAGCTAGGTATGATATTTGAGGCTGGCATAGAGGCATCTCAGGGGGACCAGTGCACTACGAATGCTGGCCCCTCCCACGACCAAATGCCTTGGATTTGGTCGTTTTTGAGCTTGGACGCTTCGGTTTCGATTATCACTAAAAAACAAAAACACCCAGCTCAAAAAATGCCCTAATCCAATGTATTTTCGAAAAAAAAGATGGACGTCCATTTTTTTCGAAAATACAGTTCGGCCTGCCCCTTCACGGACCCGTTCTCGGAGATGGACGTTTTTACAAATGGGCGTTCGCGTTCGATTATGCCCATCTAAGTGTAATATTCAGCATCAGATACAGGTAAGTCTGACTTTTATGCAGTCCTATTTATGCATTGATCTTGGACAGTTAAATGCTGAATATTGGCTCTTAACTGGCCAAGTGCTGACTCCACTTCCAGAACATTCCCAAAATAGCTAGTTATGCTTTAAGCGCTAACCGGTCATTTTCAGCGACACTAACCAGTTAAGTGCCACTGAAAATGACCGAAAAGATAATATAACTGACCAGGAGCCATTTCTGGCCGGTTAAATCACTTTGAATATTGACCCCCTCCCCAAAATCTTTATTATTATGTCTTCTTGAGCCAATTGGCACATAAAAGAGACAGACAAATTCACACTTGTCAGGCTTGTGTTTCATCAACTGTGGAGTAGCCTAATGGTTAGTGCAGTGGCCTGATAACAATGGTTCAATTCCCACTGCAGCTCCTTGTGACTCTGGCAAGTCACTTAACCCTCCATTATCCCAGGTACAAAATTAGCACCTGTATACAATATTTATTTATTTATTTATTAGGTCTTAATCCCACATTATCTGACATCAAATATCAGTTCAATGTGGCTAACGATTTTAGTTTAAATCATATAATATATTCAACATTCTAATGCAAACACATCAATGTATAATTTAGAAGACTGCTATGACTGTAACCACATAAAGGTAGTGTATCAAATCCCTTCCTTTTACTGTTTGATGCTATGTCTGCCTAGGCCTTCCTTGACCTTGTTTATCTTTTGGTTTCCAGTTCATAGCTTGCATTGGTATACAATGTACATTCATTCTTTGTAGGTGTCCAAACCATCTAAATCTCCGTTTCTGTAGTATCTTACTAACTGGTGGCCATTTAGTTGTCTCTCTTATTGCTTTGGTTATAACTTTAACTCGCCACTTGATACCTAGGACTCTCCTTAAGTTTCATGAATAAAAATCATGTAGTCTATTTTGAAGCGTTTTTGTTACCAGTCAGGTTTCTGCACCATATAACAGAATGGGTATCACAGTACTATTATACACATAAATCGTTGTTCAAGTTGTTAGTTTCTTATTTATTTATTTATTTATTTCATGGATTTATATCCTGCTTTAAAATCAAAGTTGTCTTAGATCTTACCCAGTGTATTCATGCCTGATGCCATTTTACCAATTCTAATTTTCATTAACTTTTCATAATCCTCTTCAGTTACCAGACTTTCTAAATAGGTAAATTTTGGCAACTTTTCTGGTTCAACTTCGTTTGATTTGATTGCTATCTTATCTACTATGTCTATAGTCATTAATATCATCTTTTTGCTAGATATAGTTAACCCAATCTGACACCAAAATGCATTATCCTTCATGGTCTGCATTGCCTGAAGAGAACTCATCAATAAGGTCACATCATTTGCAAGATCCAAGTCCTTTAGCTGTATGATTTCAAGCCATCTGATTCTTGTATTTTTGACTCCTACTGCATTCCCCATAAACCAGTCCCCTGGTTAAACTGTATAACAATGGTGACAATACACAACCTTGCTTGACTCCAGTTACTATTTTAAACCAATTAGTGTAACCATCTGCCACTCTGTCACAGCATTCACTGTTCTCATACAAGTTTTCAATAACTCTGATGAACTTGGAAGGTATTCCATATTATTTTGTAATATTTCATAAGCTATTTATTCAATGCCACCATGAGACCATGAAGCAAGGAAAGCACATAGAATCTTAAAATTGTACCAGACTTGCTATATGATGGGCCAGGATCAATGCAAAAAAGACACCTTAGCTTAGAATTCAGTATTCATGGCAAATTCCATCACTAAGATTGAATGCTGAGATGCTGTGAGCCCGACAGTAGAGTATAACGTTCTACACATTGCACTCTAATGTGTACTGTATTTTGTATCTGTTCACATTTTACACATTTGTTTATGTGGTCAATAAGGCTCCTGATGAGGGCACATCTGCTGAAACACAGCCCTGTCGAGCCTTTTTTAGACAATTGGCTTACATTACATTTGCAATAAAGACCTGATTTATTGGATGAGCTGTGGTTTCCTCTTTTTTTTTTCTTCCTCACTCCTGACTGTGGAATGTACACATACTAATAGAAACAACAAAATGTGTGCAATTTGAGTAAAGAAATGAAAAAGTGACACCTTGACATCCTCAGTATAATTTATTATTTATTTAGATTTTGCTCACTCCTTTTTCAGTAGTAGCTCAAGATGAGTTACATTCAGGTACTCTGGATATTTCTCTGTCCCAGGAGGGCCCACAATCTAAGTCTGTACCTGAGGCAATGGAGGGTTAAGTAAAACAAGATGGATAGATGTCAACAAGAAGACTACCAACAGAATAAAAATAATAGAGTCTGCAAGGAAAGATGGGACACACATACAAGGTGTTGCAATCTTCATGTGATCAGCTGCAGCTAAGACAATGAAAGAATGGAAACCAACTACTGAGAGACTAATGACAGTAAGATATATGACTCAGTATGTTAAAGTAACTATTATAGTGCTTCACACCCACAGAAGCTGCAGAAGATGTGAAGAAAGACCATTTCTACTGCATGCTACTAGACACTCTCAACCAAGTCCCAAAACATGACACATCGATATTAATGGCTGATTTAAATGGCAAAGTTGGAAAAGACAACAGTGGCTGGCAAAGGGCAATAGGAAACACCAACACTGGAACACAAAATAATAACAGCAAGCAATTTGTTCAGCTGCGTCAACTGAATAACTTAGGGGCCCTTTTACTGAGCAGTGGCAATCCCAACGCAAACTTACTCCTTGCTTTTCCGGGATTACCGCAAGCCCAAAGTGACTGCCAGCGGTAGTCCTGCCCCAAGCATGCACCATTTCAGAGAGAAAAAGAAAATGCCCAGAAATGGCTTGAGCGGTGATAACCCAGCAGTAATTGGACATCAACATCTACTGCCCGGTTACCACCGGGTTAGCGCAAGTAAAATGTCCAAAATCAGAACAGGAAAGGTCATTTTCTACAAAAAATGCTGGTAGAATTTTCTATGTGTTGATATAGAGTTGTTGTTCATGGCACATTGTGTATGGTTTCTTTCCCATGCTTTTACTGCTAATAAAGACTTCTTATAAATAATTTAAAAAAAAAAAAGTCTATCTTTTCCTTTTGAAAATGCAGTTTGGAAAAATGTTTTGTGATTTTGGGGGAGTAAGGGAAAGTGATCCCCGAGTCCCTCCAGTGGACATCTGGTCATTTGGAGCACCTCTTGTGTGGCGTACAGGTGTAGTGTTTAGTGCAGCAGACTTTGATCCTGGGGAAGTGGGTTCAAGTCCCACTACAGATATTTTTTATAAAAACAGGTCTAGCTCAAAATGTCTAAGTTTTAGTCTTGGACGTTTTTGTTTTGTTCCATTATGGCTGAAAGACATCCAAATCTTAGGAACTCCCAAGTCCCACCTTGAACATACCCCTGGCACATCCCCTTGAGATTTGGACATCCTTCTGTCGGACTTCAGAGGAAGACATCCAAAAAGAGGTTTTGATAATACTGATTTGGTCGTTTCTGTGAGATAAACATCCAAATGCTGACTTATGTCATTTTTTGGACATCTATCTCTTTTGAAAATGAGCCTGATAGAACATCAGAAAACAGATGTTTAAGAAATTAAGGGGCCCTTTTATTAAGTACATAAGTAATGCCACACTGGGAAAAGACCAAGGGTCCATCGAGCCCAGCATCCTGTCCACGACAGCGGCCAATCCAGGCCAAGGGCACCTGGCAAGCTTCCCAAACGTACAAACATTCTATACATGTTATTAAAGCTGTGGCACAAAATGGCCTTAGCACACCCTTGTGCAGGTTTTTCCCACGTGCTAAGGCCATTTTTGCCACAGCCATAAAATGGTGAATTTTCTATGGCCATGTGCTAATGTGCTAAACTATACGTGGGACAGACAACGCGTCCCCTATACAACCGCCTGATAGAACATAAAAGTGCAATCAGAACTAAGAAATCTACCTCACCTCTAGCCAGCCACTGTGATATACAATGCAACATCCATCCTCCCTGATAGAAGGCGTATGCTGCTCCAAAGTGAGCAACGCTGGATTTTTCAACTAAAATCTTTAACACCCAAAGGTTTGAATGGGAAGGTAGAGTGGTGTCATTTCTACTGAATAATATAACAAAAAATAAAGAATAATAGATTAACATACATGAGATAATATACGTGTGGAGTATCCCTTTAAGGAACTACTATGATTGGCTGCCATGCTCATACAGCGTCTGACATAGCTATATATAGAGGAACCATTTTGTTGCACTCTCTGACCGCCAGACCCTGAAGCAGGCTAACAAAACGCTGGCCATCATTGGTTACGGTCGTGATTGTAGAAAAGGAAGCACCGAAAGAGGAAGCCACAAATAAGCTAAGTCTTTTGCTAATTGCTGCTGCATTGAACTCTTTTCGTTTATACTATTGAGCAAGTGCCATTATACTTTTGCTAAATTTTGAGAGGCGTTACAACTTTTCTATAGAGGAGGTTTTTTTAGCCAATGATGAAGCAGTCCTGCTCCCATAGCTACATCATGCTGGGAGCTTCTTGAGGCTTTTTCCTCCTTACGCCCCTTTAACATAAAAGAATTCTGGCTAGTTCAGACTCTACAAAAAGTATCTCTTATATTGTTTTTGTGTCATGTGCTAATATTGCCATTAAAAGCAGCCATTAAAAAAATTTAGCATGTGAGCCCTCACCGCCACCCATTTTGTAAATGGTAAGGGCTCACGTGGTAATCCTGAGCTAACCAGTTAACATGTAGCTGTGCCGATTAGCATAGGAACGCCCACTGACGCACCCCCTTCAAAAAAACTGAAACATTTTTTTAGTGTATGGATTAGTGCGTGATAAAATTTAATTTATTTATTTTTAGGATTGATTTACAGCCTTTTTTAAAGGAATTCACTCAAGACGGTATACAGTAAGAATAGATCAAACATGAGCAATAGGCAATTACAGAAGTGAAAATATTCAAATAACAACACAAAGTATGGTATAGTATACTACTTACAATGTCAACACAATATGTAATAGAACATTTTAATTGATAGTGAAAGGTAAAGCAAAGATGTAACATGTAGGGATCCTGGTACTTAGTGCAGGATGCCTGAACACATAACCCAGCTTAGTCAAAAGGGCTTCTAACCTACTGGACACACAGTACATGGCTGTTAACCTGTACGAATACACCTGGATATAGTGTTTGTACATTACTGATTGCTAGTATCAGGGCAATAATTCTAACCACTAATTGGAGTGGAGGAGTGGCCTAGTGGTTAGGGTGGTGGACTTTGGTCCTGGGGAACTGAGTTTGATTCCCACTTCAGGCACAGGCTCCTTGTGACTCTGGGCAAGTCACTTAACCCTCCATTGCCCCATGTAAGCCACATTGTGCCTGCTATGAGTGAGTGGGAAAGCACCGGGTACAAATGTAACAAAAAAAACCTTTGCTAGTCTGCTTTATCCTGAACAGCCTAATAGAAGGGAAGACAAAGATAAATTGCTGAGTAGTATCACATTCAATCTAAATTGACTCTATAGGCTGCTCCTGTAGATTTATCTTCATCCACCCAAAACAGACTTGTACAGACTCCTTCTATGTCCCTCTGCAATGGCCTGAGGTTGTCTTTGGGGGAGGTGGCTTGTTTTGGTTACAAAGCAAATTGAACACAGAAAGCTGCCACAGTGCAATCTATAAAATTCTTCTGAAGCCATAGCTCATTTTGCCCAAATGTGCAAGTTTCTAATGAAATACAGGATTTTTAAAAAAAATAGTTTTTCAAAGCAATAGAACTGGCCATGTTTCTCAAAATCATGATTAGAATATGTTTTATATCACTTTATAGTGACAAAAAGAACCCCAAGGCTATCATATAAAAGGACTCCAACAAGAGAAGAGAATATCACCCTGTAGATGTACACAGGGCGTTTGTTTTAAAAATCCAGAAGCATGAATGTGTATTAATTCTCTTGTGAGCGTGGATATTGATTTGTCACATATAAAACAAAAATAACTCTGGAGGGGAGGCAAGATGACAGCAACCTAGGGACATGTTGAGTCTGAAAGTGATGTTTCATTCTTCATTTTTTTTCTTGGCTTATGGGGAAACACAAGGCTTGGAACCCTGCCTTCCTTGAGAATCGGCTCCCTCAACAACCTACCTAGTGGCACTCTGGACTCATTTGCAATCCTACAGCAGCAACCGGCTAGCAAGAGAGGCATTTCCAATGCCTGAATCAGTGAAGGAAGGAGAGTCACCACTTCAGCAGAAAAGCAATGGTTCACTTAAGCCTGAGATGTATTCTCTGTTGGTGGACTGTGCAAGGCACACCAAGGCTTGAGCTGGGTAAGTCACTTAACTCTCCAACTTAGATTGTGAGCCCACTAGGGATAAAGTACCTGCCTATAATAAATGTAAACTGATTTGGTTGTACCACAGAAAGGCATCATATCAAATCCATGACCCCCACAAGCACACCTGGACGTTGATGTTGCTGGAGCAGGGATCAGCACAGTTGTGTCATCAGTGGAAGAAAATGCTCCTGTAGAAAGAGCGAGTTACAAGGTATTGAAGGAGTGCTGGTTGCAGTTACTGAACTAATATTGTTACTCTTTGAAGAAGCCCTAACAGGTAACCTGGACATCTTTTAGGAGGCAATAGCAAGGTTAGACTCTTCTTTGACTTTGCAGTTAAAAGCAGTCTCTGCCCAGCTACAGAGTTCTTTAGCTTGCTCCAAAGTGAAAATGTTTCACAGTGGGTGGATGTGGTGGAAATAACTCTGAAGAAATGTGTTGAAGTTGGATTTGGTTTGATTAAAGATAAGAATACCAATTCTATAACTTGGGTGCCTGCATTGATGCGTCACTTGTGATTGTAAATGTATGTTGTTTATGTTTATTAAAATTTTCTGAATCACTTTTTTTAACATATAAATCAAAGTGATGTACAATATAAAATGAAATTAATGATAAAAAGGAACACCATTAGTCTACAGGAAGAAACACAAGCACATCAAGGACAATCGTACACCAATACACTGAACTGCAGAGGACCCCTGACACCCCAGGTACTTCATTGTAACAAGAGTATGCTTTAATACAGAAATTGTTTTTTAAAGTGCCCTAAAATTTTTAAGGGAAGGTTCTGATCTAATGTCCAGGGGAAGATTGTTCCATAGAAAGGGGGCCATAAAGGAAAAAGCACTCCTTCTTGTAACCTGCCATAGGCTTGGTAGAATCAATCTATGATCATTTATATATACAGAGCATTGGCACTTTCTCAGTTAAGTGTATGCTCACACATGTTAGAGACACTGTAAAGACACAGAACATAAGAGTAGCCATACTGGGTCAGACCAATAGTCCATGTAGCCCACTATCCTGTTTTTCAAAAAGTGGAAGTACCTGGCAGAAACCCAAATCATGCCAACACTCAAAAGTACAAATCCCAGGACAAGCAGTTGCTTCCCATGTCTGGCTCAATAGCAGACTATAGACTTTTCCTCCAGGAATTTGTCCAAACCTTTTTAAAACCCAGATACGCTAACCACTGTTACCACATCCTCCGGCAAAGAGCTCCAGAGCTTAACTGTTCATTGAGTGAAAAAATATTTACTCCTATTTGTTTTAAAAGTATTTCCTTGAGTGTCCCCTAGTCTTTGTACTTTTGGGACGAGTAAAAAAATCAATTTACTTCTACTCATTCTACACCACTCAGGATTTTGTAGACCTCAATCATATCTCCCGTCATCCAACTCTTTTCCAAGCTGAAGGGCTTGAACCTCTTTAGTCTTTCCTCATATGAGAGGAGTTTGATCCCCTTTATCATTTTGCTTGCTCTTCTTTGAACCTTTTCTAATTCCGCTATATCTTTTTTGAGATACGGCGACCAGAACTGAACGCAATACTCAAGGTGCGGATGCACCATGGAGCGATACAAAGGCATTATAGTACTTCTGATCTTATTCACCATCCCTTTGCTAATAATTCCCAGCATCCTGATTGCTTTTAGGCTGCCTCTGCACACTGAACACAAGATTTCAGCATATTACCTACAACAACATCTAGATCTTTTTCTTGAGCGCTGACCCCCAAGGTGGACCCTAGCATCATGGAACTATGATTCAGATTATTCTTTCCAATGTGCATCACCTTGCATTTGTCCACATCAAATTTCATCTGCTATTTGGATGTACAGTCTTCCAATTTCCTAAGGTCTTCCTGCAATATTTCACAGTCCACATATGTTTTCGCAACCTTGAATAGTTTTGTGTCATCTGCAAATTTGATCACCTCACTTGTCGTTCCGTATCCTTTATAATATGTTAAATAGTACTGGTCCCAGTACAAATCCCTATGGCACTCCACTGATCACCCTCACACACAACAGGAACAGAACTTAGCAGAAACAGAGCTCAAGAGCCAGGAAGCAAACATAGCAGGCAAAGGATTAAGCAGACTAAGTGAAGACAAACAAACAAAGATGCTATGTGCTTACCAGCATCCAGAGCTGGAAGGGAAAGGCCAGGGAGACTGAGAGGCAGCAGACACACATGCATAGCAGTGAGATAATTAGGGACAATGCTGGCTTCTACAGACTCAGAATTAACAGACAAGAACTACACACACAGGAAAAAGAACAGGGAAAACAGGAACAGAGCTTGGCTAAACACAGAGATTGGTTTAAATGCAGAACTTAACTATAACAAGAGTCAAAAGCAGGGCTAGACTAAAAGCAGAAGCCAAGGGAAGTCAAACAGATACAGACACCAAGGGCAGGGTGTGGCTCTAGAGCCAGGCCTTCAGGATCAAGGTTCAAAAGCAAATGCACAGAAACAAAACAAAGCATTGAAACACAAGACTCAGGGAAACACAGAACAGACCTTCAGGAGCAAGACTCATGAACAAAGCCAAGCAGGGATATGACCTATACAGGTAACACAGATTAAGAGACCTCTTGCAAAGGCAACCTAGGAAAGCTCCCTGGGTCCTTATAAAGGAGTAGGCTGATGATGTCACAAGCAGGAAATGAAGCAGAAGCAGGGAGACCAAAGCGAGGCTTGGCTTGGCTTCAGGGACACCAAAGCGAGGCTTGGCTAATAGGAAGAACAACAACAGGAAATTAAGCAGAAGCAGGGAGACCAAAGTGAGGCTTGGCTTACAGGAAGAACAACAATAGGGAAAAAGGCAGACTGGAGAGGTCACAGAGCTAGATACAGAGAAACAGTAGGTCTGAACATAAGGGCACGGCCACAACCGTGACACGGCTCCCAGTGCGGTAATGCCAACAAAGCCCATTCAGTTTGAATGGGCTCCATTGTCATTGCCATGTGGGAACCGCTAGCACGGCTTGGTAACAGAGGGCCTTAGTAGGGATGTCTACATATGTTAACCAACACATCCACAAGCAGCAGACTAGATAATTATGTAAGATATACTTGAGTCCAAGTCACAAGAGATGGATTTGACTTCTTTGAAAATTTGATGCATGGACATCCCATCTAGCCTCTTAAAAGTGCTCTGTACAGGAATCGTTATAAACCCTAAATTCTCTTCAACGTCACCCTCTCTAGTAAGATGGATCTTTCTTATTTTTTTTCTAATAGTGAAGATAAAAATCCATTAATGTGGATATATCCTTCCTTGTTCAAGTTTTATTTATTTATTTATTGATTACATTTGTACCCCGCGCTTTCCCACTCAAAGCAGATTCAATGTGGCTTACACAGTAGTAATTGAGATTACAAAGTATTGGTGAAGAGAAATAAGTTGAGTATTATCAGAGTAATAAAAGAAATAAGAATGAAGAAATGCAGGGATGAGGGGAGTAGGAGAAGTATGAGCAAGGGTAAGTGAGCAATTGGAGGGGGAGATGAGGCGGAGGGAGATGTGCAAGAGTGAAGGGGGTAGGAGAGGTGTGACTAAGGGTAGGTGAGCATTGGCCGGAGGGGTCGATGAGGCGAAAGGGGATAGAACAAGGGATAAGCAGGGGAAAATGTGGCAGGAGATGTAGTCTAGGTCGTTGTCATTGTCTCCTGGATACGTGATGAATAGATGGGTTTGTGGGAATTAATCTGGATCGTTTGGGTAGGCTTGCCTGAACAGATGGGTTTTTAGTGATTTCCAAAAGGGCAGATGGTCACTGAGTGATCGAATTGGTCTGGGGACCATTCTAGAGTTGGCTGCCTAAGAAGGAGAAGTTGGATCCATAATAGGTTTTGTACTTGAGTCCTTTGCAATTGGGGTAATGTAGGTTGAGGTAAGTTTGTGAGGTTATAGACATGTTCCTGGTGGGGAGGTCGATCAGGTCGAGCATATAGACTGGAGATTCACCATGGATAATCTTGTGGATTAGTGTGTGGACTTTGAAATTGATTCGTTCTTTGATAGGGAGCCAATGAAGTTTTTTTTCGAAGTGGTGTTGCACTTTCACATTGTGGTTTGCCAAAAATGAGTCAGCTGCTGTATTTTGGGCAGTCTGAAGTTTTTTCAGGATGTGGTTCTTGAAGCCTAAGAAAATACTGTTGCAGTAGTCGGCGTGGGTAAGTACTGTGGATTGCACCAAGTTCCGTAATGTTTTCAGGGGGAGATATGGTTTTACGCGTTTCAGTATCCACATCATGTTGAACATTTTCTTTGTATTGGAGTTTGCATGATCTTCGAGTGAGAGATGGTTACCTAATGTCACTCCAAGGATTTTTAAGTTGTCAGATATGGGGATTGTGGTGCTGGAGATGATAAGGTTGGTAGGGAGGGGCGCAAAGTGCTGGGATGAGAGGATTAGGCATTGCGTTTTTTCTTTGTTCATTTTCATCATAAAGGTGTTGGCCCAAGTGGTTAAGATATGCACGCCCAAGGATATTTTGTCGGAAATTTCAGTTAGATTAAATTTGAAGGGAATAAATATGGTGACGTCATCAGCAAATATGAAAGGGTTGAGACCATGTCTGAATAGAGCTTTTGCTAGTGGGATCATCATAAGATTGAAAAGGATCGGGGATAGAGGGGAACCTTGAGGTACACCGCAGTTTGGTGACCAGGGAGATGAGATAGTTGAGGTTGATTTGACTTGGTAAGATCTTGAGGTGATGAAGCCTTTTATCCAATTAATGATGTTTCCGCTGATTCCAAGTTTATCCAGTAGTTTGGTTAGGATATTGTGATTTACCATATCGAATGCACTGGATAAATTGAATTTTAAGAGGAGGATGTTGTTTCCAAGTGAAATTTCCTGTTTGAATTTGGAGATTAGGGTGAGTAGGACAGTTTCTGTACTGTGGTCTGAACGGAAACCCGATTGTGATTCATGTAGAATGGAGAATTTTTGTATAAAGTCGTTTAGTTGGGAGGTCACCCTGTTTTCCAATAATTTAATTAGCAAAGGGATGGATGCGACTGGATGATAGTTGGTGACATCACTCGCTGGTTTCTTGAGGTTTTTAGGTATTGGTGTAAGTAGTATATTGCCATGTTCTGTAGGGAATGAGCCTTGTTGGAGCAGGACGTTTAGGTGGGAGGTAAGATCTGTGATAATGCGTTCTGGGGCATCTTTCATTAGGTAGTTGGGACATGGGTCGAGATGGCAGTGAGATTTGGACAGCTTGGAGATTGCCATAGAAATTTCTTTAGTGGTGAGGAGGGTGAAATTTGTCCATGAGCGGTCAGCTGGGATTTCATCTATGTATGGGTCCAATTCGTCAAGAAAGGTATCGATATTTGCACAATCTTGGGTTATCGTGCTGCAAATATTGGTAATTTTATCATTGAAGTATTTAGCTAGTTGGTTTGCAGATGGGTAGTTTGAGGGTGATGATGTGATTGGGTTGGTGTTGAGTAGATTTTTTATGAGTTGATATTGTTTTTTCATGTCTGTGCCACTGGTTATAATTGTTTGTGTGTAGTAGGATCTTTTAGCTCGTTTAATGGCATTTTTGTAATTTCTGTGTGACTTCTTCCATGCATTGTAGGTGAGGTTGTTTTTTTATTTACTCCGTGTTTTTTCTAGTTTCCTGGTTTGTAATTTCAGGTTTTTCAGTAGATCGTTAAACCATGGTGATGGGTTGCGCCTACGTACAGTTTTAGTGTGTAGTGGGGCTATTTCGTCCAGTATAAGTTTGCATCTGTTGTCCCATTCTGTTAGGAAGTGATTTGAGTCTGGTTGGGTAGACCAGTTATTGTAAATTTGTTCCCAGAACCTTTCCTTGTTGATCCGTCCTCTAGTGATGATTTTTGCAAGGTCTTGTGTTTTAGGCTGGCCATTTTTTTCACCATTGTAAGAGTAGTGTCGATTTAAGGTGATCCGACCAGGGGGTGGCAGACCAGTTGATATTGGATATGTAGACATTTTGGTCCGTAGAGAATTTGTAAGAGATGATGTCGAGCAAATGGCCTTTGCAATGGGTAGGTTGAATAGGAGGGAGGTTGAGGTTACAGAGGTGGAGGAGATCTTTACATTCACGGGTGCAGGCGGAGTTGGAGTCTTCTAAATGTATGTTTAAGTCTCCGATTAGTAGTACATTGTAATTATTGATGCAGGTGTTTGATATAAAGTCCATGAAGGTGGATTGGTTGTTGCTCCAGTTAATGGGAGGTCTATAAAATAGGATACAAGTTAGATGATCAAATAATGCGGGACTATGAAGTTTTTTAATACTTGGGAATCATATAATCAAAAATCAATTGAGGATACAATTTTTTTCTGAGCAGAAATGATAATTTCACAGATTTTGTTATTACTAAAATGAAGGATAAAAGTATACAGTGAAATATATCCTTCCTTGACCAATGGAGCAAAAGATTTGCCACATCAAACAGCTCTATGATAACACTCTTCATCTTTGCAATCTGAGATTAAAAATATCTACCCATGATTCCTACCCATAGGTGTTGATGATGACCGGGGATGCCCCTCCTCCAGGGCTGTGATAGGGCTGCCATTTGGCTATCGGTTTAGCCCTATATTTTTTTCCCCTATAAATACGTGTAGTTTTCCAAACTTCTAAAACTGATGTAGTCAAATTAAATCAGTATAAAAAAGGAATCAAAAAATCTTTTTCAATCAGAACGAGTTACAGATATTTTTCCAGTCGTTTGTGTAATGATTTATGTTATATTTTCATCTAATGTCTGTTTTTTCATTCACCATATTCATGTTTATGATATATATGTAACAATATCCTTTGTTTCATTGTTTAATTCAGGTTGCAAAGACCCCTGAGGCAGGCCTTCGGGCCGAAACACGGCCGTGTCGGGTCGTTTTTATGTACATTGCTATTTTTTAATTATTAATTTTTAATTTTTTTAGTAAATAAATATATAATTGTTGGTATCCTCATCCACTCTCCTCACTTTTTGTTTTCCTTCCTGTAAACTATTCCTGCCATCTTTATTTACTTGCTTCTGTTTACTAACTGCATTAAGAGCTGTGAAACAGGTTAGCACACAGATTACAGAGCAGTCAAACTGGTTGCCAGAGCTTCTTATGAACTATTCAGGTGGCAGTCTGGACTTCAGCATGGCTCTATAGGGAGCTGTTCTAACTGAACAAGTTCAACATTAGTTGCAGTGGAAGCGCTGACTAAACCAGTTCAACCTCTCTACTGTGGACGAACTGGTTCCATGTAACAGATTTAACAAGGATCCATTATGAACATGCTGAACAGGTTAAGCTGTGTAGACAAGGCTCAGAACGTTTGGAAGCCTAGGCAGGTCTCTGATTACAATTCTAATCAAGTTTTAAACTATGAGGACAGAGTGGAGGAGTAGCCTTGTGGTTAGAGCTGCAGCCTGCGATGATGATGGTGATATGTAGCTTGCATACCGCAAACTCCCACCAGATGGTGGTTCAAAGTGGTTAACAAAATTAAAACATTTCAAAAAAGTTAAGCATCAAAAAATTTCTTAAATAACAACATTTTTAGTTCTTTTCTAAAAGAACTTTAAGAAGATGTTGCCCGTAGCACTACAGGTAATGAGAGCCAAAATTGTACAGCCTGAAGCTGAAAGAATTTTCTAAAATTTTCTTTAATCCCCAGGCTGCAAATCCCACTGACACTCCTTATGGTTTTTGGCAAGTCACTTAATCCTCCATTGCCTCAAGTACAAACTTGGGTGCAAATGATCAAAAACCCCACTCTGTTCTGAACAGTGCTTTAAAATTATCACCAGAACAGCACGGGGCAATAACGCTGATAAGATCAAAGCTAATAGCATGCAAATTCATGTACGCTTTTAGCTCAGATCATAGGGGTACTTCTGCGGGAGGATTGTGTCTGGGCATATGCCCAAGGTACAATCCTGCTGCAGTAGTTGTTTGACAGGTCCGGGCTGTCAAAAAAAAAAAAAAAGCCAAGGCCTGTCAAACATTCCAAGGGCCTGGAAGTCTGGTTGACCTTCAGACCCCCCCCCCCCACCACCACCAACAGAGGAGCCCCCCCCCCCCGGCCCAACCTAATGACCCCCCGACGGAAGATGATCTGACCCCCTGACAGGATACAGATATTTTAGAGGTGGTACTGGAAGGAGGAGGGAGTACTACCCCCTCCTCGTCATTTGAAGGTATGGGGTGGTAGGGCTGCTAGACTATCAGGTTGGGGCTGGAGGTTGGGTCAGGGTATGGGGGGCACTAGACCACCAAGGGAGGTTTCTTCTGTCAGGGGGTCATTGGGACTGGTCCTGCCGGGGTGGGATCATCTGTCACAGGATTGGGGGGGGGGGGGGGTTAGAGGTCCCACTGGACCATCAGGGTCTTTTTAATGTTTAGGGGGTGCCTGGAGGTCTACCGGACCTCCAGGCCTCGTGTTTGGCGGGGCGGGCATAGGTTTGACAAGTCTGGAGAAAACTTCGGACCTGTCAAACCTCTTCTGCTGGTGTACCCAATTCCTCCCTTGCTCAGCAAACCCTAATGCCAGCTCCAAGCTGGCAAACAGATTGCAGCGAGAGCAGTGCCCTTGATTGGCCCGCTGCCCACTGATCATAAAGGAGGAATGCGGGAGACGCTCGCCAACTCTGATCATCAGGCAGGAGCAAATGCAGGCGCTAGTACGGCGCTATTGGCCTCTACCGCCCGCCTTTGCTTTTGATCATCTGCCCCTTGGATTGCAAACTTTCTGGGGACAGGCAAATATCTTCTTTACCTGAATGTAACTTACCTTGAACTACCACTGGAAAGATAAGAGCTAAAGACTGACCTGGTTTCTTTCCATGAATAATACAATCCAATATATGTCTTAATTCCCTGACACATCCTGAGGCACTCTAGATGTATAGATGGTAAGTTTTGTGCTGATCAGCTGTAATTTGTGGGTGTAGCATTAGCAGAAACAATGTCCTTTAAGAATCTGAGACTCCTCTGTTTGGATATGCTACCTGAAACCTCTTCTAGCTCACAGGAAGTCATATGACTGTAAAATTATTTCTGTTTCCTAGTTAACCGATTGAGCCTTTCTCTGGTGTGGAGTTTTGGTAAGTAAATTGTCAGATCTACAAACAAATCCCTTGAGTAGCACAGTGTTGTTTATTTTGTGTTTTATTTGTTGACTATTACAGCAGCAGAATATTGTTTGAAGGATCCATGACCAATAATGTTTCACATAAACACCTTATATGCCCTAGAAGGACAGGCAGTGCTCCAAGAGGTGAATAGCATCCAGTAGTGAGGTATTGCTGGTTTCAGATTTTCAATCGGATTAATTCCCAGAATGCTCTGATACAACAGGTGAATCATGAAAACATCTTCTATTTTATTTTATGATTAGCTCTGTCAGAGGGACACGCATGACTGCTAATCAGGCAACACAGAGCTAACATCTTTGTACCTGCATTGTACCATTGCAGCACATGGCTGAATTTCATGCCAGGCATATAGAAACGTTGCTTAAAGTATACTTATAATTATTCAGATTTGCTTACTTATGGATCTCATGCCATCCTTTTGGACAATTTGACTAAAGTACTGATCGAGGGTTAAACAGCATTTTGCTAAAGTATCATTGCAAATGGAATTTAATAAGGAAGTAACCTCAGTGTTGAAAAAAGAAAATCACATTTTACAACAACAGAATGAAATGCTCTTCAGTAAACATAGACAAAGAATATATGGATTTATGGAGGAGCATTTCGATATGATGCCCAAACAGCGAGATAAATGTTTATTGCAAAACATAAAAAAATGGAAACCCATAATGGAAAAAAATAGATAAACTGTTTTCTGGTATTCGAAAATCTCACAAGTAAACATTTTGGAAAAGGCCGTACAAAGTCATCAGAAATGTTCAGCAATAAACATTCCCAGAAATAGAAAATACACTGCGAGAGCACGCGATCCAAGATGGTGGCGATGTGAGCTGTCTCACCCGACGCGTCTCTGAAGTAGTTACCTTAGTCGCTGTATTGAGCGTTTTGCCGGTCGGAAGGATGGGCAAAAGGAGAGGCAAAGTCCGGAAAGTTCCCTCTACCCCGGTCGGTGTGCCTCCGCTTGTACAGACGACTCTGGAGCAATTCGGATTGGCATCGGGTCCTGGGATGGTTTCTACCCCTTCTATCGGGGCCGGCGCGTTGGTGTTGGACAACAGTGTTGACGGGGCTTCCCTAAGCCCTGTCGAACGTTTGGCACCCCCACAACCCAGAAGAGAAAGTCTCTGTGCAAGCCCTGCCACCTCAGCCCGAAGTGGAGAGCAGTGCGAGCAGGGAGGGAGCTTGCATACGACGGGGAACATCGCTGATGGCTTGGAAACGCCAGAAACTTCATCTGCTCACGTTGTTATTCAAACAGTGAGTATCCTGGAACAAGCTATCAAAGCCCCTCTACCGGTTTTTTCAGTGGGGAAAATGGTGAAACCAGCCGTAGTGACTTTAGAGTCACTCTGGGACCAAACCTCTACAATTTACTCAGCTCTACAAACTTTAATTTGTAAAAATGTGGAAACAATTAAAGTTTTATCTGAGTCTACGTTGAAACAAATGCATATTAATGAATTCCAGGCATCTGAAGTTAAAAGACTGACCGAAAAGACTGAAAAAATGGAACTTGTGGTACAAACTTTAGTTAAGGAAAAGAATTTTACTTCAAGACGTCTGGAATACTTGGAAAATCAATCGCGGAGATTGACTTTGCGTTTCATACATTTTCCTAGATCGCCTTTGGTTTCCCCAACTCAAATGGCGAAGAAATATTTGGTTGAGATCCTGGGAATGCAGGAGAATTCATTGCCACCCATAACTCGAGCTTTTTACATTCAACCTGATGTTAAAAAATCAGAAAATTTACAAACTCAGGGAGCAATGGATCTCACTACATTCCTAGAATCTTCTCTTGAGGTTATAACACAAAGAATTACATTGCTTGTAACTTTTGCATTGGAAATGGATAGGGACGCAGTACTCAGACTTTCCTTAAGACACTTGGATACTATGTTTTTGGGTTCAAAGATTAGAGTTTTCCCTGACTTATCCAGGGAAACACAGAGGAGACGTAAGGCCTTTTTATTGCTACGGCCTAGGGTGGTAGCCATTGGGGCTGATTTTCTTCTGAAATTTCCCTGCATTTTCAGAGTAAAATTTCAACTTAAACAATATCAATTTTTTGACCCGAAACAGTTGGAGGATTTTTTAGTATGTAGAGAAGAAGTAAAAGTACAAGTTTAGTCACTTATGTAACACTGTATGACAGGCTGGAGTAAACCACTTGGGAAAGATACAGCTTTTTTGATTTAAAAGCTTAATAGTAAGTAGAGAAAGTTTCCTATTTCTTGGATCTGTTTCTTATTGTTTGTGGTCGATGGTTTAAAAATTAATGGAGTAATTAAGTTTATTTTTGTTTCCTTCTTGATATATTGTGTGATTTGTGTGTTATCAATCATAAACTAATATGTTTGTTAAAAACTAATAAAGAAATAAATATAAAAAAAAAGAAAATACACTGCACAAAATGTCCATCGTCACTGCATGTCCCTGCGTCCAGACTTTTCCTCCATGTATAACATGTCCATATATATGTCTGCACATGGAGGAACGTCCATCACTCGCAAGGATATTGCGCAGAAGAGAGCTTAATTACTCTCCTGAGGAGACACAGCTCGTGGTTCTTCTGTGCAAGAGGCACAGGAGGCATCTCTTCAAACGCCACCACCACCTCCCCCTACAAATGTCTCCCTTAGAGTCTGATCAGAGCCACCCTGGCAAGGTAGGTGTCCAACATTGTCCCCAGGATCACAGCATCATTCATGTACAAGCACCAGACATAGGCAAGGTCACATGCACTAAGATCCAATTTCTTGCTCTATTTCTCAGTTCAAGAGTAATCGTGTTTGTAAATGTGCATATCTATAAATACAGAATTGAGAAACAAAATAAAAAACATTCATTACTGAAATCAGAATATACGTCACATCCAATGCCCAGACAGTATGGGGGCCACCCCCTCCCTCCCCTAACCATATAAAGGTATAATAAGGGGGCCGCACAGACCTGCACCCCTCCCCCCATCCTGGCCCCTGCCTATATAGTGATGGGAACATAGTGATGGGAACATGCTGCCACTCTCTGTCCCCCATGGCCACTTTAGCTCACATATCACCTGTGCCCATGTAACACATACCCCCCCACCATCAATGCCCCCCCCCTGCCTGTTGTCATCTGTCATTGTCTATGTGAGGAGCATTGCACAACTTGTCTTAAAAAATCATTATGTGAAGGTAAGAAGGCCCATCACCTGAACCCCGTCTCTATCAACTTGTGTTTTGCAGGTGGTTCAGCATCCACCGGCATCTGGAGTTGCTCTGGCACCGGTACATCCAGAGGGAGAACCCCATGCTGATCCAGCGCATGTGACACGCCTCCAGGTCCAATGTAAGTACCACAAACAGAGCACCCCATAACACCCCCATCCCAGATTAAGGGCTGAGGATGTTGCTACACTCCTTAGAGTGTGCCCACAAACCCCATATGTGTTGCGCCCAACTCCCAACCTATGAGATGACATAGAAAGGAACGAGGGAGAGGGGAACCCCTTGCTCACCCTCCACCAGCCACCAATGCAAAAGGGCTCTGTGTGGTATAGACACCTACCTAACATTGCAGCTGCTACAGCGGGGGAAATAAAACCCACAACCCTTTTATTCAAGTACCACAGCCCTAACCCCTATACTACACACACATCTGTCAAAGAACAGGGCACTGTCAACACCTCCTGCGTGCCCATTGCCCCCACTGCATACCCTACACTCATAAGCACAGCCAGTGTCCCTGCAGGGATTAGGGGAAGATTTCTATGGTACATGCACTAAAGGAGATGATCTTCTAATGTGGGTACAGTGAGCTGCACATAAGAGGTATAAACAGATCACAGGAACAGCGATTTGGGTAACAGTGTGGGGGCCTCCCCACATCCTCATTGAACCCTGTAGCTATCTGTCCCCTAGAGGGTCAGTAGCTGGCCCCTCTCCCAAAATAATGGTGCCACCAGATATCTGTTCAGAGGGAAAGCTGGGGTTGCAGGGGCTGCATGGTCTGTGATAGAGGCATTGGCGGATACCTGGAATACTGGTCTCCCAGTCCAGCTCCATGCCTGACAGTACCCTGCCAAGAGACCAGAAGAAGTAAAGGGGAATCCTATGGAGCAGTGAGACCTCTGGCTATAGAGGGGTGGGGGTAGGGGTTGTGGCTTCTGAAGCAGCAACCGATCAAGTGCATAAGCTATGGGTGGGTGGACTTAAGACTCAGCTCAAGAGCAGGGGATTGGAGCCAGGGAGAGCCTGATCCCAAGACCAGGGTGGATCCAGAGTGGTCGAGGGGGGTTACTGCTGGGAAAAGAGTTAGACCAGATGAGGGTCTGAACCCACAGGAAATTGAATCTGAGAGGAGGAGAAACAGCCAATGGAAATGGGCACTGCCCAGAAGATAGGCATGAATGAAAGGACTGTATATATGTACATATTCTTTATTTGGAATGTTCCTTTGTAAATGATCCTGGAGGAGAGAAAGAGGTACAGGAGTTCCCCTGAGGAACAACAGAAGGATTTGGAGTCTAGTTGAGCTTAACCAGAGTTGGATTGCTGAGACTGCTCAAGTTATTGCTGTCACAGAGTTAGAGAATAAAGGTTTGAGTTCTTGCATAAACTGTTGCCTAAAGTGTGGTTCTTGAGGACAGTGGACCAGAAGGGTTAACCCCCCATTGAGCGTGAACGTCTCCCAAATCCCTGGATCACAATTCTGGAACTTTAACCCACTACCAGCTTGGTATGAGGGTGGACTAGATCTAAGAGGCAAGTAGTGTGACTGAGAGGAACTGGCTGTGGAATTGTCTCCGTCAGTCTCTGAGTGAGTCTAGCCAGAAAGAAAAAAGACCCGGGCTACATATGTTAACCAGTTAATGCGGGAATTAGCACACTAACAATTAATCCAGTGGCATGACACTCAGCACGTGCTAATTCCCACATTAACTGAATAGGCAGGGAATGGTGAAGGCATTACGTTAACTACCTATTAAACAGAGGAGATATTGATGAACACTACTACTAATCATTTCTATAGCGCTACTAGACACTTGAACATGGAGAGACAGTCCCTGCTCAATAGAGCTTACAATCTAATTAGGACAGACAAACAGGACAAACAAGAGATAAGGGACAGTTAATACCACCTCAGTAGATGGTGTTAATGTGCACTATCTGCGATGCAGTTAGGCCCCCAAAGCAAATGTGGGCGCTAGAGGCCATTAATGCCGGACTAGTGCCCACATTTGCAAGCGCTAAATGCTCAGAGGGAAAAATGTGAGAAAGAATGCTTGCCCTGAAGAACAGCACAATGAGCAGTTAAATGTAGTCAAAAGGATGCAACTGAGGGGATTTCCTATTCCCTCAAATGCACAGCAAACGTCCTTATTGTTGCAGACCCTTCGCCAGCTCCAAGCTGGCGTAAGGTGTCTGCACAGACTAACAGATGAATTTTGAGGCCTCTTTCCACCTCCGGCAGGCCCCTGCACAGCACGGCCCTCCATCTTCCTGGTGGACGGGCTCTTCTCCCATATAAATCTATTTATTGTGCATTTACCTACGTCAGAGGAGGGCGGGCCCAGGAAGAAAGAAGGGACGTCTGAGGAGGCCTTCTGACTCGCCGATCAGCTGTTCTTGCCCATGCAGCACAGGTGAGAGGTGCTGCACGGGCCGGTAAGGCAAAGGGGGGGGGTCGTTGGACGGGGGGAGCGGCAGCCACGACCAAAGGGGGGGGGGCGGCGGGGGCAGGGGCGGGGCACGGGACCGGAGCATGGCAGGAGGCGGAACTAGTGTGGGAGAATACAGGAAGGGAGGAGGGCCGGCCCGGGGCTGCTAAAATTGGAGATTTTTTTGTGCGGGGGGGGGGGGGGGGGGAAAGCGGGGAGCAGCAGGGGGGGGGCAAGGCGTCCATACTGGACGCTCATGACGAGTGCCTTTGCCCCCTCCCGATCCTTTTTTTTTTTTTTTTTTTGGTGCTGAGGGAGAGGGGAGCAGTGGCGACCTGGGGCGTCAATAAAGGACGCCCCTGACGCGTTTTCGCCCCCCCCCCAGTTATTTTTTTTATTGGATTTTGTTAACTTCTAGCAGACAGACAGCCCTAACGAGAGGTACAGACTCTCGTTAGATTTCACGGTGTTCTCCTGCGTTAAACGAATCGGAAAAGGTTAGTGCATGTCATTTCAATGGGATTTGTAGAAGAATTGCTCATCTGCATTCAGTTTTCATTAGCTGCTACTGTCGTCGGAAAATAGGCTTTAGTGCATGGAAAGGATAGAAAATTCTTCCCTGAGGGCTCATTTAACGATGAAAAACGTTTAGTGCATTTAGGCCTAAGTAGAAAGTAGGTCTGAGGAGTAGCCTAGTGGTCTGTAACCAGGAGACCCAGGTTCCATTCTGTACCTAAATATTTATGACATCTGCAAGCCTGAAGGCTAATGAGGTGGTGTACAGTCAGGCACGGTTGGTATTTTCCTGTTCTTAGAGGGCTCAGCCTTTAAAATAAAACAGTTGTAGGGGGATATGAACCCGGGTGCCCTGGTTTGTGGTACACTGCACGACCACTAGGCTGCCCCTCTGCTCTGCAAGGTTGTCTGCATAGTCATTTCTGTAAAACTGCTGCCAGACAGATGTCCTTGTCCCTGGATTTTTGGCGTTCATAATTTGGACGTTTCAATTTCTAGAATGGCTGTTCGTTTTGAAAGTTCGCACATATTTTTGAACAGGAAACCCCAACACATTTCTTGTTTGAAAATGGGTATGAGGTGGGCATTATGAGCAGAACGGCCCAATTCTGACTTGGTGTCCTTTCGAAAATGCCCCTCTTTGTGTCTTTATAAAATACTAGAAATCCAGGAAACACGACTAGATTGCGGAAGGGCTGTCTGGTAAGGTTTGTCTCTTTGCGGATGATACTAAGCTCTGCAACAGGGTGGACACACTGGAGGGTTTGAATGATATGAGGAAAGACCTAGCGAAGCTAGAGGAATGGACCAATATTTGGCAACGGTTTAATCCCAAAAAATGCAGGGTCATGCATTTGGGTCGCAAAAATCCGAGGGAACGGTACAGTATAGGGGGTGTAGTGCTTCAGTGTGTGAAGGAAGAGCAGGACTTGGGGGTGATTGTGTCTGACGACCTTAAAGCTTTCAAACAGGTAGAAAAAGTGATGGCCAAAGCCAGAAGAATGCTTGTGTGCATAAAGAGAGGCATGACCAGCAGGAAAAAGGAGGTGATAGTGCCCTTGTATAAGTCTCTGGTGAGGCCTCATTTGGAGTACTGCTTGCAGTATTGGAGACTGCACCTATGGAAAGATATAAACAGGATGGAGTCAGTCCAGAGCATGGGCGTAGCCACGGGTGGGCCTGGACGGGCCCAGGCCCACCCACTTTCCCTCCAGGCCCGCCCCAACATCGTCGTACCAAGGCGGGGCGATTCGCCCCGCCGGCGTCACAGCTCCGTCGAGGAGCACACCACCCGGAACCCAACCTTAAAAGAAGAATCGGACAGTGAAGCGCCTCGTGTTAGCTGCTCTCTCTACCCTGCTCTGCGCTGCTGCAGCTGTAAAGTGATTTGCTCATCGGCCCTTCCTTCACCGTGTCCCGCCCTCTGATGTAACTTCCTATTTCCGCAAGGGGGGGACACGGTGAAGGAAGGGCCGATGAGCAAATCGCTTACAGCTGCAGGCAGAGCAGGGCAGACAGAGCAGCAGACGCAAGGCGCTTAAGATGGAGCATTAGCAGCAGTGGGGTGTCAGAGGGAGGGGAAGCGAAAGAGGTCAGATGCTGGAAGGAAAGGGGAAGATGGCAGAGGGGACAGGAGCTGGATGGGAGGGTCAGAGTGAGAAAGGGAAGGGACACGTGCTGGTTGGAAGGAGGAAGAGAGGGGCTGGATGGGATCCTGAAAGAAAGAGTCAGAAAGAAGGGGAGGAGGAAGATTTGGAAGAGACAGTTACTGAATGGAGAGTGGGAAGGGACAGGTGCTGGTTGGAAGGGAGAGAGCTACTGGACATGGGAGGGAGAGGAGGAAGGGGCTGGAGAGCTGCTGGACAAGGGACGAAGAGGAAGAAGGGACTAGAGGGGAGAGAGCTGCTGGACATGGGAGAATAGGGAGAGAAAGAGGGGAGATGGATGAAAGGATGCGGAGAAACTAGAAGGATGTGGAGAGAGGGAGGAGACTGAACAGAAAAGGGTAGAGAGTTAGACACTGGATAGAAGGAGAGGGGAGATAGAGACACTAGATGGAAGGATCAGGAGAGAGGGTAGATGAGTGGAAGGATAAGGAGAGAAAGAGGGAAGACACTGGATGGAAGGGTAGGGAGAAAAAGGAGACGCTGGATGCAAAAGAAAGAGAGGAGACACTGGAAGGATGAGGAGAGAAAGAGGGGAGCTGCTGGATGGAAAGAGGGAGAGGACAGAGTAGGGAAAGACTGGAGAATAAGAGGAAGGGGCATGTGGAGATCAAGGGTGAGGAAACGATGAAAAGCCATAGGTGATGAATGGACAGGAAACCCTGGCAAGAGAAAGACGAAGGAAAGCAGAATCTAGAGACTGGGAGCAACACAATGAGAAAAAGTAAATGGCCATACAACAAAGGTAAAGGAAATAATTTTATTTTTAATTTAGGATAAAGTAATATGGTACCTGTGTTAATAAAGTTTCAGAGACCAATACTTCCTTCCATAGGTCAGGAGAGGATACCATAACAGCATTATACCGACCTGAGGCAGGAGGTTTTGGCCTCTGAAAGCTCATTGAAAAGGGTGTTAGGCTATTAAATAAATTATTTTCTGAAACCTGATGCACTGAAAAGCAGCACTTTACCCCTGTGTTACAATGCATCTGATTAGTATGACTACATTTTGCTGGGGAAGGGGGGGTAGAGAGAAAAGTTTGTGCCCACCCACTTTAGGTTCAGGCCCATCCAAAACTGGCAGTCTGGCTGCGCCACTGGTCCAGATGGCGGCTACGAAATTAGTAAGCGGTCTTGAATGCAAAAATTATAGGGACAGGCTTATGAACTTCAACATGTATATGCTGGAAGACAGGAGGGAGAGAGGAGACATGATAGAAACGTTTAAATATCTCAAGGGCATTTATGTATAGGAAGAGAGCCTTTTTCAAATGAAGGAGAGCTCTGGAATGAGGGGGCATACGACAAAGTTAAGAGAGAATAGGCTTAGGAGTAACCTATGGAAGTATTATTTCACAGAAAGGGTGGTGGAGGCATGGAATGGCCTCCCGGTGGAGGTGGTGGAGTTGAGGACTGTTCCAGAATTTAAAAAGGCATGGGATAAGCATGTGGGATCACTTAGGAACAGGAATAATTAGGGGTTACAGAGGATGGGCAGACTGGATGGTTCATATGGCCTTTATCTGCCGTCATGTTTCTATGTTTTTGTTGGAGATGCAGATGTCACAACACCTACACAGGTGTAAACGTTAGTGCATACTTTATGCATATATTTTATAAAATGTGTGTGTAAACCATGACTCTACCACGCTGGGCTGAAACTGTGCAAGTACATGCCAGTTTCTATCGTGCATACTTGTAGGCATGACCTAATTTGTAAGAGATCTTTCCCATGTGGAAAAGGATTACAAAATTTGTTTTGTCTGCAGTGACTGAGTGGGAAAATACTGTGTTCATTTTGTCTTTTAACCCATGTGTGGAGTGAGTGGTATAGCAGCAGGTGTCACTGAGAACACGCCCCATCACCTTGTCTGATGTTACAGTTAAGCCACCTTACAGCAGGTAGCGCTAACTTGCCATGTCGGAGGGGTGGGGCTCTGGCCAAGAGGGGGTTAAATGCCCTGGAGTTGAGTAGATCAGAGAGCCCCCCCCCCCCCCCCCCCCCCGAAGAAAGTGATCTCTAAGAGTGAAAGTCTGTGAGGTGTCCTGGAGGAACAGGTCTGGAGCAGGGGATCAGAGTTTGTTCCTGCCAACTCCTCTCCACAACTGGTGCAGCACTACAGTCCCTGCAGGGGGGGAGGGGGTTGGGGGAATAACACAGGGCTGGAGGGAGCATAGTATCAGTACAGAAATGCATTAGCAGGACAAAATAACCTAGGCTGCACAGGGAGGCGGGAAATCAGATGCACCCTAATAAAATGCCATTGCTTGCACCAGAATTTCCTAAACACCTGAATGGGAAAGCAGAGGATGTTTTAAAAGATGATAAAACAAAAATTGAGGGGAGGTTGAGAGAGAAGAGCATACTGAACAGTGGTGGTGGTGGTGAAAGGGGTGACAGTTGAAAGAGTTGACCAGTAGAGATGTTGAGAAGACTGAAAGAGCAGAATGACCTGCGTGTGTGTATGTGGGGAGAGGGGAATTGAAGGGAGATCATCCTGGGGCAGGGGGCAGTTTAAGACAAGAAATCAGGTGGGAAAAGAGCTGGCTTAGAGCTGTGTATCTCATATCATAATTACTTAAAAACTAGACTTAGAAACATGATAGCAGATAGTCCATGTATCTACCACCCTTTCCGTAAATAAGTATCTCCTTAGATTACTCCCGAGTCTATAACCTCTTAACTTTATTTTATGCCGTCTCATTCTGGAGATTTCCTTCATTTGAAAAAGGCTCACTGCCTGCACATTAATGCCAGGGAGATATTTAAACATCTCTATCATATCCCCTCTCTCCTGCCTTTCTTCCATAGTATTCATATTGAGGTCTATAAATCTGTCTTTATATGCTCCTTTATGACAGACCACTGACCATTTTTGTAGCCACCCTCTGGACAGTGTATTGCAAACCCCTGATGCAGCCTTTTGATGCAAAATATGGCCACATCGGGTACCTGAAAATAAACCTATACAGCTATTCATTCCTCAGTCTGCTTTTTTGTTTCACAAGAAACTTAATGAATGCAATTCATATCAGAAAAATCTGTACATTGTTTTCAGACTTTTGGAGAGGTTTTTTTTGTTTGTTTGTTTAAATTGAGAAGGTTTCTTTCCCCTTCATCCCCTCCCCTATTGATTTGTTTGTGTAATCATCTGAAGCCATGTGAATTTTCAAGTACTAAAACTGAGTCGGAGCACCCAAATGTTCATACAGCCTTGCTTTTTCTTAGGTTTCATTCTGGAGTTCAAACACACTAAGCACCTTGGCTTAGGAATCCATGGATTTCACAGCTTGCTTAAAAGGGTGTGGTTCTAATTCAGTTTACACAATCAATCCCATTTTAGTGTTAACAGTCATTATAGGCTGATGCACCACAGGAGGCCTTATTTTCAGCTCTGTCGTTATCTTGACTTGAGAAAGCAGACTTCAGTGGCACACAGGCATCTGTATGTGAAGGTGGAGTCGCTCTTATTAGACAGCAAACTATGACTGAATAGCCCAAGGCTTGGGAGTCCCCTTCAATCCAACAGCAGTAACTACCTGTCTTTTATTAGGGTAATACTCTGACTTTGTAATGTAACAGGTATCCCTGCAACTAGACGCCATGAGCACAAAGCAACAAGAAGAGTGTTTCTTTAATAGAAATAAAGTATTTTTCAATAATAATGTGGGTAACAAATATGCTGCCAACTAAAATCAGTTCATCCCAAAGTTCTTTTATTTTTCATTCTTTTTATTTATTTATTTTTACCTCTACCACTTCAAATAATTTTTGATGCAGTAATTTTAACCCATTACTCTGGACATTAATATGAAAACTACCCCTGTGCTACAAGTGAAAACCATGAATCACACGTTAAGCAGAAACAGACAGACAGATGCAGAAAGTTACCATGAGCCTTACCACATGGTTACCATGGCACCTATGCTCACATTACTCACCAAGCAATGCAGAGAAGGGTTGAACACGAGTGTTAATAACTCATGTGGAAGACACGGGCACACATTAACAATGTCACTTGTATTCCACTAATACCTCGCGGATCACAGTTCACAAGAAGCTGGACATATACAGGAAATTACAATAGTAATTTAAAAATAATTTACATTCTCATATAAAATCTACCAGTCTGTACACATTATTTAGATTGCAAAACAAATGTTTGGAACAGATAGATTTTATAAGTTTCCGAAATTGAAAATAGATTGAAGTAGAAAGCAAAAGAATCTGAACATCTTTAAACAGATGAGCTGCTTGGAAATGTGCAAGGTTTTAATGGATCTGTGTGAATGTGTCTAACGTTTTGATGTTTCTTTCTATTCAAGGAGATTTTTATTTGTTAATCACTTTGAACTGCTCATCAGCAAAGGCAGTATGTCAAAACAACAATAAACATATACATAATGAGGCTAAACGCGTTGTGATTGGCTCAAGGACTTCCAGGTCTCTCAGCTGAGTGAAGCACTGCCAAAAAAGACATTTTTATTATTGCAAGGGGGGAATGACAGCCAAAACAGATGTTTTTATTATTGCACTGACGAGCACTTGACTTTTTTTCCCCGATTTTTTGTTTTTTTATTTTTGTAGCAGTTTTTCAATCCCGCGCGGCCTCAACAAGAGGTACAGACCTCTCGTTAGATTTTCCAGCGTTAAGGCAATCGGAAAAGGTTAGTTCATCTCATTACAATAGGGTTTCTACACAGTTTGCTCATCTGCATTCCGTTTTCGTTAGCTGCTACCGTCATCAGAAAAAAGTCTTTAGTGCATGCCAGGGTTTACTACTGGCTCGTTAATGGCTTGTTAAGTTTAGTGCATCTGGCCCTAAGGGCCCTGTTTACAAAGGCACGCTAACCGTGTAGATGCCCATAATATGCCCATGGGCATCTACAGGGTTAGAATGCGCTACAAACGCTAGCATGCATTTGTAAACAGGGCCGTAAATACTCCACTGCAATATACAGAAGGAAGCAGTAGCTTCTCATGCAAGCAAAATGCGAGACCTTTTTTTGGCAGATCCAGGGCAGCGTAGAAGGGTTCGTTAAAAAGATTTCATGCTCTTTTTGCAATTTAAAATGCCTCATTTATTTGTCCAACCAGAACAGTATCGGTAACTTTGCAACACAGATGGGAGGTGTCTGAAGAAAAATGAAAGTACCAGCTCACATCTGTAGCTGTCTTCCTGCGCATAAATATCGGCCTAGCAAACTTTTCATGCGCATGAAATTTTCCAAGGCTTTTATGTGCAGAACAGCTGCTGCAGATGTGTGCAGTCACTTTTGTTTTCTTCAGACATGCGCACAAGCCACACTTACCTCTGAACCTTTGTGCGCATGTGTGACAAGAATCCCCCAATTAGCGCGTGAGCTCTGCACACATAAAATTTGCTCTGTGCATTGCATGATTTTAGATTTGTGGCAGAAGCCGGGGCTCAGGCATCTGTGTGTGGTTCTACCATATGACTTCCTGTTCCGAACCCCAGAGAGAGATAATGTGGAAGGGAAACCCAGTCTTCTACAATATGTTTGCTGCAGTGGGGTTAATTTGTGAAGGACAAACAGTAACTGTTTACTGAATTACAACATGGCTACAGCAAAGTAATAAATCTAAGCACAAACTAAGCAGAAGGGCTTGAGAATGACACAGGGACAAAGTTTGTCCCCATCCCTGCAGGCTCTGTCCTCATCTGCACAAGCCTCAACACTTATGATTTTATATTAAAATCTTTTTATTGAAGTACAAAAAGGAACAATATTCTGTACAGCTGTTTATAAATCACAACTAGAAAAGAATAATAAAAACAAGCAACTGAAATAACCCCCCCTCCCCCCTCCACCCTTTCAACCCCAACAATAAGAACATAAGAATAGACATAGACATACTGGGTCAGATCAATAGTCCATCTAACCCAGTATCCTGTTTCCAATAGTGGCCAATCCAGTTCATAAGTACCTGGCAGAAACCCAAATAGTAGCAACATTCCATGCTACCAATCCCAGGGCAAGCAGTAACTTCCCGAAGTCTACCTCAATAGAAGACTATGGACTTTTCCTCCAGAAACTTGTACAAACAATATCTGACTTCTACTACCCTAAGAAATCCTAATCCATCCTGTTAAAATATCTAGGGGGGCAAAATACAACCTGCTTTGTGTGCCCTAACAGGGGAGAAATATGCCCTATGAAACCCTGCTATTTTTAATCTGTGGATGAATAATAAGTCATCAACAATCGCAGGATTCAGTCTAGCTCTCCTGTCTTCCACAGTCCTTCCTGCAATAGAAAATGTCTTTTCAGAAGATGTGCTGGTAGCAGGAATGCACAGGATCCTTTGTGCAAGTTTTGCCAGTTTTGGCCAGTACTTTTGCTTGTTTTTCCAAAAAATAAAAACATTGTAGTCTGCATCAATCGAACATAAATAAGTGTCCAATTCCATAAACAGCCTTCAAAGGAGACATTGTTCAATAAAAGTTGATCATAAAACGGCTGACATCTATTTTCATTCATTTGGGGTGGGGGGGGGGGGGGAATCTTACACAGACATGACAATTTCTGGAAATGTGGATTGAGGAGGATCCTTCCTAAGCTGTTGATGGGCTTGAGCCTTCCATTTTGATCTGGTTTTGTATAACCTTCTCAAAGATTCTGTTGCCTGTGGTGTTACATCATCTGAGAAGATACATGGATTGTCTTTCAGAGGTGGGTGTAGATGAGAAACCAACACTGTAGTGGATGAACAGGAAAATGTTGGAAATGCTCCTTGATGCCAGCAACAATGGATGCATAGGAGCTAGCTCTATGGGTGCTTAAGCAGTTCCTTGACTGTGTCCAGGGAGAGGTATTTTCTGTTGGGTTTAACACCTCCAACAATTTTGAAAAATTGGCTCCTATGAATGGATGAATCTGTTGCAGTAACAATAAGATACTTGAGCAACTGGGCATGTAATGGAAGAACATTGAAGATGGTAGAGTCTGATCAAAGGCAGACAAGAGATAAATGATGTTATTTAACAGTACTTCATTTAAATCCAAAGCAGCTTCTGCAGTTTTTTTTTCTCATTGAAGTCACTTGCCAGCTGTCTAAGATGTGTTTCACCTCTGCTGTTTCAAGTCATTCCCCTTAAGTTGCGCTGTGGTGCTTTTGCATCCTGCTCCCCCAGAGGCAAAACACATGTCGGCACATATCCCCTTGGAAGAAAATCAGAAGATAAGTAATTTATTTTTTAGAAAAGCATGAAATTATAAATCTGGAAAATGGAGTGAAAACAGTCAAAATTATTTTAAATAGTTACAAAATTGTACATGGACTATTGACAATATAAGGTGTTCTACCTACTTCCATAAAGTGGGATCGTTATCTCTTTTTTTTTTTTTAAATTCTTTATCAATTTTAACATTCATAATATATACTTATGAGTGATAATACACAAATCTGAAAATAAGCATCCAATTAAACATAACAAATATCCAGTCCTCGATAATGTTCCAAACTAACGACCACAAATTTAGGTAATCGATCCAAGACATACAAAGATTTCAATACTTAAAAATTAAGCATTTTCACAAAAAGAAGTTTAATCAAAAGAACAGCTTAATTCCCAAGCGGGTAACTCTAATCTGCCATACAGTGTTGCATATGTGACTAAACTTGTACATTAACCTCTTCTCTGCTTAATAAAAAGTCCACCAACTGTTTTGGGTCAAAAAAGCGAATGCTACATACCTGTAGAAGGTATTCTCCGAGGACAGCAGGCTGATTGTTCTCACTGATGGGTTGACGTCCTCGGCAGCCCCCTCCATCGGAAAGTTTACTAGCAAAGGCCTTTGCTAGTCCTCGCGCGCGCATGCGCGGCCGTCTTCCCGCCCGAAACCGGCTCGAGCTGGCCAGTCCAGTATGTAGCAAGACAATACACTTCAAGGGAAGACTCAACTCCAAAGGGGAGGCGGGCGGGTTTGTGAGAACAATCAGCCTGCTGTCCTCGGAGAATACCTTCTACAGGTATGTAGCATTCGCTTTCTCCGAGGACAAGCAGGCTGCTTGTTCTCACTGATGGGGTATCCCTAGCCCCCAGGCTCACTCAAAACAACAACCACGGTCAATTGGGCCTCGCAACGGCGAGGACATTAAAAAGATTGACCTAAAAAATTTACCAACTAACTGAGAGTGCAGCCTGGAACAGAACAAACAGGGCCCTCGGGGGGTGGAGTTGGATCCTAAAGCCCAAACAGGTTCTGAAGAACTGACTGCCCGAACCGACTGTCGCGTCGGGTATCCTGCTGCAGGCAGTAATGAGATGTGAATGTGTGGACAGATGACCACGTCGCAGCTTTGCAAATTTCTTCAATGGAGGCTGACTTCAAGTGGGCTACCGACGCAGCCATGGCTCTAACATTATGAGCCGTGACATGACCCTCAAGAGCCAGCCCCGCCTGGGCGTAAGTGAAGGAAATGCAATCTGCTAGCCAATTGGAAATGGTGCGTTTCCCTACAGCCACTCCCCTCCTATTGGGATCAAAAGAAACAAACAATTGGGCGGACTGTCTGTGGGGCTGTGTCCGCTCCAGATAGAAGGCCAATGCTCTCTTGCAGTCCAATGTGTGCAGCTGACGTTCAGCAGGGCAGGAATGAGGACGGGGAAAGAATGTTGGCAAGACAATTGACTGGTTCAGATGGAACTCCGACACGACCTTTGGCAAGAACTTAGGGTGAGTGCGGAGGACTACTCTGTTATGATGAAATTTGGTGTAAGGGGCCTGGGCTACCAGGGCCTGAAGCTCACTGACTCTACGAGCTGAAGTAACTTTCACCAAGAAAATGACCTTCCAGGTCAAGTACTTCAGATGGCAGGAATTCAGTGGCTCAAAAGGAGGTTTCATCAGCTGGGTGAGAACGACATTGAGATCCCATGACACTGTAGGAGGCTTGACAGGGGGCTTTGACAAAAGCAAACCTCTCATGAAGCGAACAACTAAAGGCTGTCCTGAGATCGGCTTACCTTCCACACGGTAATGGTATGCACTGATTGCACTAAGGTGAACCCTTACAGAGTTGGTCTTGAGACCAGACTCAGACAAGTGCAGAAGGTATTCAAGCAGGGTCTGTGTAGGACAAGAGCGAGGATCTAGGGCCTTGCTGTCACACCAGACGGCAAACCTCCTCCAATGGAAGAAGTAACTTCTCTTAGTGGAGTCTTTCCTGGAAGCAAGCAAGATGCGGGAGACACCCTCTGACAGACCCAAAGAGGCAAAGTCTACGCCCTCAACATCCAGGCCGTGAGAGCCAGAGACTGGAGGTTGGGATGCAGAAGCGCCCCCTCGTCCTGTGTGATGAGGGTCGGAAAACACTCCAATCTCCACGGTTCTTCGGAGGATAACTCCAGAAGAAGGGGGAACCAGATCTGACTCGGCCAAAAAGGAGCAATCAGAATCATGGTGCCTTGGTCTTGCTTGAGTTTCAACAAAGTCCTCCCCACCAGAGGGATGGGAGGATAAGCATACAGCAGGCCCTCCCCCCAATCCAGGGGGAAGGCATCCGATGCTAGTCTGCCGGGGGCCTGAAGCCTGGAACAGAACTGAGGGACTTTGTGGTTCACTCGAGATGCGAAGAGATCCACCAAGGGGGTGCCCCACGCTTGGAAGATCTGGCGCACCACTCTGGAGTTGAGCGACCACTCGTGAGGTTGCATAATCCGGCTCAGTCTGTCGGCCAGACTGTTGTTTACGCCTGCCAGATATGTGGCTTGGAGCACCATGCCGAGACGGCGGGCCCAGAGCCACATGCTGACGGCTTCCTGACACAGGGGGCGAGATCCGGTGCCCCCCTGCTTGTTGACATAGTACATGGCAACCTGGTTGTCTGTCTGAATTTGGATAATTTGGTGGGACAGCCGATCTCTGAAAGCCTTCAGAGCGTTCCAGATCGCTCGCAACTCCAGAAGATTGATCTGTAGATCGCGTTCTTGGAGGGACCAACTTCCTTGGGTGTGAAGCCCATCGACATGAGCTCCCCATCCCAGGAGAGACGCATCCGTGGTCAGCACTTTTTGTGGCTGAGGAATTTGGAAGGGACGTCCCAGAGTCAGATTGGACCAAATCGTCCACCAATACAGGGATTTGAGAAAACTCGTGGACAGGTGGATTACGTCCTCTAGACCCCCAGCGGCCTGATACCACTGGGAGGCTAGGGTCCATTGAGCAGATCTCATGTGAAGGCGGGCCATGGGAGTCACATGAACTGTGGAGGCCATGTGGCCCAGCAATCTCAACATCTGCCGAGCTGTGGTCTGCTGGGACGCACGCACCCGCGAAACGAGGGACAAGTTGTTGGCTCTCGCCTCTGGGAGATAGGCGCGAGCCGTCCGAGAATCCAGCAGGGCTCCTATGAATTTGAGTTTCTGCACTGGGAGAAGATGGGACTTTGGGTAATTTATCACAAACCCCAGTAGCTCCAGGAGGCGAATAGTCATCTGCATGGACTGCAGGGCTCCTGCCTCGGATGTGTTCTTCACCAGCCAATCATCGAGATATGGGAACACGTGCACCCCCAGCCTGCGAAGTGCCGCTGCTACCACAGCTAGGCACTTTGTGAACACCCTGGGCGCAGAGGCGAGCCCAAAGGGTAGCACACAGTACTGGAAGTGGCGTGTGCCCACCTGAAATCGCAGATACTGTCTGTGAGCTGGCAGTATCGGGATGTGTGTGTAGGCATCCTTCAAGTCCAGAGAGCATAGCCAATCGTTTTGCTGAATCATGGGGAGAAGGGTGCCCAGGGAAAGCATCCTGAACTTTTCTTTTACGAGATATTTGTTCAGGGCCCTTAGGTCTAGGATGGGACGCATCCCCCCTGTTTTCTTTTCCACAAGGAAGTACCTGGAATAGAATCCCAGCCCTTCTTGCCCGGATGGCACGGGCTCGACCGCATTGGCGCTGAGAAGGGCGGAGAGTTCCTCTACAAGTACCTGCTTGTGTTGGAAGCTGTAAGACTGAGCCCCCGGTGGACAATTTGGAGGTTTTGATGCCAAATTGAGGGTGTATCCCTGCCGGACTATTTGGAGAACCCACTGATCGGAGGTTATGAGAGGCCACCTTTGGTGAAAAGCTTTCAACCTCCCCCCGACCGGCAGGTCGCCCGGCACTGGCACTTGGATGTCGGCTATGCTCTGCTGGAGCCAGTCAAAAGCTCGCCCCTTGCTTTTGCTGGGGAGCCGCGGGGCCTTGCTGAGGCGCACGCTGCTGACGAGAGCGAGCGCGCTGGGGCTTAGCCTGGGCCGCAGGCTGTCGGGAAGGAGGATTGTACCTACGCTTACCAGAAGCATAGGGACCAGTCTTCCTTCCCCCGAAAAATCTTCTACCTGTAGAGGTAGAGGCTGAAGGCTGCCGGCGGGAGAACTTGTCGAATGCGGTGTCCCGCTGGTGGAGAGACTCTACCACCTGCTCGACTTTTTCTCCAAAAATGTTGTCCGCACGGCAAGGCGAGTCCGCAATCCGCTGCTGGAGTCTATTCTCCAGGTCGGCGGCACGCAGCCATGAGAGCCTGCGCATCACCACACCTTGAGCAGCGGCCCTGGACGCAACATCAAAAGTGTCATAAACTCCTCTGGCCAGGAATTTTCTGCACGCCTTCAGCTGCCTGACCACCTCCTGAAAAGGCTTGGCTTGCTCAGGGGGAAGAGCATCAACCAAGCCCGCCAACTGCCGCACATTGTTCCGCATGTGTATGCTCGTGTAGAGCTGGTAAGACTGGATCTTGGCCACGAGCATAGAAGAATGGTAGGCCTTCCTCCCAAAGGAGTCTAAGGTTCTAGGGTCTTTGCCCGGGGGCGCCGAAGCATGCTCCCTAGAACTCTTAGCCTTCTTTAGGGCCAGATCCACAACTCCAGAGTCATGAGGCAACTGAGTGCGCATCAGCTCTGGGTCCCCATGGATCCGGTACTGGGACTCAATCTTCTTGGGAATGTGGGGATTACTTAGTGGCTTGGTCCAGTTCGCAAGCAATGTCTTTTTCAGGACATGGTGCAAGGGAACAGTGGACGCTTCCTTAGGTGGAGAAGGATAGTCCAGGAGCTCAAACATTTCAGCCCTGGGCTCGTCCTCCACAACCACCGGGAAGGGGATGGCCGTAGACATCTCCCGGACAAAGGAAGCGAAAGACAGACTCTCAGGAGGAGAAAGCTGCCTTTCAGGAGAGGGAGTGGGATCAGAAGGAAGACCCTCAGACTCCTCGTCAGAGAAATATCTGGGGTCTTCTTCGTCCTCCCACGAGGCCTCACCCTCGGTGTCAGACACAAGTTCACGGACCTGTGTCTGCAACCTCGCCCGGCTCAACTCCGTGGAGCCACGTCCACGATGGGGGCGTCGAGAGGTAGACTCCCTCGCCCGCATCGGCGAAGCTCCCTCCGCCGACGTAGTCGGGGAGCCTTCCTGGGAGGTGGCCGCGGTCGGCACCGCACGCGGTACCGACGTCGGGGACCTCAACCTGGGCGACTGGACCAGCCGGCGCCACGCTCGACGGTACCGGAGGCGCAAGCACCGCCGGTACCGGAGGGGTAGGGCGCAACAGCTCTCCCAGAATCTCTGGGAGAACGGCCCGGAGGCTCTCGTTCAGAGTGGCTGCAGAAAAAGGCTGAGAGGTCGATGCAGGCGTCGACGTCAGAACCTGTTCCGGGCGAGGAGGCTGTTCCGGGCTGTCCAGAGTGGAGCGCATCGACACCTCCTGAACAGAGGAGTGAGCGGTCCTCTCCGGTGCCGATGCCTGCTGGGTGCCGAATCCCTCGGCGACCCAGAGCTCTCGGTGCCGACACGGGGGAGGAGACCGGTGTCGATGCTTCTTCGACTCTTCCGAAGCATGTCACCGGAGCTCCCGGCACCGCACGAGGAGGACGTAGAATCCATCCGTCGCTTCCTCGGGGCCGAGACCGAAGAGGGTCAATCCCGGGGGGGCTGTACCGCAGGAGCCCTCAGGGTAGGAGGAGACCCACCCGAAGGCTCACCGCCACCAGCAGGGGAATGGACAGCCCTCACCTGCACTCCTGACGATGCACCTCCGTCCGACGACATCAGCAGACGAAGTCTCGGTACCACCGACGTCGATGCAGTCGCCGATGCCTCGCGCCGATGCAGAGGTCGATGCCTCGATGCAGTCGATGGAGCGGCAGCCAAGGAAGATGGTCCGGACGCTGACGACGTCGATGCACTCGATGCCTCCGGTGCCGATGTCGACGAAGAGCCCGAGAACAAAACGTTCCACTGGGCTAATCTCGCTACCTGAGTCCGCCTTTGTAACGGGAACACAGACTGCAGTTCTGAGGCGGTGCTGGGCCCCTAGACACTGAAGACACGCAGAGTGCCTATCAGTGAGCGAGATTACCCGGGCGCACTGGGTGCACTTCTTGAAGCCGCTGAAGGCTTCTGATGTCATGGGCGGAAAAATCACGCCGGCGAAATCAAACGGCCGAAATGGCGAAAATTGAAGCACCAAAATTTAAAGGGAGAAAAATCTCGACCGAGGCCAAACTGGCCTACCCCCGACAACGAAAGAAAACTTACGGGGCAAAAGTAAGAAATTACGGGAAGGGCAGAAAACCGAAAGGGTCTTCCGGAACACTTCCGAGCGCTTCCCGAACTTTTTAGAAGAAAACAAGGAAAAAAACACGTCGAAAAGGACGCGCGAGGTCGACTCTCTGGGGCACGAACGCGTAACACGACCGTACCGAGCGCGGACGAAAGAAGCTGGCCGGCTCGAGCCGGTTTCGGGCGGGAAGACGGCCGCGCATGCGCGGTGCGCATGGGCGCGCGAGGACTAGCAAAGGCCTTTGCTAGTAAACTTTCCGATGGAGGGGGCTGCCGAGGACGTCAACCCATCAGTGAGAACAAGCAGCCTGCTTGTCCTCGGAGAAATTGATATTGCTTAGACTGAAATTTTATTCTACATACACATGGAAATCTTAAAAGAAAATCTGCGCCTATAGCTATTACTCTAGGTCATAAAGATTAAAAACATCTTACGTCTTTGTTGAGTATCTCAAGCCAAATCAGGAAAAACTCTAATTTTTGTACTCATAAACAGGGAATCCAAGTGTCTCAGAGAAAGTTTAAGGACTATGTCCCTATCTATCTCCAACGCAAAAGTTACCAATAATGTGGTTCTTTGAGTAATAACCTCAAGAGAAGATTCAAGAAATGCCGTGAGATTCATTGCGCCATCTTGTAAATTATCTGGTGACTTCCCATCAGTGTGAATATAATAAGCACGAGTTATAGGCGGCAACGAATTTTCCGGCATTCCCAGAATTTCCGTCAAGTATTTTCTAACCATTTGAGTTGGTGCAACCAAAGGAGACCTAGGAAAATTTATAAACCGCAAAGTTAATCTTTTAGATTGGTTTTCCAAATACTCCAAGCGTCGTATAGTTTTTGTCTTTAATTAAGGTTTGTCCCACAAGTTCAAGTTTTTCAGTTTTTTCTGACAACCTCTTAACCTCAGAGGCTTGGAGTGCACTAGTCTGCATCTGATTCAGTAAAGTCGCTGAAAGAACTTTAATAGTCTCCATATTTTTCAAGATTAAATTTTTGTAGAGCAGATTGGGTAGATGAAGTTAAGTCCCACAGTGACTCCAGTGTCACTACAGCAGGTTTTTCTAACTTTCCCACTAAAAAATCCGGAAGGGGGGCCTTAGAAGCTTGCTCCAGGGTACTCACTGTTTTTTCCAAAACTTGAGCAGCTGTTAGTCCCGGTCCAGCTTGGGCTCCAGTTGTCAGCTCGTGCAACCTCCCTCCCTGTTCACCTGGTTCTCGTCCGGAGGCCATGGCGCCAGGGCTTGCATCGAAAGTTTCCCTTCCGGGTTGTGGGGGTGCCGCACGCTCGACGGGGCTCAGGGAAGCCCCGTCTACACTGTCGTCTAGCGTCGGAGCGCCAGCCCTGGCAGAAGGAGTCGATGCCAGCTCAGGACCGGATCAAACTCGGAAATGTTCCAGCGTTTTCTGGCGCGATTGTGGCATTCCGCCCGAGACAGGGGGAGCCTCTCGGACTCTGCCTCTCCTCTTACCCATCTGAAATCGGGTAAGAATCGCACAAGATTAGCCTGTGAACAAGTCAGAGTGCGTCCATTTGGGCTGTTCAGACCATCGCCATCTTGGATCGCCCTGTGGGATCATTATCTCAGGGGAAGATCACCTCTGATGGTCTGTTAACTATAAACTGTAATATTGGAGAATTTAAACTGCAGGACTATACATGGTGTGTGATTATATCTGCTGCTTGTATACTGAATATTAATAAGGCCTGATACTTACCCAAGTTTCAGTGCCCTTTATAGAATTTCTCTCTTAATACAATCACACTCTGTCTTTCTTCCTCATCTTAAGCAATTATTGGTGCGGTGATTAAAAAAAAAAATGTACATCAAAAGTCTGGCTAAGAATACAGCTAGAACAATGGAGGCATTTTCAGTATCAAAAAACTTAAACTGGCATACCATTTCACAGAAGAGCAGATTTCTAATGCATAGAATTTTACAGACTACCTAAATTATAAAACAAGTAAATAAACGTTACCCGTTTTCAGTGTAGGCATCTCTGCAAAGATAAAAATGAACACAAAAGAGGCTAGATTCTAATATATGGCGCCTAAATAAAGCGAAGCTGAAAAATACCCACTTAAGCGGTATTCTATAAGCCATGCCTAAAATTTGGTGTGGTTTATAGAATAAACGCTTAAGTGGAGAGCACATGTAAATTTAGGCATGGCCGTTTGCACCAATGAAAATGTGTTGCAAATACTCATGCTTACATTTATGAGTTGAGCACCATTATTCTGTAATTACACGTGTAACTCAAAACCACACCCTCGATCTACCTCAAAACACCCAGAACCTTCCTATTTACATGCCCCCTTTTTTTAACTGCACGCGGATCCTGCACCTAAATTTACATGCATTAGTCCCAATTAAATCTAATTAGTGCTAATAATTGCTTGTTAAAAAGTCAATTATTGGCACTAGTTAGCTCACTATTTTATTAAATTGTGTGTATAAATCAGGAATGTGCCTAAATTTGCCCATTCAAATTAACTTTATAGAATCAGGGGGAAGATATTTAATTTAAACTAGATGCATCAAAAGGATTTCCTGTATTGGGGGTAATTTCATAACAGGTTGCCTATGTAAAATGACCGAAAAGATAACATTGCCTACAGAAAGACTCCATAGTAGCACACAAATTTACACCTGCTGTAAAGGTATTTATATGCATGTACATACAACTGGTTTTATAAATTATGCACATGCCACTGAACTCTACATACAGATTACATGAAAGTACATATACTCTTGTCAGGACAAACACTTAAAAAAAATATATATTATTATTTCTGCAGTTTTTAAACAAATCTTCCAAGCTTTAACACTTGTAACAGAAATACAGGGTGTATTTGCCCCAAAAGAAAATACTTTATAATACAACATTGTTATCCCTTTCTTAGACCACCATCCACGATGGGGGGGGGGGGGGGGGGGGGTGAAATAAATTTAAAGGCATGAAAACAAAACGAAACAGAAAAGGCATCGCATGATAACCTCACAGGTGCATATTAACATCAGCTAACTGTCAGATACTACAGTCCCACTTGAGATGTTCTTCAAGTCTAAAAAAGCTCTAAGGGGCCTTTTTACTAAGCCATGTATTAGGTGTGCGCCGAGTCAGTTTTTACAGCATCTACAAAAAAATGGCTTTTTTAATGGGCCAGGAAAGAGTCTGCGGTAAAAATGAAACCAGTGTGCGCCCAAAACTGTCTTAAGCCCTTAATTCCACCCATCTAGTGGTAAAGGCTCATGCACTACACAAGCGGTGACTGGTTGGCACGCGCTAAGTGCTGATTACAGGGCGTAGGAGGAAAGAAATTATTTATCCACATGTTATGGGCATGTGCCAAATCTGAAATTACCACCAAGAGGGCATGTTGGCCTGGCGGTAGTCTCATTTGGGCATGCACTGCATGCATGAAGAGCCTAGCACGGCTTAGTAAAAGGGCCCCTAAGCTGGTCTTGTGTAAAAAAAAAAAAAAAGACATATTTGACCCCCAAGTAATGTATTTAACATTTACATGGATAAGCTTAAAAAAAAAAAAGGAGGACCCCAATTTTCTAACTTCTCGCATTGCCAGAAACCCTTTCCTTCTATCTTGAGTAAGTTTTGTCACATCTGGACACACACTTTTATAGGTGTACATCCATTGAGTGGATTCCTTCAAAAAGGTGGTAAATAAATCCTAATAAATAAATACACAATTTTATAACAGCCATTTTCCATCTATAAAATATGCTTTGCATGCAAAAACAGAAAACGACCTCTTAAAGTACCCCTTTGTGTAGGAAAAAAAATCTTGGCACATTGGTCTTATCTCCTCCATGTAATCTGAAAGAGTTCAAAATGACCAAACCACTTTATGAATAGAGAAACTTCTGCTTCAGGATGTATTGTCAAAAATGTAAATGCTGTCCCTTCCCAGGAATGCCCAGTGAAAGGAATTCTGAATGGTCACAGTTGTTTAGATGAAGTCCTGGGTTTTTCAGCCACTACTTTGGGAAGCCCCTATGCTACTGCTCTAAATCCCACTTCAAATGTAGGCTCCACCAACGCCTGACCCTGAGGGCTGCAATTTGAAGTAACTGAAGAGATGGTCAGGGACACTGTTCTTATCTAAATCAGTGGTATTCATTAGGGCATCACAAATGCCTAAGCTGTTTATTACCCTCAAGGATCAGAGGTTTTTTTTTTTTTTTTTACATAGTAAGTGACAGCAGATAAAGACCTGAATGATTCATCCAGTCTGCCCTACAGTCTCATTCATTCTCAATTCTAGATTCAATCAGCAATGAATGTGATATTATATACTAGTAAAAAAGGCCCGTTTCTGTCAGAAATGAAACGGGCGCTAGCAAGGTTTTCCTCGGAGTGTATGTTTGAGAAAGAGTGTGTGTGAGAGATGGAGTGTGTGTGTTAGAGAGAGAATGAGAAAGAGTGTGTCAGTGTTTGTGTGTGAGAGAGTGTGTAATGAAACAGGCGGTAGCAAGTGTGTGTGTTTGTGACAGAGAGAGAGAAAGAGAGAGAGAGTGTGTGCCAGGGTGCCCCCCTCCCCCAAGGTGGCCCCCTTCCCTCCCTGCCAGATGCGTGTGTTTGTGACAGAGTGTGTGCGAGTGTGTTTGTGAGACTGTGTGTGTGGGAATGAGAGTGTGTGCCAGTGCCTGCCTGCCAAGGGGCCTCCCCCCCCAACTCCTCCTCCAGCCATCCCTGCCACTTGATCCGCTTTCTTCGCTACTCCTCCCCCTGTCTGCTAGCACTGACATGTTTTACCTCCTCCTCCTCCGGCCTTCCCTGCCTCTTGATCCGCGATCTTTGTTATTCCTCCGCCTGCCTGCTACACACCCACCTTCTCCTCAGTCTCCTCAGGTGCTTCTTTGTTTTTTGGAGGGTGGCAGCTTCGGGATCGCGGCACAGGCATCAGCTGTTTGGATGGCAGGTCGGGAGGGTGCAGGTACCTCGTTGTTTTTTGGAGGGCTGCAGCTTCGGGATCGCGGCAGATCAGCTGTTTGGACGGCAGGGTCGGGAGGGCGATTCCTGAGAACGGCAGTCTCCTCAGGTGTTTCTTTCTTTTTTTGGTCAGGAGGGCGCTTCCTGAGTGTGTTTCGGGAGGTTGGAAGCCAGTCTGGAGCGATTCCTAGGCATGGGGAGGAGTAGGGAAACACATTCTGCGTGTTTCCCTACTCCTCCCCCTGCCTAGGTTGCTGTTGCTGTGCATTGGGCTGGTGACCTCACCCGAGGCGCAGCCAATCAGTGGGATGATCTACAGCAGGAATCAGGCCACCTCCAACTCAGGCAGCCACGGTTCCAGGCAACTGTAGAACATTGGAGGTGAGAATTATTATATAGGACTTGATCATGGTCTTTCTTTGTTGTTTCAGGAACGTAGACTGTAGAAGTCTACCCAGCTCTATCCTTATGTTCCAACTATAGGAGTTGCTGTCAAAGCCTATTCGAATCCATCTTGTTGTTTTAAAACCTACTTTTGGGTAACCTCCTTACTTCTGCATTTTTACAGTGTGTAGACTGTAAGTGATAGAAACAAGTCATTTTGCAAGTTCAACAAACTTTGAGATCATAATTAAGAAGTCCCAATGCCACTCCAAAACCCAGGTCTCCTGTGTGATAGAGAATTGACAAAAATACAGAACACTTGGGAGACAGCGGTGACACAATGAGACGATTATGCCATTCTTTAGACTGTAGACTGAGTGTCACAAGACATGAGAAGCTCTTGTAGCTTATTTGCAGAGAGTGTGTGGCGCTATTAATAGCGCTTCTCGCCCCCCCCCCCCCTTTGTGTACTACCACAGCAGGTTTTTGATACATTCCATCATAACAAGAGACACAGACAGACTTATCTACACAACACAGGAAGACTCCTGAGGCAGGCCACTGGGCCGAAACACAGCCGCGTTGAGTCAAGGTGTAGTGCTGTTTAATAAATCTTCTACACCACACAGCATCATCATCTCATTGTGTCACCTTCCCTGTCTCCAGAGTGTGATAGAGAATTGATGCAGTTGCAGCAGAGAATAAGAGAGCCCATCATGCAGCCTTTACTGTAGTTATGTGTCAAAGCTGTCAGGAAATAAAAACTGGCAGCAGCAATAAATGGCAATGGCAAAAGCTGCACAGGTAAGCACTTACTTCCTCTATTAGCCATTATCCCCCGAATTCTGCATAGCGTGCCTAGAGTTACGCGCTAGGTGCATTCTATAACTAGGCGTGTAGATTAAATTGTTTTAACAAGCTAAGTGTGTTAAAACAACTCTTAACAAGCAACAAGAAACACTAATTGGCAAAAATTAGAATTTACGCACGTAAATTGCTAAGCATATTCTGTAATGTACTGCATCTAAATTCTAACATGTGCAGGCAACAGGGCATGGTTATAAGCGTGGAAATGGATATTCCAAGATCTACGTGCAGTTCTAAAATATGGGCCCAGTGTGCATATACAGTGGGGGAAATAAGTATTTGATCCCTTGCTGATTTTGTAAGTTTGCCCACTGACAAAGACATGAGCAGCCCATAATTGAAGGGTAGGTTATTGGTAACAGTGAGAGATAGCACATCACAAATTAAATCCGGAAAATCACATTGTGGAAAGTATATGAATTTATTTGCATTCTGCAGAGGGAAATAAGTATTTAATCCCTCTGGCAAACAAGACCTAATACTTGGTGGCAAAACCCTTGTTGGCAAGCACAGCGGTCAGACGTCTTCTGTAGTTGATGATGAGGTTTGCACACATGTCAGGAGGAATTTTGGTCCACTCCTCTTTGCAGATCATCTCTAAATCATTAAGAGTTCTGGGCTGTCGCTTGGCAACTCGCAGCTTCAGCTCCCTCCATAAGTTTTCAATGGGATTAAGGTCTGGTGACTGGCTAGGCCACTCCATGACCCTAATGTGCTTCTTCCTGAGCCACTCCTTTGTTGCCTTGGCTGTATGTTTTGGGTCATTGTCGTGCTGGAAGACCCAGCCACGACCCATTTTTAAGGCCCTGGCGGAGGGAAGGAGGTTGTCACTCAGAATTGTACGGTACATGGCCCCATCCATTCTCCCATTGATGCGGTGAAGTAGTCCTGTGCCCTTAGCAGAGAAACACCCCCAAAACATAACATTTCCACCTCCATGCTTGACAGTGGGGACGGTGTTCTTTGGGTCATAGGCAGCATTTCTCTTCCTCCAAACACGGCGAGTTGAGTTCATGCCAAAGAGCTCAATTTTTGTCTCATCTGACCACAGCACCTTCTCCCAATCACTCTCGGCATCATCCAGGTGTTCACTGGCAAACTTCAGACGGGCCGTCACATGTGCCTTCCGGAGCAGGGGGACCTTGCGGGCACTGCAGGATTGCAATCCGTTATGTCGTAATGTGTTACCAATGGTTTTCGTGGTGACAGTGGTCCCAGCTGCCTTGAGATCATTGACAAGTTCCCCCCTTGTAGTTGTAGGCTGATTTCTAACCTTCCTCATGATCAAGGATACCCCACGAGGTGAGATTTTGCGTGGAGCCCCAGATCTTTGTCGATTGACAGTCATTTTGTACTTCTTCCATTTTCTTACTATGGCACCAACAGTTGTCTCCTTCTCGCCCAGCGTCTTACTGATGGTTTTGTAGCCCATTCCAGCCTTGTGCAGGTGTATGATCTTGTCCCTGACATCCTTAGACAGCTCCTTGCTCTTGGCCATTTTGTAGAGGTTAGAGTCTGACTGATTCACTGAGTCTGTGGACAGGTGTCTTTCATACAGGTGACCATTGCCGACAGCTGTCTGTCATGCAGGTAACGAGTTGATTTGGAGCATCTACCTGGTCTGTAGGGGCCAGATCTCTTACTGGTTGGTGGGGGATCAAATACTTATTTCCCTCTGCAGAATGCAAATAAATTCATATACTTTCCACAATGTGATTTTCCGGATTTAATTTGTGATGTGCTATCTCTCACTGTTACCAATAACCTACCCTTCAATTATGGGCTGCTCATGTCTTTGTCAGTGGGCAAACTTACAAAATCAGCAAGGGATCAAATACTTATTTCCCCCACTGTATCTACGCGCAGGGATTTACACCAGCTTATATTTATTCTTATTTATATTTATACCCCACATTAGCCCGAAACAGACTCAACTTCAATGTGGCTTACAAACAAACAATAAACTGAATAAAACATAATAATGTACAGAATATAACACAAATTACTATAAGTTCAAGAGTCAAGGACTGTACCAGAATTTAATAAGGCATGGAATAAGCATGTGGGATCGCTTAGGAACAGGAAGAATAAGGGGTTACAGAGGATGGGCAGCCTTTATCTGCCGTCATGTTTCTATGTTTCAAGAAGCAAATTAATACATGTGCAGTAAGTAACTAGGGATTTAGACTATCTCAAGGACAAAGAAATAATTAAGGGTGGATAGGTGAGCGCATAATTAGGCAGAACTAGATGGGAAACGGCATTAAGAAAAGGGTGTGGGTAAAATTCAAATAGAGTACTTTGTATTCAGGAAGAGTAAATGGACATGATTAGATTTAGTCACATGAACTACGCCTAAGCGTACTCTCAATACCGTGTGTAGATTTATACATGGTATTTAGAATACGCTTAGGCGTGATTGACTATCGCATGTTAATTTTAGGCGCCATATAAAGATTCAGACACTATATGGCAGTGTAATTCAGAACTTTCCATAACAAATTACATACTACTACAGTGAATCTCTGGTCTGAGTTACCACGAATGACGTAGAAAACTGAGGCACAGGGAAACAGTGAGATGTCCAAGGTCAGACAGCCTACCAGTAGCAAAATAAGTTGTGTACTAAAGATTTCTGCTTCCCAGTCCATTACTCTGATCACAAAGTCATTCCCTCTCCCTCTTGGTCTCTTCCCCCAAGGAGTTATTCCTGCTAGACTTGATCCTCTTGGTCATTTGTCCTGTTGCCAAACTCTATTGCCAACAACTCCTAGGATCAAAGCGAAGTTTGCCTGACGTGTTCTTTATTTTGGGATCTATCCTAATGTGCACTGTTTTTGTTTCCTACTTTACTATCTTTTAGAGCAACAGTACAATCAAGCTTGCTCACAGTATTACCTCGGGGGTTTTCTGGCTCTCCTCTATTGCCCAATATTCATGGACAGCCTTCTATATATTTTAAAAAATGTTTACCCCTAACAGATGTCTCACATGGGCCTAGCATTTTTTGGATAACAAAGCTACGTAAATTGACCATAGGCAGAGCTACTGCATGGGAATAAGTCATAAGAATAGTCAATATACATATCTGGAAAACCAAACCTTTTTTGCACCCTTGAGAATCAGAGTTTGAAACCCTAACACTCTTTTAGTAATGTCTGCTTGGCAGTTTTTTTTGTTATTGTTTTGTTTCATCTGGCAGTTTCCTTTTGCTTGTTGGACCTCCAGCTCAGACAGAACCAGGGCTAGAATCCTGGTGCTGAGCCTGTATTCACAATTACCTGGAGAATTTTTTTCTCTCTGATGTAGCCCCCTCCCCTCTCCCTTACAACAAACATAGAGGCGTATTTTCAAAGCACTTAGTCTCACAATGTTACATAGAGGAGCATTTTCGATACGACGTCTAAGTCCAACTTTGGATGTTTTGCTCAAAACATCCAAAATTCATTCAAGTGGTGCATAAAGCCATTTTCAAAACAGAAAATCTTTTTCTTTTTTTTAAATGGCTATTTGCTAGATGTTTTTGTGCTCCATGCATTTATCTTTTTGGTCCACTTTCAGAAAAAAAAAAAGTCCAAGTGAAAAACGCACAAAATCAAGCCATTGGGATGTAGGAGGAGCCAGCATTTTTAGTACACTAGCCACACAGGCATCCCAGCAGAGCTGTAGGGCACTGCAGTGGACTTCACATAAAAGGTCCCAGTACACATCTCACAGTTGCTCCCCTTTATTGTACTGTGAGCCCTCCAAAACCCACCAAAAACCAACTGTACATCACCACAATAGCCCTTATGGCTGCAGGTGTCACTATATTTATTTATTTATTAGGATTTATTTACCTCCTTTTTGAAGGAATCTACTCAAGGCGGTGTACAGCAAGAATAAGTCAAACATAAGTAATAGACAATTACAGCAGTAAAAATATTCAAACAATACAAATGTCAACACAATACATAATAAAACATTTTCACAGACAGCCTAGGGTATAAGCAAAGATGGAACATATAGATAAGAGTGACAGGAGTAAGAAAATAAGGGGATTAGTTGTAAATGAAGTCATAAAAGTGCTTGAACATTATTTTAGCTAGGGTACGAATGGGTAAATATGTCTTGCTATAGTATATGCAGCAGGTGTCATTTACTTCTTATGTGGGTACAGTAGGTTTTTTTTTTTTTTTGGGGGGGGGGGCGCTAACACTTTTTGCCACAAGTGCTTTGAAAATGAGCCACTTAGTCTAGTTATTGCAGCAGTAGTCCTCAGCCAGGGGTCATGCACCACAGCTCCCTCCAGAATGATGAAATTATCCACCAGGTGTTGCTATTGAGCAATAATCAGGACACCATCCTATCCTCTGCAACATCCCCAACCCAGACAGCAAAAGACCCAATATGTGGACTAAATTAGAAGCCCTCTCCAGGGCAGTGCACAGCCCTACCTCTAACCCTAAACTAGCCTGCTGCTTGGCACTCCGATCAGCAGATCAGTGCTTTGATTTATATAGCCCCTTAATAATAAAAGCAGTGAAGGAAGAGCTTTCACAAACTTTAAATATTACTATTTTCTAAAGATCAGAATGCAAAAGAAAAGCACTTTGGGTTTTTTTTTTTTAAGTGCCTACTGAGTTATCTGTTTCTAGAAACTGCTATTTTAAGCACTACAATACAGCATGCTTGCTGCAGGGGGGTTAATTTGTTTGAATGATAAAAGTAATAATGTTAAAAATGTGAAAGCAAATAGTGCATCTAAGCATAAGATCACTATAACCAGTGCAATTTTTCTAGTGAAAAAGGTGCTGGTACTCAAATGCCAGGCCACCCTTCAGGGATGAGTTGATCTCTGCGGGACCCCCCCACAAGAGCCAGGCCCCCTGCAACCAGTCATAGAATCTATGACAAGGCAGACTTTGGTGTGTTAGAGCCTGAGTTCCTTCAATAAAACTTAGGGACCATGGGTCAATTTTAGCAGGCAATGGGAAAAGGTGCCGGTTACTCAGTACCCCCTCAAAAAAAGCCCTGACTATAACCAACATGTGCATGGAAAGGCCATCTGTCAGTGGCTTTAATATCAGTACAGGTCAGTATTACTAGGCGTGTACTGAGAATCTTCTTTTCTTATCACATGCTATCCATGCTGTTCATCCTTATAAAATTGTCTAGTGCAATGTGATGGCTCAGCTAAATTAACTTCTTAATGCTTTGGTAAAATCTATCTGTGCACTTTATCAGCCACATTAACCCATGGCAAATCTTTCATAAGTACAACACTACTTTCTATGGTGTGATTTAACAGAATCCCCAACTTTTATCAGGCACATCTAAGGAAAGTACTCATTTAAGCACTGTTTTGATTGTACACTTAACCCACTTTAACTGTGGATTTAGGCCCAGGGAACATGCCACTGTGAGAAATCATCATATTAATAATCATGTCAGGATCGATTAGGTTTAGGTTGCCAGTTCACAGGGTGGGAATGAAGTTACATTGGCAGTGGGGGCAAGGTTAGTATCTATAACAATTGGGGGCTGCCCCCTCCCCCATTCCAACTACTCCTATGCATCCAAGACTCAGAAAAATATATGGCTGAATGTGAACAAAATTCCTACCTAATGATCTACGCGACACTACCCTATACTCACATATGCAGGTACAAAACAGTTCTCTTCAATGAATGCCTGGAAGCCAATGGTGGCCCCCAGACACCTCTGGGGCGGCGGGGAAGAGCCACACGCTTGAAGGAGAAGGCATTTCTCAATAGTCACCACCTTGAGGAAAACCCCTAATGAAGTTTGAAGGTGGGCTGGTGGGGATGGATGTCAATGGCACACACTTGTCAGCAGTGTCGTGGCCCTGTAAGGAAGATATCTGGTAGGTCTCTTTCAGCTCATTTGAATCCAAATTGACCCCAGCTTAAAAATTAATGAAGATTACTGATGTAAAAGGAAAGAACTATTGTCAGTTTGTAATACTTTGAATGATACACTTTTAGGTATGTGGGGAAAAATACTAAAAAAGATTAATAGTAAGTATGCAAATCTGTGAAAAAATGGATTGCAGAACATTTAAGGTTAATACTGTACATAAACATCTCAGCATAACAGTTGCTGATTTACAGGGTATGTGTTTTGGGTAAAGGTGCAAACCAGGGACAGTGGAGCACTTTTTTGGTTAGAGGAGCCAAACAAACCAATCTCTGGCCTCAACCCCCAGCTCTCTAGATGTTGATGCTGTGTTGGGCAAACTACTGGTTGAGCCATGGCCTCAGTGGCCCATTCTATTATGCTGCCTATGGAACAAATGTGGGAGAGTGCAGGGTGTTACAGTAAAGGTTGTGCAGGAATGGTTTCATGTAGGCCGCAGACAGGCAAGTAAAATAATGTGGAGTTTCACCAGATGCCTTATGGAGAAAGAGATCAATATGATAAAGCCATTTAAATACCTAAAAGTTATTAATAAGGCACAGGTATTTATTTTATTTGAATTTGATTACATGCTTTCAGAGAGTACTCAAGGTGGGGTACAAAATAAATTGCATTAAGAATAAAATGTATAAATTTATATATTTTATTTCTTGGATTTGGCACATGCCTTTTTCAGTTGTAGCTCAAGGCAAGTTACATTCAAGTACACCATGGGACTTATTTTGAAAGAGAAAAATGTTTAAAAAGTGGCAAAAAGCAGCATATGTTTTGCTATTCTCTAAACCCATTTTTAAAGCATTTTTCTATGCTGGTCATCCACACTACATTCAAATCACAAGGGGACATGTCGGGAGAGTGTTAAGAGTGGGATTTGGGCATTCCTAACACTCAAACATTTTTCTGCCACAGTGGGACAAAACAAAAACGTCCAGGACTAAAACTAAGACGTTTTTGAGCCAGACCTGTTTTAATAATGACTAACACCACCACAAGAGTGGAAGATGCCACATACCCAATATAAACTGGAACATGTAAAAAAAAAAAAAAAAACAACTTCTTCAGACAACAAATTTTATTTATTTTATTTTTGTTACATTTGTACCCTGCGCTTTCCCACTCATGGCAGGCTCAATGCGGCAACAAATGACTGTTGGCCACAAAAAGTGCCCTACATCACCAGATGACCACTGGAGGAATAAAAGAATCAGCCCCTTACACCCCCAGTGGTCACTGACACCCCCCCCCCCCAAAATGTGAATGAAACAGTACATACCAGCCTCTGACACCCAGATCCTTTTCCTGGGTTGCTCACATTAAACATAATCTGCCACTTGGATGCCCAGTTTCCCGGTTTCATAAGGTCCTCTTGCAATTTTTCACAATCCTCTTGCAATTTAACAACTTTGAATAACTTTGTATCATCAGCAAATTTAATTACCTAACTAGTTATTCCCATCTACTACTTATCATTTCTATAGCGCTACAAGGCATACGCAGCGCTGTACACCATACACAAAAGACAATCCCTGCTCAAAGAGCTTACAATCTAGATAAGACAGGTAGACAGACAGAACAATTATGGGTAAGGGAATAAAGAGGTGAGGATAAAGGACAGGGCAAGTGAGTTAGGAGTCAAAAGCAGTGGTAAAGAGGTGGGTTTTGAGTTTGGACTTGAAAACGGCTAAAGACGGGGCTAGATCTCTAGATCATTTATAAATATGTTAAAAAGCATCTGTCCCTGCACAGACCCCTGGGGAACCCCACTATCTACTCTTCTCCATTGAGAATACTGACCAATTAACCCTACTCTGTGTTCTCTCTTTTAACCAGTTTTTAATCCACAATAGGACATGGCCTCCTATCCCATGACTTCCTAATTTCCTCAAGAGTCTTTCATGAGGTACTTTGTCAAATGCCTTTTGAAAATCCAGATACACAATATTGGCAGGTTCACCATTAGCCACATGTTTATTCACCACTTCAAAGAAATGTAGTAAATTGGTGAGAAAAGATCACCCTTGACTAAATCCATGTTGTCTTTTTCTCATTAATCCATGCTTTTGAATATGTTCTGTAATTTTGTTCTTTATAATAGTCTCCACCATTTTGTCCAGCACTGATGTCAGACTCACTGGTCCTTCATTTCCCAGATCATGTCTGGAACCCTTTTTAAAAATTGGCATTACATTGGCCACCCTCTAATCTTCTGGTACCATGTTTAATTTAAAGATAAGTTATATATTACTAATAGCTCTGAAAGTTAATTTTTCAATTATGTCAGTACTCCAGATGTATACCATCTGGTCCAGGCAATTTCCTACTCTTCAATTTCTCAAATTGCCCCATTACCAAAGAGGAGAAATGCTGCACATGAAAGGAAGGGAAGGGGGGGGGGGCAATGCTGCAGATGAAGAGAAGGGAAGATGGGGGGATGCTGCACAGGAAGGGAAGTGAAAATGCTGCACATAGATAGAAGGGGAGATGGAAAACTAGATAAATTTGAGGAGGCAGAAAAATGGAAAAAAGCTGAACATGAAAATCAGTGCCAAACAGATGTAGGGCAAGGAAGAAAAGATGTGAGAAAAGAAATAGCAGTTGGACAGGGAGGCCATGGAAACAGAGTTAAGAGGGAAGCAGAGACTGGGTATACGATAATTGTAAAAATAAAATCTAAGTTAAGAAAATGATTTTATTGTAAGTTTACTTACTACATTATGTCAGTGCTGAGAATTTACAGCAATCAGCTTTATTTCTGAGTCCTGCATATGGCAAGATGGATCAGGATGGGCTGGAGCAGGTTTTGATGGCAACTCCAGTAGCTGGGATGTAGGACCAAAATGGCAAGGACCGATCAGGATCAAGTACCACATTTATATCATATGCTATGAATGCAGGTCATGTATATCTCAGAGGGGAAGGAGAAGACATCGTAAAGTGGAACTTAGTGAATAAAATGATGTAATACTACTGTTGGTTTGTTGGTTCAATAGCGATTTTATAATGAATATGACTGTTGGGCAGACTAGATAGATCATGCAGGTCTTTAACTGTCATCACTTACTATGTTACTATTTTGCACTATAAAGAAGAACATGCATTTCTATTTCTGTGATGTAGAACAACATGCAGATTCTTGTATCTCTGGTTTTAGTTCTTTTCATCTCCCTTTTTATCTGCATGATTTTTGTGGTCCCCTATTTTGTACCAGGCGAGAGTCATGCCCTGCATTCGTGACCGAGTAGAAGAATTCTGCTAGCATATGTGTCTGTAGGAATCTGTAACAGTCCAGCTTGTTCCAGTTTCCCAGTAGCAGGTATATTGGTGCACTAGGGCACAGTCTAATATTTATAACACTGTCTTTTCATAGGTGGGTTAGGACTATTATGGTTTGGTACATTTTCTATATAGGCTTTGAGTGTCTTATTGCAGGTGTTTGTGTTATTTTGCTAAGTGTCTATTTGAAAATTAAAAATGCACAGAACTAGTGGACTCCACATTTGGTAGAGTCACCACACAAGCAAACATCTATCTGCATTGAAGTGTCTCAAATTATTATCCCAACGCTTTTAGTAGTAAATCTCAAATCAACTCATATGGACATAAATGTATTCCTCAGCTGCCAACTCATTGCACACGTGGAACTCACCTCTGAGACTTGCCAAACTCATCATCGGCTCCTAATAACACTTTTAATTTCTTCAACTTCATTAATATCATTCATTTTAAATCCTTTTTCAAAAATAGATATAAATTAGTTTATCTTAAGCTTATCTTTTAAAATCGCTTGCCAAAAGTGCCCATGTAATTTACCCTGTTAACTATTAAATTACTTGGGCAAATTCCTTTGAACACTATCCTAATGCTGCCTCCACTCTGCCTATATTTTTATTTTGCTTTTTCCATTTGTGAGTCTTTTTTCACATGTGAAACTCTGTACATAAGTATTGCCATACCGGGAAAGACCAAAGGTCCATCGAGCCCAGTATCCTGTTTCCAACAGTGGCCAATCCAGGTCACAATACCTGGCAAGACCCCAAAATGTACAAAACATTTTATACTGCTTATCCCAGAATAGTGGATTTTCCCCAAGTCCATTTAATAATGGTCTATGGACTTTTCCTTTAGGAAGCCGTCCAAACCTTTTTTAAAACTCCGCTAAGCTAACCGCCTTTACCACATTCTCTGGCAACGAATTCCAGAGTTGAATTACACGTTGAGTGAAGAAACATTTTCTCCGATTCATCTTAAATTTACTACTTTGTAGCTTCATCACATGCCCCCTAGTCCTAGTATTTTTGGAAAGCGTGAACAGACGCTTCACATCTACCCGTTCAACTCCACTCATTATTTTATAGACCTCTATCGTATCTCCCCTCAGCCGCCTTTTCTCCAAGCTGAAGAGCCCTAGCCGCTTTAGCCTTTCCTCATAGGGAAGTCGTCCCATCCCCTTTATCATTTTTGTCGCCCTTCTCTGCACCTTTTCTAATTCCACTATATCTTTTTTGAGATGCAGCGACCAGAATTGAACACAATATTTGAGGTGTGGTCACACGATGGAGTGATACAAAGGCATTATAACATCCTCATTTTTGTTTTCCATTCCTTTCCTAATAATACCTAACATTCTATTTGCTTTCTTGCAAGTTTTCCTGAGGGCGTCTTCGCAGGACATCCCTGCGAAGGGGCGGGGAAACCCATATTATCAAACAAGATGGGCGTCCATCTTTCGTTTTGATAATAAAGTTGGGGATGCCCAAATCTCAACATTTAGGTCAATCTTAGAGATAGTCATCCCCGGTTTTCAGCGATAATGGACACCGAGGACGCCCACCTCAGAAATGACCAAATCCAAGCCCTTTGGTCATGGGAGGAGCAGCATTCATAGTGCACTGGTCCCCCTCATATGCCAGGACACCACATTTTGGACGTCCTCAACTGCCATTGCAGGGACGGAGGCATAGCGAAGGACGTCCTTCACCCACACTTAAAAAAAAAAAAAAAAGATGAAGTTTTTAAGTATTTTTTTCGGGGTGGGAGGTGGTTAGTGACCACTGGGGGAGTCAGGGGAGGTCATCCCGATTCCCTACGGTGGTCATCTGGTCATTTAGGGAACATTTTTGTGGCTTAGTCATTAAAAAGAAAAGGGCCAAGTAAAGTCAGCCAAGTGTTTATCAGGGATGCCCTTCTTTTTTTCCATTATCGCTTGAGGACGCCCATCTGTTAGGCACGTCCCAGTCCCACCTTCGCTATGCCTCCGACACGCCCCCGGGAACTTTGGTAGTCCCCGCAACGGGAAGCAGTTGGGGACGCCCAAAATCGACTTTCGATTATGCTGATTTGGGCGACCCTGAGAGGACGCCCACCTCCCAATTTGTCGAAAGATGGGCGCCCTTCACTTTTGAAAATAAGCCTGATTGTCGTTAAATCTCACTCTTTCAGGAAGTCCATCCTTGGAATCTCTAGATTCAATAGAGAATCAACATGACTTTCCCATCTTCCCTGGTTTTCAGACCACTGCTGCAGAGCTGCCAACTTACCCAGCTCCAGGGGGGAGACTTTTTGGCCATATATATCCCAATTCGGTGCTCTATTTGTAGCCCCTGATGCTGTCACTGAAAACAGCACTTCAGGTCCCATAACATAACAGGTTAGGGTTGCAGAAATCCAGGTCTGGCTCTAACCATTAACCATGTGCTTGCATATTCCCCATCCTCACTCACAAACTGTAATGTTATCATACCCACAGCTAGGCTGTGTACCTTTTGCTGCTACTTCTGGAGAAGTAAAATGATGGGTGGTGGGATGGGGTCCCTGGTAGGGGGGGCACACATATATGTTTGCCTAGGGGGCCAAACCAAGAAACACACAAAGTTTGTGAGACTATAATAGAGGCTCATTTTCAAAGTACTTAGACTTACAAAGTTCCATAGGTTACTATACAAATTTGTAAGTCTTAGTGCTTTGAAGATGCACTATGTCCCTTCTCCCCTGTCCCTCCAAGTTTGTCAATGGTCTCCTGCCACCTTTTCCTGGTACTGCTGTGCTACTTCTTTAGGCTCCTATAGCCCAGTGCCCCCACCATTTCTGCCTCCTATGGGATATAATGGGGTAATATTATTTTTAATTTTTGTGAGGAATGGGAACATTGCTACTCGTCAATCTGTGTATAACTCTGAAGGATAGATTTCAGAAAGGTGATGACAAATCAACACAGAAGTCAAAAGGAGAAGTGGGGAATGTTATAGGTGATTCTCAGAAGGAGAACAAGTCATGACACTGCTTAGCACAAACAGTGAGTACATTAACCTCACTTAAGGGTATGCATTGAAGAAATGTTTAGCACATCTACTGCATTGGTGGTATAGTGGTGAGCATAGCTGCCTTCCAAGCAGTTGACCCAGGTTCGTTTCCCGGCCAATGCAGTTCTGCTGCTTTTGAGTGGAGGAGTAGCTTAATGGTTAGTGACGTAGACTTTGATCCTGGCAACCTGGGATCAATTCCCACAGCAGTTTCTTGTGACCTTGGGCAAGTCACTTAACCCTCCATTACCCCAGGTACAAAAAAGCTTAGATTGTGAGCCCTCTAGGGACGGAGAAAGTACCTGCATATAATGTGTAAAGAGCTGCATATGTCTAGTAGCGCTATAGAAATGATTAGTAGTAATACTATTGAAGCTGCTACAATAAATTTCAACACATGTCACTGCATTGCTTAAAGGGTCTATCATTGGGAGGGGGAGCTGAAGGGGAAACATTATGGGCCAACCAGGGCACAGAATTAATGTGTCCCTCTGAAGCCAGTTTACTTTTTAAATGTTTTAATTCTGTTTTAGCCTCTTCAAATTGTTCATTAGCATATAAAAAGGAGTTGGTTACCTGCACATTTTGCGTACATTGTATACAACTTTGTGCCTCTAAGGGCCAGATGCACTAAACTTAACGAGCAAGTAGTAAACCCTGGCATACACTAAAGACTTTTTTCCGACGACGGTAGCAGCTAACAAAAACGGAATGCAGATGAGCAAATTGTGTAGAAACCCTATTGTAATGAGATGCACTAACCTTTTCCGATTGCCTTAACGCTGGAAAATCTAACGAGAGGTCTGTACCTCTTGTTGGGGCTGCGCGGGATAAAACTTGGCCCAAAGTAACAAAAAAAAAAAAAAAATCGGGGAACAAAAAAACGTCCTTCACTCGAAAGAACACCCAAGTGCTCGGTAACCCCCCCCCCCCAAAATAGCACTCCTCTTTAAAAAAAAAACATCCATTTTGGGCGTCATTCGATGCAGGGCAGTTCAGGCCGCCCATCCATAAAGACGCCAATTTTGGCCGTCATTCCTCCCCGCAGTCTTTAACCCTGCTGCTGTTTCTTGTTTTCCCTATTCCATGAAGCTTGTGAGACTAGAAAAAAAAATTAGCAGAATCGCAGCACCAGAGAAAAAGTTGAGGTGTGGGGTGAATGTTCTTGTGAAGCAATGCGCCCGAGTGGTTGGCAGCAGTATAGGGCTTTCCCACACTGATGAATTCACTCCCTAAAAGGTTGTTACCTATGTCAGGGATCCCTTGGCAACATTTTGTTGTTGTTGTTCCTTTCTTTGCAGATCTCCTTGTTGGGGATATGGGGGGGAGGGGGGTGAGTCCCAGTTTCCAGGAAACCGAAATCCCCAAACCAGCAGTTGGCAGTTTAAGGTTACTTACACACATCCTATGCAGAGAGATCAAGACACCACAGACAGGCACTGGAGTGAATAATGAATAAAGGCTCATCACCTCCCCCCGCAATAATAAAAACAGCCTTTTTGGACGTGCTTCACTCAGCTGAGAGACCCGGAAGTCTCTGAGCCAATCACAGTGCGTTTAGCTGAGCAATTGGCTCAGAGACTTCCAGGTCTCTCAGCTAAGTGAAGCATGTCCAAAAAGGCTGTTTTTATTATTGCGGGGGGGGGGGGGGGGGGGGGATGACGGCCAAAATGGGCGTCTTTATGGATGGGCAGCCTCAACTGCCCTGCATCGAGTGGAGTGCGGCGTGAAAGGTGGCCAAAGTAAGCGGCACATGGAGGGAGGGAGCAAGGGAGGGATCGCGAGAGAGATTGGCATGCGCATAACGCTTGGCTGCTCTGCGCATGCTCGACTGGCCGACTGTTTAGTGATGGAATAGAGAATGCAAGTGAGCTACAATGAGCAGCTCATTTGCATTCCTTTTCCATGATGCATGCCCGTTCCTTACCGTTTCGCTAAGGGAATCGGTAAGGGAAGGGCTTTAACGAGTCTTTAGTGCATCTTGGCCTAAGTCTTTAGCCAGTTGTGTACACTGACTGGCCAAATCAGTGTTTTCCTGTTTCATACTAAGGAGCCCCCTACACATGCCTTAGATGGAAGACATTCTCTTTTATTTGCTTTCTTTTTGAATTCTTGGTAATGGTTTACCATTTGTTTTTGGATGTCATACCATGAACCCTAAGGGAATTCACCATCAAAGGGGCCTTCCTTGTTCTTACACTATGTCTGCACAATTTCTTTCGGTTCTTTAAAATCAAATGCATCCATATTTGAGACTGCAGTAAACACTGTAATTGGTACAAGGAAATGGCTCTTGTATTCATTTATTGATCTATCTAAATGTGCAACATTGGATTTAGAAATGCTCCCTTTTATGAAAGAGACTAGATAGAGAGATGAAAAAGTGGAGGTTAAGTACGTTCGGCAAGGGGTACCAAGACCTACACTTTGAGTGAAAAGGGTACAACCTTTAACAAGTTAGAAGTTTAGAACAGAAATATATTAAGCAAGAGGTCTGTTAGAAGATTTAGAGTTAGTTGGGTATCAGTTCCAGCAAACTTTGAGCATGCATTCACCAAGATACATACCGACAGGAAAATAAAAGTCAGTGAAAGTAAATTAAGTTGGGTTATCAAAGTGTATTAAATGAGGGACTGTTTCACTTGGTACCACTTCCAAAACAAAGTTGGAATATCTATCAGTCTTTTACTAGCAGCTCAAACACTGGACAAAATTATTGTGACTTTTAATCCACCCTAAAAAGCCTATAAATATGTATCAGAAGATGCAAACCACCCCATGTAATGTCACTAGGTGAAAAATAAAATCAAGGATTATTACAGAGCATTTTGACTATGAAAATCTCACCTTGTCTAAACCTATACTGCAAAGCTATCATTGGAGCTTTTCACTACCTAGTGCCACTCTGACTGCAGAGCCTTGTCACCAGATTAAGTGTCATCCAGCTTATAACCAAACTTTTAAGAGGTTCACAAGGTCTTTTGTATTTTCTCTCTCACCCTGTCTGTAATCCACATGCACAAAGTTGCACAGGGACTCTCGATTATATAATCTTACCCTATCTATGCAGCAAACAGTATACCTAGAGGGGCATAATCGAACGGAAACGCCTATCTCCATGGGCGTTTATCTCCGAGAACAGGTCCGTGAAGGGGCAGGCCGAACCGTATTTTCGAAAAAATGGACGTTTTTGAGCTGGGCGTTTGTTTTTTTTAGCGATCATGGAAACTAAAAACGCCCAGCTCAAAAACGTCCTAATCCGAGCCATTTGGTCGTGGGAGGGGCCAGGATTCGTAGTACACTGGCCCCCCTGATATGCCAGGACACCAACTGGGCACCCTAGAGATCAGTGCGGTGGACTTCAGAAAAAGCTCCCACATGCATAGCTCCCTTAACACGGGTGCTGAGCTCCCAACCCCCCTCCCCCAAAACCCACTACCCACAAATGTACAACACTACCATAGCTCTTAGGGGTGAAGGGGGCACCTACATGTGGGTTTTGGAGGCCTCCCATTTACCAGCACAAGTGTTACAGGTTGGAGGGGGATGGGCCTGGGTCTGCCTGCCTGAAGTGCACTGCGGTACCCACTAAAAGTGCTCCAGGGACCTGCATACACGCAGGCCTCTAGGACTTGTTACTGCTGTATAACATTGGCACACCAGTTGACACCTGAAGACTAATCTCTCCGAAAACGTTCTTTATTGGAATAACCGTGTTTACTCACAGTTAACTGCAGATCAGAGATTCTGCCCCACCACTGGCAACGAGTCTCCCTGGTAGTGAGATTAGCAGGTCAGAGCTGGCAGAATGCTGTACAATGCCCTCTTTCAGCCACATTCAAGGTAAGAACTAAGTTCTCTAACGTGGCTAACACATGGAAGGGATCTAAAACTGGCTTACAAAAATGGCCACTACCTCATGGACTACCGGAAACACAACAGGGCACACTCTGACCCAGTAGGCAGGGGGAAAAGCACCATGGGAGAAGAGCCTACCAACTACCAACATCGTGAGACTGTAACACAAGCTAATGAAATCACGGAGCCCAATACCCTACACCCACCACAATGCAATGCTGATGTGACCCTGTACTGCACCCGAGAGCCACATCTGACCCAGGGAAAGGCTGTGAGAGGATCGAACATATTCTGCTGTCATGGAGATGGGTACGCATTTGAGGCTGGCATACAGGCTGGGAAAAAAAGTTTTTAAAGTGGGTTATTTTTTGGTGGGAGGGGGTTAGTGACCATTGGGGGAGTCCAGGGAGGTCATCCTCGATTCCCTCCAGTGGTCATCTGGTCAGTTGGGGCACTTTTTTGGGACTTGTTCATGAAAAAAAAAAAGGGTCCAAAAAAAGTGACCCAAAATCACGGTAAAAACGCCTTTTTTTTTTCAATTATCAGCTAAAGACGCCTATCTCTCCTCGGCTGCTAACCACGCCCCAGTCCCGCCTCCGACACGCCCCCGTCAACTTTATTCGTTTCCGCCGACGGAGTGCAGTTGGAAACGCCCAAAATCGGCTTTCGATTATACCGATTTGGGCGCCTTTGCCAGAAAAACGCCCATCTCCCGATTTGGGTCGAAATATAGGCGTTTTTCTCTTTCGATTATAAGCAGGCTAGTGTACAAAACAAAAAAATGAAAGTGTACTTAGCCAGCTGGAGATCCCCTCAGAAACTGAGACGAGCCCTCAGATGTTAGTTATGGCTTTCATCTAGTTCTAGGTTCATTTCTTTGGTCCAGGGTCCACTTCTCAGGGGAAGTGGGTTTTGTAGCACAATAATATAACACACGGGTGTGGCTTGGAAAAAGGTATTTTATATAGAAACTAGATGGAGCCTGCTGGTCTTTATATGCTATCTGTTTTTATGTTACTATTAGTAAAAAAGGCCCGTTTCTGACACAAATGAAACGGGCGCTAGCAAGGTTTTCCTCGGAGTGTGTATGTTTGGGAGAGTGTATGTGTGAGAGTCAGAGTGAAAGTGTGAGTGTGTGTGTGTGAGAGTGAGTCTGGGTGTGAGTGTGAGAGAGTGTGTGTGAGAATGAGAGTGTGTGCAAGTGTGTATGTGAGACACAGTGTGAGAGAGAGTGTGTGTGAGGGTAAAATTATGTATCATACCTGATAATTTTCTTTCCATTAATCATAGCTGATCAATCCATAGACAGGTGGGTTGTGTCCATCTACCAGCAGGTGGAGATAGAGAGCAAACCTTTGCCTCCCTATATGTGGTCATGTGCTGCCGGAAACTCCTCAGTATGTCGATATCAAAGCTCCATCCGCAGGACTCAGCACTTAGAGAATTACACCCACAAAGGGACACTCTGCCCAGCTCACCACCACCGAAACGGGAGAGGGGAATTAACCCAGCTCATCCCCACACAAGTGGGGGAGGGGAATCCGTCCAGCTCATCCCCGCGGAGCGGGGGAGGGACACCACACCCGCCGATGCGGGGGGATCTGGCTTATCCTGCAACCGCAACCGCGGGAGGAGCTAACTGACCCTAACACCGCTGAAGCGGGAGGGGTACAAAGCTGCCCTACTGCCGCACGAAGCGGGAGGGAGCGCCGGCAGAATTTATGTCTCAATCCAGCCCCATAAAACGGAGGGGAGAGGAATGCAGCAGCTCACTGTAACACAAACTCGTCTCAACTCTTGAAAAATCCATTGAAAAACTTGAACACGAAGTCCTCCTGAACAGGAACTGAAGACTAAACTTGAACCTGAAATGTAACCAGAATATAAACAATACAGATATCTGGGAGGGGCTATGGATTGATCAGCTATGATTAATGGAAAGAAAATTATCAGGTATGATACATAATTTTACCTTCCATATCATCATACTGATCAATCCATAGACTGGTGGGATGTACCGAAGCAGTACTCACCCAGGGCGGGACATTGAAATCCCTGACCGCAACACTGAAGCTCCAAACCGGGCCTCCGCCCAAGCAGCCACAGCCAAGCGGTAATGCCTGGAGAAGGTATGGGCCGATGCCCAAGTTGCCGCCTTGCAAATCTCTTCCAAGGAGACGGACCCGGCCTCTGCCATCGAGGCCGCCTGAGCTCTAGTGGAGTGAGCCTTCAGCTGGATAGGCGGCACCTTCCCCGCGGCCACATAAGCCGCTGCAATGGCTTCCTTGACCCATCTTGCCACTGTAGGCTTAGAAGCCTGCAGACCCTTACGAGGACCTGCAAACAGGACAAACAGATGATCCGATTTCCGGAAATCATTGGTCACTTCCAAGTATCTGATGATGACTCGTCTCACATCCAGATATTTGAGAGCAGAGTATTCCTCTGGGTAGTCCTCCCTACGAAAGGAAGGGAGACAGAGCTGCTGATTCACATGGAAGCGAGAAACAATCTTGGGCAGGAAGGAAGGCACTGTGCGAATAGTCACTCCTGCCTCAGTGAACTGCAGAAAAGGCTCTCGACATGAGAGTGCCTGGAGCTCGGAAACTCTTCTGGCTGAAGTGATAGCCACCAAAAAGACTGCTTTCAACATCAGGTCTTTCAGCGATGCCCTCGACAAGGGTTCAAAAGGCGGCTTCTGCAAGGCTCTTAGCACCAGGTTGAGATTCCACGCAGGCACCACTGAGCGCAGAGGAGGGCGCAGGTGATTAACTCCCTTGAGAAAACGCACCACATCTGGCTGCGAAGCCAGGGAAGCACCCTTCAGGCGGCCCCTGAAGCAAGCCAGAGCCGCTACCTGGACTTTAAGGGAACTGAGCGACAGGCCTTTCTCCAGACCTTCTTGCAGGAACGCCAACACTGAAGAAATTGGAGCAGTGAAGGGAGAAAGTGAGCCTGCTGCACACCACGCTGAAAAGGTACGCCAAACCCTGGCGTAAGCAGTAGAAGTAGAGCGCTTCCTCGCTCTCAGCATAGTGGCGATGACCTTGTCTGAGAAGCCCTTCTGTCTCAGACGCTGCCGCTCAATAGCCAGGCCGTAAGACCAAAGGGGGAGGGATCCTCCATCACCACGGGACCCTGATGTAACAGGCCCTGCTCCACTGGCAGCCGCAGAGGAACGTCGACTGAGAGCCTGATCAAGTCTGCATACCAGGGACGTCTGGGCCAGTCCGGACCCACCAGGATTACCCGGCCCGGATGCTTCGCCACCCGGTCTAGCACCCTGCCCAACATGGGCCAGGGCGGGAACACATAGAGAAGCTCTTGTGTCGGCCACTGTTGGAGAAGAGCATCTACTCCCAGGGATCGAGGGTCCCGTCCTCTGCTGAAAAAGCGCGGCACTTGGCAATTGGCCGATGACGCCATCAGATCTAGGCTCGGCTGGCCCCAGCGCTTCGTGATGTCCAAGAACGCCTGAGCAGATAGCTGCCACTCTCCGGGCTCCAAGGTATGGCGACTGAGAAAGTCCGCCTTGACATTCATGACTCCGGCAATGTGAGCCGCTGACAGCTGTTCCAGGTTCGCTTCCGCCCATTGGCATAGATTCATGGCCTCCTTGGCTAGAGGGGCGCTCTTGGTACCTCCCTGGCGGTTGACATAGGCCACAGCCGTGGCATTGTCCGACAGGACCCGTACTGGCTTCAACGCCAGTACCGGGATGAACTCCAAAAGCGCCAACCGAATGGCTCTGAGTTCCAGGAGGTTGATAGACCACTTTGCCTCTGCAGGAGACCAGAGCCCCTGCGCTGTCCTTCCCAAGCAGTGGGCTCCCCAGCCCGTCAAAGAGGCGTCCGTCGTGACGACAATCCACTCCGGGGTCACGAGAGGCATCCCTGCAGACAACTTGTCTGTCTGCAACCACCAGCTCAGCGCCATGCGCACTGCTGGGTCCAAGGGAAGGCGCACAGCATAATCCTCCGACACCGGAGTCCAGCGCTGCAGCAGAGAGTGTTGTAGTGGTCTCATATGAGCCCTGGCCATCGTGGCCGTCATAGAGCCCAACAGCTGCACATAGTCCCAAGCCCGGAGCGGAGAGGCTACTAGGAACTGGTCCACCTGAGCCTGAAGTTTGACAATCCGATTGTCTGGCAGGAACACTCTGCCCACTTGGGTGTCGAATCGAACTCCCAGATACTCCAGGGACTGAGTCGGGCGCAGCTGGCTTTTCTCCCAGTTGATGATCCATCCCAGGGAGCTCAAAAGAGCAACCACCCGGTCCACAGCCTTGCCACACTCTGCATAAGAGGGGGCTCGGATCAACCAGTCGTCCAGATAAGGATGGACTTGTACTCCTTCCTTTCTCAGGAAGGCCGCGATGACCACCATTACTTTGGAGAAGGTCCGCGGAGCAGTAGCCAACCCGAACGGGAGGGCTCTGAACTGGAAGTGTCGGCCCAGTACTGCAAAACGCAGGAAGCGTTGATGAGGAGGCCAGATGGGAATATGCAGGTACGCTTCCTTGATGTCCAAGGATGCCAGGAACTCCCCTGCCTTCACTGCCGCTATAACAGAGCGGAGAGTCTCCATGCGAAAGTGCCGAACTTTCAAGGCCCTATTGACCCCTTTGAGGTCGAGGATAGGCCATACAGAACCTCCTTTCTTTGGCACCACAAAGTAAATGGAGTACCGTCCCCTTGCCAAGCTGATTTTCTGGCACCGGAACGCCGCACCCAGGCGGATCAGATTTTCCAAGGTCTGCTGCACCCTGCCACAGCTTGACCCGGAGACTTGCAGGGAGCAGAGTACAACCCGTCTCTTAAGGGTCGGCAGAACTCTAGCTTGTAGCCGTCTCTGATGACTTCCAGCACCCAAGCGTCTGAAGTTACCCTGGTCCACTCGCCCAGAAACGAGGACAGGCGTCCTCCAATCTGCACTGGGCCATGGACCAAGACCCCGTCATTGGGTACGAGACCCTGGGGGAGGACCGGAGGACGTACCTCCGGGACGGCGGTCTCTGCAAAAGGAATGCTGCTTGGGGGAGAAGTTCCTCTTGAAGGAAGAGGAGGCAGAGGAGCCCGACTTGCCCGGGCGGTACCGACGGACCTCTTGAAACCGTCCTCTGAAGTTACCGGGGCGAGCACTAGGCCGAGCCCTGGCCTCTGGTAACCTCTTGCCCTTAGACGTGCCGAGATCGGTCACAATTTTGTCCAGCTCGACCCCAAAGAGCAGCTTGCCCTTTAAAAGGCAAACTTAGCCAGGCGGGACTTTGAGGCGTGGTCCGCAGACCAATGCTTCAGCCATAGCCACCGCCGCGCAGGACTGTCTGAGCCATAACTTTAGCTGAGGCTCTCAAGACATCATACAGTAAGTCTGACAATCATCCAATGTCGATTCCAGGGCCGGCCAATCAGCCCTCAAGGAAGGATCCGAGGGGGAAGCCCGCTGTACAATCGTCAGGCACGCCATGGCCACATAGGAGCCACAAACTGAGGCCTGCAAACTTAAAGCAGCCGCCTCGAAGGACGACCTTAAGGCCGCCTCTAATCTTCTATCTTGGGCGTCCTTTAGGGCCGTGCCACCTTCCACCGGCAACGCCGTTTTCATAGTCATCGATCGGGGAACCTCCCCCAACCTGCCCGCTATAAAAAGGTAAAATTATCTGCTTCTTGCTCGAGCTGTAACGACCCTGGTGTCCCAGTGAGTAGCTGCAATAAACGTTTAAATAAACGTCGAAACATAAACGTCTTTAAAGGACGTCAAAAAAATTTTTTTTTTTTTTTTTTTTAACGGAGCCAGCGGGAGGGGGGAGAAAAGGAGGGATCTGGCGCCACCAGGTTTGCACTTGCTCAAGAAGAGCCCTCAACCCCAGGCACTCAACACAAAACCTAACAATTAGGCTTGGAGGCCTAGCCAGAGCTGCTGCTGTGTGTGACCACCACCTGCTGAGATAGAGAACATACTGAGAGTTTCCGGCCAGCACATGACCACATATAGGGAGGCAAAAGTTTGCTCTCTATCTCCACCTGCTGGTAGATGGACACAACCCACCGTCTATGGATTGATCAGCATGATGATATGGAAACACAGATTCTCTGTGAGAGTGAGTGTATGAGACCAAGCGAGTGGAGTGACTGTGTGGCACATAGAGAGTGAATGTGATACAGTGTGAGACAGAGTGTGTGAGAGTGAGAGTCAGAAAGACATTGTATATGAGAGAGGTGAGCCTTGCCCTCCCAATCCATGCCCATCTGTCCCCCTGCCCCCTCCACTTCATCCTTTCCAGCAATTCCCCTCTCTCCCCTGAGCCCTGTCCTCCCAATCCATGCTCCTCTGTCCACCTGCCCCCCCTCCATTCATCCCTATCCAGCAATTCCCCTCTCTCCCTGCCCTGCAATCCATATCCATCCATGCCCATCTGTCCCCTCCATTCATCCCTATCCAGCAAATCCCCTCTCCCTGAGCCCTGCTCTTCCAATCCATGCCCATCCATGCTCCTCTGTCACCTGCCCCTCCATTCATCCCTATCCAGCAATTCCCCTCTCTCCCTGAGCCCTGTCCTGCAATCTATATCCATCCATGCCCATCTGTCCCCTCCATTCATCCCTATCCAGCAATTTCCCTCTCTCCCTGAGCCCTGCCCTCCCAATCCATGCTCCTCTGTCCCCTGTCCCCTCCATTCATCCCTTTCCAGCAATTCCCCTCTCTCCCTGAGCCCTGCCCTCCCAATCCATGCTCTTCTGTCCCCTGCCCCCTCCATTCATCCCTTTCCTGCAATTCCCCTCTCTCCCTGAGCCCTGCCATCCCAATCCATGCCCATCCATGCTCCTTTGTCCCCTGCCCCCTCCATTCATCCTTTTCCGCAATTTCCCTCTCTCCCTTCCATGACCCCACCTCGCATCCATGCTCTCTCTCTCCCATGTCCCTGCCTGGCCCGCCCTCTTCCCCCCCCCTTCGCATCCATGCGCCCCCCCTTCGTATCCATGCTGTAGTTTCTCCCCTGCCCTCCCACTCCCATTGTTCAACTTTACTGCCCACCCTCTTCTCTCCCCCCAACATCCCTTTTTTTTTTTTCTTTTTAAATTTACCTCGATGGCGGTTCTGGCAGCGCAGCGTCAGGGAAGGAGGAGGCGCTCCCGACGTCTAGCCTTCCCTTCACTGTGTTCCGCCTTCTTTTGACGTCTTGACGTCAGAAGTAGGCGGAACACAGCGAAGGGAAGGCTAGAGACGTCGAGAGCGCCGCCTCCTTCCCTGACGCTGCGGTTTGTTTTTTTGTTTTTTTCCGCCCTCGACGTCATGACGTTTGCCCTCGACGTCATGTCGTTTGACACGAGGGCGGGGGCAGAGACGGCTGGCAGCCTGGCTGGCTTCACACCACGAATCCACGAACCCTACAGCCAGGGAGTGTTGAGTGGCTTCAGAACGTTGTCTTCAGAACGTTCACAGTGCGTTTTATTATATTAGATAGGCTTACAGCACTTAGGGCAGGACAGTATTACAGCACTGCTTCTGTGGGTCTCTGTGTCTGTCACTCTGATTCTGTGGGTGTGTCTAAGTGCATGTTTGTCTGTCCTGTCAGAGTTGAGGAGAGGGATTTGTATGTATTCTGTGTCTGAATGTGAGGATATCTGAAGGTGTTGGGTGTGTCTCAGTATATATGTCTGACCTGTGTGTGAATATAGCAGAGTTTAAAAAGGGGTTAGACGGTTTCCTAAAGGACAAGTCCATAAACCACTACTAAATGGACTTGGGGAAAAATCCACAATTCCAGGAATAACATGTATAGAATGTTTGTACGTTTGGGAAGCTTGCCAGGTGCCCTTGACCTGGATTGGCCGCTGTCGTGGACAGGATGCGGGCTCGATGGACCCTGGTCTTTTCCCAGTGTGGCATTACTTATGTACTTATATTTGTGTGTCCTTTATATCTCTGAACTGTCTCTTTTTCCAGTATATTCCTGTGTTATAATTTGGTTCATTTGATCTGATGTCTCCTGATTACCAAGGAGGTGTGAATTCTTCTTAAGGAGTCAGGTAGTCTGGCTTCTTTTGTTGTACTTGAGCACTGGTCCTGGTCTTCCTCTGTTGCTCTGAAGCATAGCTGTTAAAACATGCAAACTAAACACCAAAGGCAGGACACATCCTGTCTACCTACACTGACATCACCAGGGATCAGACCAGGGAGAGGTCAGGGCTGCTTGCAATATCTCCCAGAGGCCTTTAGTAAACTCTCTTGGTAGGTCCTGAATCTTCAGTTAGGCTAACTTTCAGGTTTAGGCTCTGAACAGCACCATGTAATGCTGTCAGAGACCAGTATATAAAGAGATTTAGGTCATGATGGAGATTGGTATGGAGGGCAGAGGCAGGAAGAAGGTTGAAAGAGAAGGTAAAAGACAAAAGGAGTCATGGAACTAGTGATATGTATGGGTCTTTGTGAGGGTGTGTATAGGAAAATACTGGTCCCTCCCAGAGCAAACTTAAGAGGCTTAGGCCTAAGAAGCTCAGCCATGAGGTGTGGTACAGTCAGGGGACATAACATCCCAGGACTGGTAAAGACAGGAAGGCCTAGAGCTGGAGGAAACAGACTCCAGAGAAGAGCCACAAGATATACTATATGAAGGACCAGAGCAGTATCCATGAGGTTAAGAACAGTTTTTTTTAATCTTGCAGACTCTGTGCCTTCAGTGACTCTTTTCTAATCTGGTAGAAACCAGACCCTTTTTTGTTTGCTACTGAACTCTAAGCAACTTTATGTATAATCCTGAAATAACACCTGTATGTTTTTCCTTTTTTAAACATACAATTTAAAGAGTTTTTTCACTTTTAAGCCATGTGCTTGTAAAGGCTCCTTGCCCTATACTCGCTCACTCTATTACAATCTTATATGCTTATCTGACTAAAGTGGAACGCAAACTGGAGGGACAATTTGGTCTTTTTCTGCTGTCACTTTCTGTGTTACTATGCAAATATCAGTTGAAAATGTGAGATTGCAGTAAAAACAAATCAATAAAAATATTACTCATCACATGAATATTAGTGGTTGTGCACAGGATAGTAAATGAACACAGGTAAGTTAGTGCAAGAATAATTTTACAAGCTAAAGATATGAGAATCATAACAGATCAGCAGAATAAAATGTTTTAAATACATTTAAAAAAATTGTATAATGTGGGTAAAATAGGAGAGAGAAGGAAAAAGGACGAGATGACAAGGGATTACCAATACAAGGAAAAGCCGACTGATTTGTGTTCAAAGGCGATAGTATAAAGCTACATAGAGCAATGTGGTTATGGATGGTGGGAGAACAAAGGAGAATATACTTTGTGTGAAATGAGTTTTTCATAAAGGGTAAAGAGTCACAGATTTGATATGTTGCCTTTCGGTGGTACAACCTAAGTGGTTTACATATGGCTATGATCTCTGAACATGCGGCATCATTAATGGACAAACCTTTAAATGCCCAGTTGGGTATATATGCTAATCTCAACTCTGTTAAATGTTTCAGATATATCCATCTACTTGCTCCCCTGATATAATTGAATTCTATTATTCTGTCTCACTGTATTTTTAAATGTAAGCCACATTGAACTTGAGTTTGCTTGGGATAATGTGCGATATAAATGTTAAAAAAATATATATATTATATGCAGGCTACTCCTCTGAATTAGGGGCCATTTTACTAAGCCACAGTAAAAGGGCACTACCTTGGGACGTGCTGAGGCATTCCATGGTAGTTTGGTTAGCAGTGAAAACTACTCCCGTGTAAATCTTTAAATATTTTTGCCGTGGGAGGCGTGTCTGGGGATAGAGAGTAGGCATGCTTGTGCTAATGGGGTAGCGCGGGTTCATTACTGCAGGCTACCTGATTATAGGAGGAGTAGAACGGGAGGTGGTGGTAAGGGCTCCCAGTGGTAATGGCCACGCGCTAATGGGGAAATTAGCACGTGGCCATTATAAAAAATAAGGCGACCACGGCTATTTTCTGCCATGCTAGAAAGTAGCTGGAGCTCGCAGGAAATCCACGTACTAACTGCAGCGCCGGTCACTTTCTAGCATGCCTTAGTAAAAGGACTCCTTACTACACAAGCGGTCTATAATCAATCGCTCTAGTGTATTAAGTGCTGAAAACACAAGACAAATCACCCAAATATATATTTTATATATGAAACTATCTTTACAAATATTTTTTATACAATATTTTTACGGCATTTTCCTGAAGGTACTAAGATGGCACTTGAAACTCCACAGAAATGTTCTGCAGGACGAGCATGAAGGCATCTCAATGGTCACTAAAACAATAAGCTTTTCTTGGCCTTGCCAATTAAGTATCAAAACGTAGTGTATTCTCACTAACTGCTTTCTATAGGAATGTAACTAGACAACAGCTTCATAAAACAACAAAGAAAATAACATCTAATTCCTGTGTGGGTTCTTGGTCTTTTTTCCTTAAATTCTTGGATGGATCCTCCCAATTGATTCTGTGGTTGTCTATGGCTTTCTTTGCAACCTGGCTTTTGAAAAGCTTGTGCTCCACCAGACCACACTCTCATGAAGGCTCGAGGACTCAACCTCAGCAGGAAAGAGAACAGATTTAGGATAAAATGGTTAGCTCCTGGGAAAATTAGATCTTCATATTTTGTCTCCAGTGTCTACAGCAACCACTAAGGTAGAAGAGAAAAACAAAACAGCATAATTTTAAACCTATGTTTTGATTTTAAAAATGCTAGTATGAAACACTGTACATCAATGTTCTATAATCAAAAATGAGAAACAAGAATTAAACAAAAGTCTAAATATCACTATCATTATATAGCAATTTGTGTCCTAATAGTTACATGCCTACCAATACCTATCTTAGTTGAAAAGTGATAATGGTAAATGCTACCCCCCCCCCCCCCACACACACACAAACAAACAACTAAACCAATTGTTAAGGAAGTAGTTATGCCCAATTTGTATCAATTCTATATTTATTCTAATGCTGTTATATTTTTAAATCTTTCATGATGTCTCCAGTTTGATCTGTTGTCCCTGAAACATAGATTTTAGAACATACACATACTGGGAGGTCTTTCTGGTCCCCATCACTATGGGACTGTACTGCATCAGTGTTTTCCAACTGTCTTCTGGAAGCACATCTAACCAATCAACTTTCCAGGATTACCCCAAAGCGAATGCTACATACCTGTAGAAGGTATTCTCCGAGGACAACAGGCTGATTGTTCTCACTGATGGGGTGACGTCCACGGCAGCCCCTCCAATCGGAACTTCACTAGCAAAGGCCTTTGCTAGCTCTCGCGTGCCCATGCACACCGCGCATGCGTGGCCGTCTTCCCGCCCGAACCGGCTCGTGTTCGTCAGTCCCATATGTAGCAAGACAAGGGAAGACACAACTCCAAAGGGGAGGCGGGCGGGTTTGTGAGAACAATCCGCCTGCTGTCCTCGGAGAATACCTTCTACAGGTATGTAGCATCGCTTTCTCCGAGGACAAGCAGGCTGCTTGTTCTCACTGATGGGGTATCCCTAGCCCCCAGGGCTCACTCAAAACAACAAACATGGTCAATTGGGCCTCGCAACGGCGAGGACATAACTGAGATTGACCTAACAACTTATCCAACTAACTGAGAGTGTAGCCTGGAACAGAATAAAAATTGGGCCTGGGGGGGGGGGGGGGGGGGGGTGGAGTTGGATTCTAAACCCCGAACAGATCTGAAGCACTGACGCCCGAACCGACTGTCGCGTCGGGTATCCTGCTGCAGGCAGTAATGCGATGTGAATGTGTGGACAGATGACCACGTCGCAGCTTTGCAAATCTCTTCAATAGTGGCTGACTTCAAGTGGGCCACTGACGCTGCCATGGCTCTAACATTATGAGCCGTGACATGACCCTCAAGAGCCAGCCCAGCCTGGGCGTAAGTGAAGGAAATGCAATCTGCTAGCCAATTAGAAATGGTGCGTTTCCCCCAGCACTCCCCTCCTGTTGGGATCAAAAGAAACAAACAATTGGCGGACTGTCTGTTGGGCCTGTGTCCGCTCCCAGATAGAAGGCCAATGCTCTTTTGCAGTCCAATGTGTGCAGCTGACGTTCAGCAGGGCAGGAATGAGGACGGGGAAAGAATGTTGGCAAGACAATTGACTGGTTCAGATCGAACTCCGACACTACCTTCAGCAAGAACTTAGGGTGAGTGCGAAGGACTACTCTGTTATGATAAAATTTGGTGTAAGGAGCCTGGGCTACCAGGGCCTGAAGCTCACTGACTCTACGAGCTGAAGTAACTTTCACCAAGAAAATGACCTTCCAGGTCAAGTACTTCAGATGGCAGGAGTTCAGTGGCTCAAAAGGAGGTTTCATCAGCTGGGTGAGAACAACATTGAGATCCCATGACACTGTAGGAGGTTTGACGGGGGGCTTTGACAAAAGCAAACCTCTCATGAAGCGAACAACTAAAGGCTGTCCTGAGATCGGCTTACCTTCCACACGGTAATGGTATGCACTGATTGCGCTAAGGTGAACCATTACAGAGTTGGTCTGAGACAGACTCAGACAAGTGCAGAAGGTATTCAAGCAGGGTCTGTGTAGGACAGGAGAGAGGATCTAAGGCTGCTGTCACACCAGACGGCAAACCTCCTCCATAAAAGAAGTAACTCCTCTTAGTGGAATCTTTTCTGGAAGCAAGCAAGACGCGGGAGACACCCTCTGACAGACCCAAAGAGGCAAAATCTACGCTCTCAACATCCAGGCTGTGAGAGCCAGAGACTGGAGGTTGGGATGCAGAAGTGCCCCTTCGTTCTGTGTGAAGAGGGTCGGGAAAACACTCCAATCTCCACGGTTCTTCGGAGGACAACTCCAGAAGGAGAGGGAACCGATCTGACGGGCCAAAAAGGAGCAATCAGAATCATGGTGCCTCGGTCTTGCTTGAGTTTCAACAAAGTCTTCCTGACCAGAGGTATGGGAGGATAAGCATACAGCAGACCCTCCCCCCAGTCCAGGAGGAAGGCATCCGATGCCAGTCTGCCGTGGGCCTGAAGCCTGGAACAGAACTGAGGGACCTTGTGGTTGGCTCGAGATGCGAAGAGATCTACCAAGGGGGTGCCCCACACCTGGAAGATCTGTCGCACTACACGGGAATTGAGCGACCACTCGTGAGGTTGCATAATCCTGCTCAACCTGACGGCCAGACTGTTGTTTACGCCTGCCAGATATGTGGCTTGGAGCAACATGCCGTGACGGCGAGCCCACAGCCACATGCTGACGGCTTCCTGACACAGGGGGCGAGATCCGGTGCCCCCCTGCTTGTTGATGTAATACATGGCAACCTGGTTGTCTGTCTGAATTTGGATAATTTGGTGGGACAGCCTATCTCTGAAAGCCTTCAGAGCGTTTCCAGGACCGCTCGTAACTCCAGGAGATTGATCTGCAGATCGTGTTCCTGGAGGGACCAGCTTCCCTGGGTGTGAAGCCCATCGACATGAGCTCCCCACTCCAGGAGAGACGCAGCCGTAGTCAGCACTTTTTGTGGCTGAGGAATTTGGAAAGGGCGTCCCAGAGTCAAATTGGACCAAATCGTCCACCAATACAGGGATTTGAGAAAACTCATGGACAGGTGGATCACGTCTTCTAGATCCCCAGCAGCTTGAAACCACTGGGAAGCTAGGGTCCATTGAGCAGATCGCATGTGAAGATGAGCCATGGGAGTCACATGAACTGTGGAGGCCATGTGGCCAAGCAATCTCAACATCTGCCGAGGTGTGATCTGCTGAGACCCGGGAGACGAGGGACAGCAGATTGTTGGCCTTTGTCTCCGGAAGATAGGCACGAGCGTCCGAGAATCCAGCAGAGCTCCTATGAATTCGAGTCTCTGTACTGGGAGAAGATGGGACTTTGGGTAATTTATCACAAACCCCAGTAGCTCCAGGAGTCGAATAGTCATCTGCATGGACTGTAGAGCTCCTGCCTCGGATGTGTTCTTCACCAGCCAATCGTCGAGATAAGGGAACACATGCACTCCCAGCCTGCGAAGTGCTGCTGCTACTACAGCCAGGCACTTCGTGAACACTCTGGGCGCAGAGGCGAGCCCAAAGGGTAGCACACAGTACTGGAAGTGACGTGTGCCCAGCTGAAATCGCAGATACTGCCTGTGAGCTGGCAATACGGGATGTGTGTGTAGGCGTCCTTCAAGTCCAGAGAGCATAGCCAATCCGTTTTCCTGAATCATGGGGAGAAGGGTTGCCCAGGAACGCATCCTGAACTTTTCCTTGACCAGATATTTGTTCAGGGCCCCTTAGGTCTAGGATGGGACGCATCCCCCCTGTTTTCTTTTCCACAAGGAAGTACCTGGAATAGAATCCCAGCCCTTGACTGCATTGGCGCTGAGAAGGGCGGAGAGTTCCTCTGCAAGTACCTGCTTGTGTTGGAAGCTGTAGGATTGAGCTCCCGGTGGGCAATTTGGAGGCTTTGAGGCCAAACTGGGGGTGTATCCTTGCAGGACTATTGAAGAACCCACTGGTCGGAGGTTATAAGAGGCCACCTTTGGTGAAAAAACTTTCAACCTCCCCCCCGACCGGCAAATCGCCCGGCACGGACACGTTGATGTCGGCTATGCTCTGCTGGAGCCAGTCAAAAGCTCGTCCCCTGCTTTTGCTGGGGAGCCGTGAGGCCTTGCTGAGGCGCACGCTGCTGACGAGAGCGCGCGCGCTGGGGCTTAGCCTGAGCCGCAAGCTGTCGGGAAGGAGGACTGTACCTACGCTTACCAGAAGAGTAGGGAACAGCCCTCCTTCCCCCATAAAAAGTCTACCTGAGGAGGTAGATGCTGAAGGCTGCTGGCGGGAGAACTTGGTCGAAAGCAGATCCTGCTGGTGGAGCTGTTATACACCTGTTCGACTTTCTCTCCAAAAATGTTGTCCCGCTCGGCAAGGGGAGTCCCGCAATCCGCTGCTGGATCCTATTCTCCAGGTCGGATGGCACGCAGCCATGAGAGTCTGCGCATCACCACACCTTGAGCAGCGGCCCTGGACGCAACATCAAAGGTATCATATACCCCTCTGGCCAGGAATTTTCTGCACGCTTCAGCTGCCCTGATCACCTCCTGAAAACGGCTTGGCTTGCTCAGGAGGGAGCTTGTCCACCAAGCCCGCCAACTGCCGCACATTGTTCCGCATATGGATGCTCGTGTAGAGCTGGTAGGACTGAATCTTGGCCACGAGCATAGAAGAATGGTAGGCCTTCCTCCCAAAGGAGTCTAAGGTTCTAGAGTCCTTGCCCGGGGGCGCCGAAGCATGTTCCCTAGAACTCTTAGCCTTCTTTAGGGCCAGATCCACCACACCAGAGTCGTGAGGCAACTGAGTGCGCATCAGCTCTGGGTCCCCATGGATCCGATACTGGGATTCGATCTTCTTGGGAATGTGGGGATTAGTTAGAGGCTCGGTCAAGTTCGCCAGCAATGTCTTTTTTAGGACATGATGCATGGGTACTGTGGATGCTTCCTTAGGTGGAGAAGGATAGTCCAAGAGCTCAAACATTCCAGCCCTGGGCTCATCCTCCACAACCACCGGGAAGGGGATGGCCGTAGACATCTCCCGGACAAAGGCCACGAAAGACAGACTCTCGGGAGGAGAAAGCTGCCTTTCAGGGGAGGGAGTGGGATCAGAAGGAAGGCCATCAGACTCCTCGTCAGAGAAATATCTGATGTCCTCCTCCTCCTCCCACGAGGCCTCACCATCGGTATCAGATACAAGTTCCCGAACCTGTGTCTGAAGCCGTGCCCGACTAGACTCTGTGGAAACATGGCCACGGTGGGAGCGTCAAGAGGTAGACTCCCTCGCCAGCACCGGTGAAGCTCCCTCCACCGACGTCGTCGGGGAGTCTTCCTGGGAGGCGGCCGCAGCCGGTACCCGGCGCCTCACTCGACGGTACCGGTGGCGCAGACACCCCCAGTACCGGAGGGGAAGGGCGCAACAGCTCTCCCAGGATCTCTGGGAGAACGGCCCGGAGACTCTCGTGCAGAGCGGCTGTGGAGAAAGACATGGAAGCCGATGCAGGCGTCGAGGTCAGAGTCTGTTCCGGGCGTGGAGGTGGTTCCGGGCTGTCCAAGGTGGAGCGCATTGACACCTCCTGAACAGAGGGTGAGCGGTCCTCCCAGTGCCGATGCCTACTGGGTGCCGACTCCCTCGGCGACCCAGAGCTCTCGGTACCGATGTGGGAAGGAGACCGGTGTCGATGCTTCTTTGATTTCTTCAAACGAAGCATGTCACAGGAGCTTCCCGGTACCGACGAGGAGGACGTAGAATCCAACTGTCTCTTCCTCGGGGCCGAGGCCGAAGAAGGTCGATCTCGGGGGGGCTGTACCGCAGGAGCCCTCAGGGCAGGAGGAGACCCACCCGAAGGCTCACCGCCACCAGCAGGGGAATGGACAGCCCTCACCTGCACTCCAGTCGAAGCACCACCGTCCGATGACATCGGCAACAGCGGAGGTCCCGGTACCACCGACGCCGACACAGCCTTCCGATGTCTCGGTACCGACGATGCAGAGGGTCAAAACCTTGATGCCGTCGATGCCGAGGTCGAAGACTTCGATGCTGTCGACGTCGATGCACTCGATGCCTCCGGTGCTGTTGTCGACGAACAGCCCGAGAACAACACGTTCCACTGGGCCAATCTTGCTACCTCAGTCCTCTTCTGTAAAAGAGCACAAAGACTACAGGCCTGCGGGCGGTGCCCAGCCCCCAGACACTGAAGACACGAAGCGTGCCTATCAGTGAGCGAGATTACCCGGGCGCACTGGGTGCACTTCTTGAAGCCGCTGGGAGACTTCGATGACATGGGCGGAAAAATCACGCCGGCGAAATCAAAATTCGCGATGGTGACGAAGGGCACCAAAAATAAGGGAGAGAAAAAAAACCCCGTACTGAGGCCACAAAAAAGGCCTACCCCGAAAGCGAAAGGAAACTTACGCCGGGGAAACAAACTGGACACATGGGAAGGGACAAAGACCAAGGTCTCTTTTTTTTTTTTTAGCGAAATCGCGAAGACGCGTGAGGGTCAACTTGAGGGGCACGAAACGGCGGCAAAACACGACCGTCCCGAGCGCGGACAAAAGAAGACTGACGAACACGAGCCTGTTCGGGCGGGAAGACTGCCGCGCATGCGCGGTGCGCATGGGCGCGCGAGAGCTTTGCTAGTGAAGTTCCGATTGGAGGGGCTGCCGTGGACGTCACCCCATCAGTGAGAACAAGCAGCCTGCTTGTCTTCGGAGAATGAATATAACATGAGAAATTTTCATACACTGGGTCTCCAAATGTAAGTAAATCTATCTCATTCATATTCCTTACAGATGCCCTGTAAATAAGACAGATAAGTATACCTTCAGTACAAGGCTGGCAAATATAAACTAAGCAGATATCAGCATGTCTAAAGTAATGTTGAGATCTCTAGAAGTCTCGTTATTTTCTGTTTTCTTCCTGGGTGGAGTACTGGAGTTGGACCTGGTGTAATACAGTACTGCCTCTTTATAGATACGGGTGTTACTCTGAGTCCTGGGAGTTACAGTATGGTAAGGTTTTTGCACAAACCTATGCAAAGTGTTTTGAAGTGGGGGAATTTTCTGCTGGTCTTACTGAGGTGATATGGTAACATAGTAAATGTCGGCAGATAAAGACCTGCACGGTCCATGCAGTCTGCCCAACAAGGTGGCCAGAGTTGAATCTGGCACTCTGCACAGGTTCTATTTCTTCATGATTAAACACTGATATACTTAATCATATAAAGAACACATGCTCTTGTTCTAATATGAACGGTTTTGTCATTATGAAATATGGTATAGGCAATCATTCAAAAAGCTGTCAGGTGTGGGAGAAATTGTGTTATATGTTGCAAAAAATGTTGTTTCCTCCCTTCAGACTAACTGATAGGTCATATGACAACTTTCCTTGCCCATACACTATTGCTGTAATAAGATCTGATCCTGTATAAAATGAACCTACGAAACAAAACTTCTATCACTAGTTTCAGTATGGCAAGCAGTCACTGTGATTCTTATAATTGCAGCAGAATATAACATGCTAAAACTGATGAGATTTTGACAGATAGTTCGCTTAGAAGGTTGGCAATAGAGCAATAGTTACATTTATCAGAGATAAGTTTGGAAGAATCTTTTATCTTAGCGCTCAGAATAGCAAGCTTCCATGCTTCCGGAACCTTTCCAGAAGAGAGGGACAAAGAAATCACATGTAAAACAAATGGAATAAGCTCTTGGAGAGACCGTTTAATAAAAATGGAAGGAATGGGGTCATGGGGGGCCATGGTAGATTTCATACCATGTATGACAGTACTTAATTGAGATTCAGATTGGATGTTAAAAGAAGTGAGTAAGCTAGTTAGCAATAAGACATTGGAGGTGGAATGAGCTTTCTTACTATTGGGGACCATCTGGAGGGTAGTGTGGACCTTGATATTAGGTGGGTGTTCACAAGAACCTCTAACCTTTTAAACAGAGACATTAGAGGATACCATCAAAGTAAATGTGACTACCTGCCACATCAAACTCTGTATTACTAATCCAATAATTTCTGTTTTGGTCACATTCACAGCCAATTAGACATTTTAAGACACCCATTAATAACTCCAATCAGATTAGCAAAATTGCTGTATAAGAAACTCTAGGTTTGCAAATCAGCACAACACTGAGTTTTAAAGCAGAATGCACGTAGACATTAAATAATAAAATCACCCTTTATTGGACCCCCCCCATTCTAAACTAGAGGAAGATGCCTTCCCTCTCTGAACAACTGATTGTGTTCTATCAGTCAGAAATAACTAAAACCATAACGCCATCCTTCTGAACACACATACAAACATCCCTGAACCTAGATAATAGGATCTAATGGTATTGATTAGAAAAATTAAAGGAGACAGCGCTCTATCACCCAGACATAGCCGCAAATGATCTATTAAGTTTATCAAGCTTAGAAACAGATTTGCACGGATCCAATTAATTGTAATTGGTCAAAAAGCATCAAGCTAAGTCAGAACTACTCTCTCTACTCTTAGTAAATATTGCATTAAAAGCTTTTTTTTCAGCTGGTAACATGCAGACATTACCAGAGTCTGCAACACATCTGTGTTATAGGCTGTTGCAACTCCAGCCCAGTTCCCCCTGGTGAATACAAAGGGCCTATTGTATATTCCACCTGAGCAGGTCCAGCCCAATTATTAGGCAAGACTAAGTGGTCACCTAGGGCAACAGCTTCTGGGTGGGGGCAGGAAAGAGATGCGTTAGTAATACCAAAACAATGGATTCCGACATCCTCACAAACTCAAAGAACCACCAATGAATATTTTTACCTGCAGGTAGGGTGGACAGTTTTCAAATAGTGCATCTACTTGGGTAAATGACTTTTGGAAACTGCCCTTACATGTATGATATATACATACATACATACATACATATATATATATACACATATATATATACACATATATATATATACACACACACACAAAGTTAATATTGCATGTAACTTAGCACACACTGAGCTTTAGTAAAACAGCCTCTTAATTTCTATTTACTGCACATTAATTTATTAAGTTAAGGAGCAGTAACTGCAAAATCAAGTAAAGGCATAGGAGCCGGCTATGTGTGTGCTTGAGCACCCCCAATATTGAAAAAATTCCTTGTATGTGTCCAGGGAGGGGTTATTTCCTCTGGGCTTAGCACCCCCAATAATTCTGAAAAGTTGGCTCCTATGAGTAACAGAGCCCCTTAGTAAAAACAAGATCCCCAGCTTAAAGCAACCAACCACCAACAAAAACAACTCTTCAATGCTCATCTAAACTTCATTTGATTAAAAATTCATGAATCTCTTGAAGGACTGAGGAGCAGCAACAGGAAAAAGCTGATTAATTGGTTTGATGGACTTCTATCTTTTAGGGATGGTATCTGTGAAAGATGCCTATCATGTGACAATAAAGCCTGTATGATATTAATATACTGGCAACATACTGGGCTTTGTAGTATGTCAATGTTGATGCCACAGGAAGCCAATGCAAAACGTTTATGACTGTGGAGACACAATCTCTCCAGCCCAACCCAAAAAGCAAACCAAATGGGCATCAGAATACTGAATAGCGTGCAACTTCACTAACTGCTTTTTGTTTAAGTACAATGTTATTAATACAAGGAGAAACGTTGCAAAGATCTTATCCTTAAACAGAGGTTGCTGTAATCAAAGCTGCTGCATTTAAACACAACAGCTGAGTCACTACTACCAACTCTTTTTCCATGCTCAGTGACCCGTCTAAAATCAGGTACGACCTACCAACCTTATTCCTCACTTCCAACAAATGATTCTCCAGCTACAACTCTTCTTGGGAAATCGCACAGGCCCCTCTTTACTAACATTACCAATTTACGTAATGGGCTTTGAGAAAATGTGTGCAGCCTCGTTTTAGAAAGAACACAAAAAATTGGAATTGGGACATGTCAAATTCTGGCAGTATTTTAGAAAAAAGGATCTGCTGTGTATGCAGTGATTTCGTGCTAGGGGAGCACCATTTTACAATTGCCAATATCTGAAACATTAATGGAGGCAACTAGGAATCATATATGGGAGAGAAAGGAATAGTGGATTGAATGGATGGGCAGACTGGATAGGCCATATGGTCTTTATCTGCCGCCATTTTTCGATGTTTCTAGGTGTCAGCACTTACACATTTAAGTTGATATTTTATAACGTAACTGTGAAAGTGCCAATATATGTACAGTAGATATGTGCCATTTTTGGAAGCATACTCTTCTACATGCTCCCAATTAAGTACAGAGGCTGCAATCATTTGACACTATTTATTTTAAGAGGAAAAAACACTGGGGAATTAAGGGGGCTGACATCAGCTCATCCCTTCTACACAGCACTGCCTAGAACTACAAAACCTATACACATCTGGGAGAACTGTAAATCCTGAGACAAACTCCCCTTCTGAAATGGGGAATATACATATATTTTTGCTCTGCTCTAGTCCCATCCAAACCACGACCCCTTACCGTATGCAAGTATTGCAGATTTACAAGTTTAACTCCTGGCTTTCTAAAACTGATTTTTCAATGTTTATTCAATATACATGTGTAAATCATAAATAAGGTTTCTAAAATAAAGGCCTAAGCATTAATACATAGGAGCCCCAGTTTCCTTCCTCACCCGAAGAACCTCCGTATTTAATGGACTCAATTTTAATTTATAAAATGACATCCACGGAGAAGAATTCTACAAACACTCCCTTGACCTCTCCAAAGCCTCTACCCACTGTTCCCCCAAGCAGAGGGACCTGTTGGCAAAAATTAACTCATTATGACTCAGCTTTGCCAGTGGCTGCACACACATATGACAGGAAAGACCACTGTGGAACAATGCAAGGTACTGCATTCAGGGATATTTTTGCATCTTTCAAAACTGAGTTCTATCCCTCAAAATGAATCAAACTATAACAATGCACTTTCTATTACCCTGCCTGAACTCAAGCAAAGCAGAGATTTCTTGGGTACCTAAGACAAGTGGACAAACACCTGACTTCAAAATACCTTTTGGGAATTATAAACTCCCCCTCATAGGTCAGGAATCTTGGGATGCTGCTAGACTCATCACTCACTCTGATCCCACAAATTCAAACAACCTTTAAAAATGATCTCTATCACCTGCGTCAGCTACGAAATCTCTCTCCATATATTGAAAAGATGAGTCTGACCAAAGTGGCCAATGCCATGATAACATCATGCCTAGACTACTGTAATGCCCTGTACACTGGTCAAACCAAATAGTGTTTGAATCAGTTGCAACCAATTCAGAATGCTGCAGCACGACTGATAGAAGGCTGAAAGTCGTGTGACCACATCACACCCTTCCTGCAAAAATTACACTATCAGTACCTTACAGGACTAAATTTAAAACTCTGATTTTCAAGGTTCTCAGACAAAATGGGCCAGAGTACTTAAAGAATAAGTTAGCCCTTTACATACCTTTGAGACCTCTAATGTCCTCTCAAGCAGCATCACTATCTGTCCCCTCACCAAAGAAATTGTATGTGAGCCAATGAGCCTTCTCAGGAGTAGCCACCATGCTTTGGAACTTACCCCCTGAAGGGCCAACTAACTCAAGACTACCTCTAGTTTAGGAAACAGGTGAAAGCCTGGTTCTTCTCCCAAGCCTTTAATAAATACGGTGACTGATTTATACACTCCTTCTGCCCTGGACTAGCTTGCTACACACACTTAGATGAGTTCCATATACTTTGGTTGTAAAAGAACATGCCTTGACTTTAGCCACTCATCTTGATCCTATCTATATACCTGCATTTGGCCCCTCCACTACACAGTTAAGCTGTATTGTAGAAAAAGCATTAGCATTTTATCTGGCATTTGAATGTTTTAATGCGTGCTTGTTAGGTGTTTTCATTGGTAGCATGCTGACATCTTATAACTGTTATTTGAATGTTTTTCCAAGGTGTCTATTATGGTATTGTTTGTACTGAGGTGATTACATTTACAGATGACACAAAACTATTAAAAGTTATCAAAACATATGTGGACTGTGAAAAATTGCAGGAAGACCTTAGAAAACTGGAAGACTGGGTACTCAAATGGTAGATGAAATAAAAGTACACAAATGCAAAGTGGTGCACATTGAGAAGAGTAATCCGAATCATAGTTACCTGATGCTAGGGTCCATCTTAGGAGTCAGCACTCAAGAAAATACGTTGAACTTTTCTGCCCAGTGTGCAGCGGCAGCCAAAAAAGCTAGGATGCTAGGAATCATTAGGAAAGGGATGGTAAATAGACCAAGAATATTATAATGCCTCTGTATCACTCCATGGTGTGACCTCACCTTGAGTATTACATCCAATTCTGGTCACTGTATCTCAAAAAAGATATAGCAGAATTAGAAAAGGTTCAAAGAAGAGAGACCAAAATAATAAAGGGATTGGAATGCCTCTCATATGAGGAAAGGTTAAAGAGATTAGGGCTCTTCAGCTTGGAAAAGAGATGGCTGAGAGGGATATGATTGAGGTCTACAAAATCTTAAATGGTTCATATCCCACTCTAACTAGTACACTTGTGGTGGAAATTGTGAACCTTCAAAATCCACAAAATACCAACCGCACCTATATATAGGAGATACCTGCAGACCTGAGGGCTTTTGTATTTGTGTACAGTTAGGTACAGTAGGTTTCTAGGTGTTCCTGGAGGGCTCACAATACAAAATATGGGTGTTAAGGTGGGATTTGTACATGGGTCCCTTTATGTGAAATCCACCGCACTGACCACTTGGCTGCCTCTCTACTCTGCTGGGATGTCTGTGTGGCCAGTTAATTAGAAACGGTGTCGCACAGCCATCTCTATGGAAGATAGGGTAACCTAATAGTGAGGTTGCAAAAGAGACCGCAGTACTACTGTGCGCCTGGACAGGATGAACAGACGGATGCAGAAATGTTAACGGAAATTTGGGATGCAAACAAACTGGGAAACACAATAATAATGGGTGATTTCAATTACCCCGATATTGACTGGGTAAATGTAACATTGGGGCATGCTAGGGAGGTAAAAATTCCTTGACAAAATCAAGGACTGCTTTATGGAGCAGCTGGTACAGGAGCCGATGAGAGAAGGAAAAATTCTAGACCTAGTCCTTAGTGGAGTGCATGATCTGGTGCAGAAGGTAATGGTTCTGGGGCCACTTGATAAAAGTGATCATATGATCGGATTTGATATTAGCTTTGAAGTAAATATACATAGGAAATCAAATATGTAAGCATTTAACTTTAAAAAAAGAGACTATGACAAAATGAGAAGAACTGTGAAAAAAAAAAAAAACTTAGAGGAGCGACTGCAAGGGTCAAAATTTACATCAGGCGTGGATGCTGTTCAAAAACACCATCCTGGAAGCCCAGGCCAAATATATTCCGCGTATTATTGTAAACCCCCTGGTGGCACAGCAAGGTATGACAATGATGGTACCAAATATGTCACAGTGTGTCCCCAAAATGACTCAACACCAACCAGGGAGTTTAACAATACAAAGAAAATATTTTTTTATTATTTGAATTATATTTAAATGTTAATGAAATTTTACCAACTTGCAAATTTAACATATGTATTTGAATTACAGGTTTGCAACACAAATCAGTTTAGTCACTAGAAACATTGGGAGCATTTTCAGCTAAGTATAAATATTAGGTACATAAATCATTTAAGCACATTCAATTTTATAAAACACTAGATTCTTAAAAGTTTCTTTTCTCCTGTCTTTCAGATTTCAGGAGACCTTAAAGGATCTCAACATGTAAGTTTTCCTCTATTTTTTTCCCCTTTTAGTGCTCTCTCATTTATTTAGGTTTCCTTTATTATTTTCTCTTATGTGCGCTTTTTTAATAGTTTCAGTCACTTAGCTGTTCTCTTTGTTTTCTCTCTGGCTCTCTTGAACGGTGGGCGCCTTTTCTTTCAGGTGATGATCTCCAGCATCAACTTTCTTCCAGTCTTTTCCTAGTAACATGTTCTCACCAATAGAGCTCCCTCCCAACTGCCAGCCTCAGCTGTTTGTGACTCTCCTGAGAGTTCCATCAGCATGTGGAACACTCAGCGCATGCACACAGACCACTCAGTCTCACTGCACTACTCACTGCCTCTACACCAGATCTAGAAGGAGCCAGGTAATCTTTTAAAATGTAACCCATAGAGTTACATTAATAAAGGAGGAGGACGGAAGACCAGACGACAGCCAGTGTGGTTAAAAAGTGAGGTGAAGGAAGCTATTAGAGCTAAAAGAAAATCCTTCAGAAAATGGAAGGAACCGACTGAAAATAATAAGAAACAGCATAAGGAATGTCAAGTCAAATGCAAAGTGCTGATAAGGAAGGCTAAGAGGGACTTCGAAAAAAAGATTGCATTAGAGGCAAAAACACATAGAAAATTTTTTTTTTAGGTATATTAAAAGCAGGAAGCCGGCAAAAGAATCAGTTGGACCGCTAGATGACCGAGGAGTAAAAGGGGCGATAATGGAAGACAAAGCCGTAGCAGAGAGATTAAATGAATTCTTTGCTTCGGTCTTCACCAAAGAAGATTTGGGTGGGATACCGGTGCTGGAAATGGTATCCGAAGCTGACGAGTCAGAGAAACAATGAATTCTCTGTAAACCTGGAGGATGTAATGGGGCAGTTCTATAAACTGAAGAGTATCAAATCTCCTGGACCACATGGTATTCATCCCAGAGTACAGATAGAACTGAAAAATGAGCTTGTGGAGCTATTGTTAGTAATATGTAGTTTATCCTTAAAATCGAGCGTGGTAGCGGAAGATTGGAGGGTGGCCAATGTAACGCCGATTTTTAAAAAAAGGTTCCAGAGGCAATCCGGGAAATTATAGACCGGTGAGCCTGACGTCGGTGCTGGGCATAATGGTACAGACTATTATTAAGAACAAAATTACAGAGCATATTCAAAAGCATGGATTAATGCGACAAAGTCAACATGGATTTAGTGAAGGGAAATCTTGCCTCACCAATCTCCTACATTTCTTTAAAGGGGTGAACAAACATGTGGATAAAGGTGAGCCGGTTGATATTGTGTATCTGGATTTTCAGAAGGCGTTTGACAAAGTACTTCATGAAAGACTCCAGAGGAAATTGGAGAGTCATGGGATAGGAGGTAGTGTTCTATTGTGGATTAAAAACTGGTTAAAAGATAGAAAACAGAGAGTAGGGTTAAATGGTCAGTATTCTCAATGGAGAAGGGTAGTTAGTGGGGTTCCCCAGGGGTCTGTGCTGGGACCGCTGCTTTTTAACTTATTTATAAATGACCTAGTAATGGGAGTGTCCTTCCCCATGTTTAAACTTGTACAGCTCTGCGTAACCCTGGCAGCGCTATAGAAATGCTAAGTAGTAGTAGTAGTAGTAGAGTAACTAGTGAGGTAATTAAATTTGTTGATGACACAAAGTTATTCAAAGTTGTTAAATCGCGGGAGGATTGTGAAAAATTACAAGAGGACCTTACGAGACTGGGCGTCTAAATGGCAGGTGACGTTTAATGTGAGCAAGTGCAAAGTGATGCATGTGGGAAAGAGGAACCCAAATTATAGCTATGTCATGCAAGGGTCCACATTAGGAGTCAATGACCAAGAAATGGTTCTAGGTGTCATCGTTGATGATACATTGAAACCTTCTGCTCAGTGTGCTGCTGCGGCTAAGAAAGCAAATAGAATGTTAGGTATTATTAGGAAAGGAATGGAAAACAAAAATGAGGATGTTATAATGCCTTTGTATTGCTCCACGGTGCGACCGCACCTCGAATATTGTGTTCAATTCTGGTTGCTGCATCTCAGAAAAGATACCCCTACATATATGCTGATGACGTCACAATATACATCCAGTTCAAACGTGATCTAAATGATATCTCCAACGAAATTAACCAAAGCTTCCACACAATGCACACATGGGCAGATGCATTCCAACTAAAACTCAACGCAGAAAAAACACAATGCCTTGTACTCACCTCACAACACAATACAAAAAATTTCTCCACCATAATCACACCATATTGTTCTCTCCCTGTCTCACAAAACTTGAAAATTCTTGGAGTCACCATTGATTGAAACCTCACTCTTGATACCCACGAAAAAGATGTTCTACTCCATGTGGGAACTCAAAAGAGTAAAACCGTACTTCCCGAGATACATCTTCCGCACCTTGGTACAGTCAATGGTAATAAGTCATCTAGACTACTGTAACGCACTGTACGCTGGTTGTAAAGAGCAGACTATCAAAAAACTCCAAACTGCCCAGAATACTGCCGCCAGACTCATAATTGGAAAAACTAAATATGAAAGTGCAAAACCCTTGAGAGAAACTTCATTGGCTCCAACTCAAGGAACGAATTGCGTTCAAGATCTGCACGATTGTACACAAAATCATTCATGCAGACGCCCCAATCTACATGATAAACCTTGTAGACCTACCTCCCAGAAACGCCACAAGATCATCCCGCAAATTCCTCAACCTGCACTTCCCCAACTGTAAAGGACTAAAATACAAGCTGACACATGCCACTACCTTCTCCTACATGAGTACGCAGCTATGGAATGCACTACCTCCCCGGAGGGAGTGGAAAACATGAAAAAAGATCTGAAGAAGCTAGAAGAATGGTCTAACGTTTGGCAATTAAAATTCAATGCGAAGAAATGCAAAGTGATGCACTTAGGGAGTAGAAATCCAAGGGAGACGTATGTGTTAGGCGGGGAGAGTCTGATTGGCACGGACGGGGAGAGGGATCTTGGGGTGATAGTATCCGAGGACCTGAAGGCGACGAAACAGTGTGACAAGGCGGTGGCCGTAGCTAGAAGATTGCTAGGCTGTATAGGGAGAGGTGTGACCAGCAGAAGAAGGGAGGTTTTAATGCCCCTGTATAAGACGTTGGTGAGGCCCCACCTGGAGTACTATGTTCAGTTTTGGAGGCCGTACCTTGCGAAGGATGTCAAAAAAATGGAAGCGGTGCAAAGAAAAGCTACGAGGATGGTATGGGATTTGCGTTCCAAAATGTATGAAGAGAGACTTGCTGACCTGAACATGTATACCCTGGAGGAAAGGAGGAACAGGGGTGATATGATACAGACGTTCAAATATTTGAAAGGTATTAATCTGCAAACGAATCTTTTCCGGAGATGGGAAGGCGGTAGAACGAGAGGACATGAAATGAGATTGAAGGGGGGCAGACTCAGAAAAGATGTCAGGAAGTATTTTTTCACGGAGAGGGTGGTGGATGCTTGGAATGCCCTCCCGCGGGAGGTGGTGGCAATGAAAACAGTAATGGAATTCAAACATGCGTGGGATGTGCATAAAGGAATCCTATGCAGAAAGAATGGATCCTCAGAAGCTTAGCTACAATTGGGTGGCAGAGCAGGTGGGGGGAAGAGGGGTTGGTGGTTGGGAGGCGAGGATAGGGGAGGGCAGACTTTTATACGGTCTGTGCCAGAGCAGGTGATGAAAGGCGGGACAGGTGGTTGGGAGGCAGGAAAAACTGCTGGGCAGACTTATACGGTCTGTGCCCTGAGAAAGACAGGTACAAATCAAGGTAAGGTATACACATGAGTTTATCTTGGGCAGACTGGATGGACCGTGCAGGTCTTTTTCTGCCGTCATCTACTATGTTACTATGTTACCTACAGACTTGAAAACCACCAACGATATAACTATCTTTCGCAAGTCTCTGAAGACATACTTCTTTAACAAAGTCTACAATGAGAACCAATAACCTCATTACTATACCTCACCAACCCAATCAGTTATGAAAGCCCACCCTCTATAACTACCCTAATCACTCCCTCCTTCTTCTATCCTCCCTATTTAGCATTTCTATAGCGCTACAAGGCCTACGCAGCGCTGCACAAACATAGAAGAAAGACAGTCCCTGCTCAAAGAGCTTACAATCTAACAGACAAAAAATAAATAAAGTAAGCAAATCAAATCAATTAATGTGAACGGGAAGGAAGAGAGGAGGGTAGGTGGAGGTGAGTGGTTACAAGTGGTTACGAGTCAAAAGCAATGTTAAAGAGGTGGGCTTTCAGTCTAGATTTAAAGGTGGCCAAGGGGCTCAGGAAGTTTATTCCAGGCATAGGGTGCAGCGAGACAGAAGGCGCAAAGTCTGGAGTTGGCAGTAGTGCAGAAGGGAACAGATAAGAAGGATTTATCCATGGAGCGGAGTGCACGGGAAGGACGAGTGTGGAGAGATACTGGGGAGCAGCAGAGTGAGTACATTTATAGGTTAGTAGAAGAAGTTTGAACAGGATGCGAAAACGGATAGGGAGCCAGTGAAGGATCTTGAGGAGAGGGGTAGTATGAGTAAAGCGACCCTGGCGGAAGATGAGACAGGCAGCAGAGTTTTGAACCGACTGGAGAGGGGAGAGGTGACTAAGTGGGAGGCCAGCAAGAAGCAGATTGCAGTAGTCTAAACGAGAGGTGACAAGGGTGTGGATGAGGGTTTTGGTAGAGTGCTCGGAAAGAAAGGAGCGGATTTTACGGATGTTGTAAAGAAAGAAACGACAGGTCTTGGCAATCTGCTGGATATGAGCAGAGAAGGAGAGAGAAGAGTCAAAGATGACCCCAAGGTTTCAAGCTGAGGAGACAGGGAGAATGAGAGAGCCATCAACAGAAATAGAAAACGGGGGGAGCGGGGAGGTGGGTTTGGGGGGGAAAATGAGAAGCTCGGTTTTGGTCATATTTAATTTCAGATGGCGTTGAGACATCCAGACAGCAATGTCAGACAAGCACGCTGAAACTTTGGTTTGGATGCAAGGTGAGATATCAGGGGTAGAAAGGTAGATTTGGGAGTCATCAGCATAGAGATGGTAGGAAAAGCCATGGGATGAGATTAATGAACCAAGTGAAGAAGTGTAGATAGAAAAGAGGAGGGGACCAAGAACAGAACCCTGAGGTATGCCGACAGGCAGAGGGATAGAAGTAGAAGAGGAGCCACCAGAGTGAACACTAAAGGTGCGGAGGGAGAGGTAGGAAGAGAACCAGGAAAGGACAGAGCCCTGGAATCCAAGTGAGGACAGGGTATCGAGAAGTATGCTGTGATCGACAGTGTCAAAAGCAGCGGAAAGATCAAGAAGAATGAGGATGGAATATTGACCTCTGGATTTTGCCAGTAATAGGTCACTGGAGACTTTAGTAAGCGCAGTTTCGGTTGAGTGGAGAGGGCGAAAACCAGATTGTAGTGGGTCAAGAATAGCATGTGAGGAGAGAAAATCAAGGCAGCGGCGGTGAACAGCACGCTCAAGTAATTTGGAGAGAAAAGGAAGGAGGGAGATGGGTCGGTAATTAGAGGGACAAGTAGGGTCGAGTGAAGGCTTCTTAAGGAGAGGTGTGACCACAGCATGTTTGCAGGGACAGTCGCAGTGGAAAGTGAGAGGTTGAGAATGTGACAGATAAAAGGAATAAGAGCAGGAGAGATGGCATTAAGAAGGTGGGTGGGAATGGGATCAGAGGAAAAGGTGGTACATTTTGAGGAAGAAAGGAGAAGTGTAGTTTCCTCAATAGTAACTTCAGGAAAGGAGGAAAGGGAATGAGGGGAAGGAGAGAGAGGGGAACGGATTAGTGGAGGGAGAGGTGGTGAGGTAGAGAAAGCAAGGTTTATCTTTTGAACCTTGTTGTGAAAGAGTTCAGCAAAGGTCTGAGGAGATAATGAAGGGGGAGTTGGGGGAGGGGGCATCTTGAGGAGAGAGTTCAATGTGGTGAAGAGAAGTCGAGGATTAGAGCCAAGAGAGTTGGTCAGTTGGATATAATAATCCTGTTTGGCACGTAAAAGAGCAGATTGGAAGGAGGTCAGCATGAACTTAAAGTGTAAGAAATCAGCAAGGGCCCGAGATTTCCGCCAGAGGCGTTCGGCAGAGCGGGTACAGGAACGTAGGTAGCGGATATTAGAAGTCAGCCAAGGTTGGGGTTTTGTACGCCTTACAGGGCAGGTCATCAAAAGTGCAAGAGTGTCTAAGGCAGAGGATAAAGTATTGTTGTAAGAAGAAACAGCCTCGTTGACAGACGTGGATGGTGCCACAGTAGAGAGGAGGTTTGAAACATGGGAGGATAGAGATGAAGGGTCAATATCCTGAAGATTCCTAGATAAATTAGATAAGATAGGACGGGACTGGGAGGGAGGAGATTTAAGTGTGAAAGTTATAAGATGGTGATCAGAGGAGGGAAGATCAGAGGCAAGGAAACTAGAGGGTGAACAGTTGGAGGAGAAGATGAGATCAAGACAGTGACCATTTTGATGAGTGGGGGAGGTGGAGCATAGTTGGAGATTAAAGGAGGACGTTAAAGCGAGTAACTTGGAAATATAAGAGTTGGAAGGATCATTAGCAGGAATATTAAAGTCACCAAGGATGAGAGAGGGGGAGGAAGGATCATGGAAGAAGGCAAGCCAGGCGTCAAAGTCACTGAGAAAGGATGAAAGGGACTTATCAGGGGGACGATAAATGACCGCTATTCGAAGAGGCAGAGGAGAGAAAAGGCGGATAGAGTGGACTTCAAAGGAGGAAAAACAGTGAGATTGAGGTGGAAGAAGGGGTTGAAATCTGGAGGAGGGAGAGAGAAGTAGTCCAACACCGCCCCCACGGCCAGCAGGGCGAGGAGTATGTGAAAATAGATAACCGCCATGGCACAGGGCTGCGACTGAAGCAGAGTCATCAGGGCAGAGCCAGGTTTATGTTATGGCGAGCAGATGGAGGTGACGCGAGATAAAGAGGTCCTGGATATAGGCGAGTTTGTTACAGATAGAGCGGGCATTCCACAGGGCGCAAGAGAAGGGCAGAGAAGAGGAGGGGAGTAGAGAAATAGAGATGAGGTTAGAGAGGTCGCGGTGAGATCTGTAGAGTTGGGATAATAGTTGGTGAGGGGGCCAATTCTACTGTATTTGATATCCTGGTATGACAATATTAACATAATCATGTAAGTCACATTGAGCCTGCAAATAGGTGGGAAAATGTGGGATACAAATGCAATAAATAAATAAATATAGTGGAATTAGAAAAGGTGCAGAGAAGGGCGACAAAAATGATAAAGGGGATGGAACGACTTCCCTATGAGGAAAGGCTAAAGAGGCTAGGGCTCTTCAGCTTGGAGAAAAGGTGGCTGAGGAGATATGATAGAGGTCTATAAATAATGAGTGGAGTTGAACGGGTAGATGTGAAGCGTCTGTTTACGCTTTCCAAAATACTAGGACTAGGGGGCATGCGATTGAAGCTACAATTAGTAAGTTAAACGAATCAGAGAACATTTTTTTCTTCACTCAACGTGTAATTAAACTCTAGAATTCGTTGCCAGAGAATGTGGTAAAGACGGTTAGCTTAGCGGAGTTTAAAAATGGTTTGGAAGGCTTCCTAAAGGAAAAGTCCATAGACCATTATTAAATGGACTTGGGAAAAATCCACTATTTCTGGGGTAAGCAGTATAAAATGTTTTGTACATTTTTGGGATCTTGCCAGGTATTTGTGACCTGGATTGGCCACTGTTGGAAACAGGATGCTGGGCATGATGGACCTTTCGTCTTTCTCAGTATGGCAATACTTATGTACTTATGAGGTGATAGGTTCTATAACACATTCCAATCCACAGAACTATCTAGTGCTCCGTTAAAAAATATATTAAAACAAAGTCTAAATGTGCATTATGGGGTCCTTTTACTAAAGCACACAAATGATTAGTGTGCTCTAAATTATAGAACTCCCACTATCTCTGGATTCTATATAGTGCGCTTAGAGATCTGCACCAAAATCAAAGCATATTCTATAACAACTCCCATAACTTAATTGGCTTAACAAGCTAATCAGTGCTGATAACAGCACTTAAGCAATAATGAGCACTAATTGGCAATAATTAGAAATTACATGCACAGCTCGCTAAACACATTCTTCTGCAATGCAGTGCGCATAACTTCCTAACACATGCAGGCAAAAAGGTGCACAGTTATAGGCGGGGAAATGTTGTGTTTCATGGGCGTTCTGAAGTTTACATGTGTAGTTATAGAATATGACCAGTGCGCCTAAATCTACGCACTGGGATTTACACCACATTTTTGTCCTATGGGTGTCATCAATTAGAACGTTAAGGGGCCTTTTACTAAGGATGTGCTGGGCCACTTTTTACCATGGTGGAAAAAAAAAGGCCTTTTTTTAAAATGGGGCAGCCGCGGTAAAAAAATGGCCCAGCATGCACCAAAAACATGTGCCCACGCTACCGCAGGCCATTTTTTTTTACTGCAGCTTAGTAAAAGGACCTCTATGTGTTTAATCTTCAATACAAATGGTACCACTATGTGAAATATACAGCAGCTATAAAATACAGAATGTTTCTGCTCTAAAATGTAAATGTCACTTTCTTTTAATTTAAAAATACAGAAAGTAGAGCTGTCATGGCAACAGTGAAATTAAAGTTGGATGTTTGCAATGGCTTGTGAGTACTGGCCTTGAGAGTACTGATAACAATATTCACATTTATTAGAGTACATCATCACTTTTTATTTTTGAACCAAGAGGACAGCCTATCTTCCTTCTTCTTCGAGCTTCTACCTCAACTGGAACCTTCCTTGAATGAACTGTCGTGTGATAAGTCTTCTTTCGTAACTACCTGGAGAATTTTTCTCACTTTATACCCTTCCTCCCATCTAACTCAAGCACTGCAGAAATAGATGTAGCTCCTTCTGGAATCCTGGACTTGTGCATCCTTGGTCTGAAAATTAGGTGTGATGGCTGTATGATGGCTGGGATTTCCCTACCCTCAGAGGTTGTACACCATGTTTCTACAGCATTCCTGGCCCCCGCTAGCCAGAAGCTGGGCTCAGAAATGGAAACATCAGGATGGCAGGGGGCCATCATTACCTAATTATAATTTCCACTTTCAAAATACTGTGTTGGAGTAATTAAGTCCATAAGAAACATAGAAATGTCATAGTCCATCAAGTCTAGCATTCTTTCTTGGACAGTGGCCAAGCCAGGTCATTTGCAAGCACCAAAAGATCCCTTTCTCTGTTGCTCAGTCTCAGATGTAGGAGATGGTGATCCACACATCTGTCTGGATAGCAAATGTCAACAGATCTTTCCTCCAGAAGCCTGACCAAAAATTTTAAAACCAACTATGCTATAAACTTTGACCACATCCTCCTGCAATAAATTCCATGGTGTAGTAGTGAGTTGACTGAAAAAACATACTATCTTAAATTTGTTTTAAATATATTATCTATTAATTTCATGGAACACCCCTAGTTCTAGTCCTAGTGCATTCTGGCACCAAGATATTAATGCTGCCTTCTCTAGAGCTTACAAAGTAAGCTAGTGTAGCTAGACTGCCACACCCACTATGCATACAATACACTCCAAGGAAAAACAGAAATGCACGTAACATCAAACTGATGCTAGATTTTGTTGCTTATGATTTTAAACACTTCATATTGAACAATTCACAGAAAGAAACAAGCTATTCTATTTTTAGACTGATCCCAAAGGATTGCCCAAAATGGGTTTCAGTAAATCAAAACAAAAAAAAATACAAAGTTTTAAATTGCTGCTTTCATTAGAGATTGAATCAGCTGCATCACAATATAATCATATAGTAAGAATATAAATAAAATAAAAAATATACTATAATTAAACACCTTAGAATACACCCCAGAATCCAATTCAATTAAACATAACCCCCCCTCCTCCGGTCCAACCCCCATGAAACTATCCAGATAAACACAGTCTACTACAAAGGCCTTAATCAATTGTTAAAGCAAAGCCCTCAAACCCAGTCACTGATGATCATTTCAAAATGAACTCCCCAAGATTTGTTTGTCTGAATAGCTTCTTAACATCTATATGGGAAATTTCCCACTGGAGGATCTACTCTGACATGCATGATCCTTGCAGGTTCTGTTTTGCTTTTTTATTTTTTTTTATTCAACTGCTAAAGTTTCTTGCTCATACAAAAGAATGTGCCCACACAACAAAAGCACCTGTGTAATACTACCCTATGTTTACATTACTCCAACCAAAACTGTCACGGTAGATGTGTAATGGATTCAGAAGAAAAAGGTACAAGAAGAAAGGTGGGTCACTGACAAGCAAAGTAAACTGAAGCCGAGAGACAGCGAGAATGGCTTTGTTTGACGAGGTGTTTTTTTTCCATGTTCAGGTTATACTGTGCATGGTCAAACTTCCAGCACACTGGTTTTCATGGCACTACTACAGTGTTTTATTCTTTTTGATTAGAGACCTGTTTCAGTTGGAAAAATAGACACAAACATCACACACACAGATCAATCTGTTGGAAATAAACAAATGGCAGGCAAGCTATTTTGGCTTCCTTTGTATTCCTTGTGATTTAGCGATAAGCAAAAGGGGAAAAATCATGACAGAAAGAAAAAAAAACTCCACCCTTCTATATAGCGTTACTTCATCTTCTGGAAGTCAGCTACCTTGAACACAAATCTCTTGGAATCAGATTTCATCCCATCTGTAAACACTGATAGTGAGCTCATGGCCGCCATTTTCCAACAGTTTCAATAAGGAAAAAAAATTACGAATTTGTGCCAACACAATTATCCCAACATCCCAAACTATAAAGCTACAGTAGGCTTTTAGGGTTAGATTTGCTAACGTGCATTAATGCACATTACTTATCGCTGGTCCCATTTTATGAAATGGAACCTATTTACTAACAATGAACACTAATACAGCACTGCATTTTAGTAAATCTACCTCAAACATGAACTGTACTTTACTTAGGGGTATATTTACAACAGTGTGGTAAGCAGGGGCTTAGCCAGACACCCAATTTTGGGTGGGCCTGGGTCCAAGATGGGTGGTCAGAAGAACTCCACCTTGTCCCACAAGTGATTTGGTCTCTCCCTCTCTCACCTGCATGCCATATTGTCTCTCAAACATCCCCCCTCTCCTGGATACCTTTTCAATATCAGATTTTCACCGGCAGCGAGCAGTAACTAATATACACTGCTCATGCTGGCCCACAGCCTTCCCTCTGATGCAACTCTCTGTTTCCGCATAGGCGGGAACACATCAGAGGAAAAGCTGTGGGGCCGGTGCAAGCAGTATGTATCAGTCGCTGCTCACTGCAGGCAAAGATCTGCTATTTAGAAGGTATGCAGGAGGGACAGTTGGGAGTTTTCAGCTGGTGGGGCTTGGAGATCCTGCCAACCACATCATACTTGTGCAGCTACGGGGTGGGCCTGAGCCCAAAGTGGGTGGGCCTGGGCCCACCCTTGGCTACACCACTGGTGGTAATTTTTTGCACCTACCACACCTTAAGTGCAAAACTCAAGGTGCGATAATTGCACTGCTTGTGTGGTCAGCAACTGTATTTACTGTACAAGCATTACATGCCCCAGCAGATAGCACAAGTGCACCCACGCTATCTGCTGAGGCATGCAACGCAGTCCCCAGTGCTAACAAAAAAACCTAGCTTCATCAGCGGTGCAACCTTCCCCCACCCCAAACAGGCAAACCCCCAAAAGGTCACCTATCTTCATAAGAAACCACCTCTTCTCCCCACCCCCTACCAAGTAGAAGCCCCCTTTCAGCACTACGCACTGTAACTGCTCCAGGTTCTAAATTACAGCCCAAGTTGAAGACACCTTCAGCAATCCATGAACCTCTCCCACCCCTCTGGACTCACCTGGGGGTCTCCCCGGTAGTACTGGATAAGGCAGGAGTGGTCCCTCCCTCTGCTGCTGACCTGTAGCCACTTCAGGTTCGAAATGGTGGCCCAAGGAGGAAATGACATCACGGCACCAAACAGATTCTTAGCTCCTGCTTTGTCCACACCATTAGCAGCTTTATCCTACACCAACTTGCAGCTCTGCTTCTCTGCAGTTTTTGCACTGCAGTCTCACCTGACCATGAGCAAGATGTCTTCATTGGCGAGGAAGAAGGGTGAACGTTCCTCTGGATGCACTTTTGGTAAGGGCTCCCAGCACCATGCATCTTCGGCCCCTCTCTCACCTTCTGATTCCAACTCTACTCTCTCTCTTGTGGATTCTCGCCCTCTCCCAGTAAAACGGGGACTGTCTAAGGAACTTCGGCTGTGTTTACCTGAGATCCAGAATGAAATTAAAACATCGGAGGCAATTTTGGATCATGTGGAGAGCTCAGCTCCCTCTTTGTGAGCTGGGGGTGGAGGGGGCGCATGTAGAATATAGAGATGAAACTGGGCGAATATGCAGATCTAATTGCTGCTACAGACTCCTGTACACAGCAGCTCCTGTCCCAATATGAAGACCTTCTCTATAAATTTGATAATTTGGAGAACTGGGGATGCAGGAAAACCTCCAGCTTCACGTAGTTCCTTGGGGGGGGGGGGGGACTGAGGATGTTCCCCCTATTGTATGCACCCCTCTGTTCTCAGCTTTTAGGCCTGGATGTGGATGTCGCGTTGCTGGACTTGCACTGCGCTCACCGCTCCCCGGGGCAGCCGGTGGACAATTGTCCTAGAGACATCACTGTTCAGTTTGGGAAATTTGCAGATAAGGAGCGCTTGCTCAGCACACTTGGCAGGTCTCACAGTTGGAGTTCAAAGAATCTCAGGTGTCAGTTTCTCAGGTCTCAATACACCCTAGATTAAAGGAGGCTTATGCAACCAGTGCTGGGTATTCTCAATAAGGAGAAAATTATCTACCATTGAGGATTTCCCTTTTCTTTCTACTTTGCTCTTTCAGGTAAAATGCATCGGATCCAGACACTGGCTGTGGCTTGCAGCCTGCTGCATAAGGCTGGATTAGCAACTACAGCCTCCCCTCCTAGCACTGTGGCGCCGGCAACCAGAGCCTGGCTGCAGAAATGACAGTGGGTTCCGCTTAAACCCAAGAAGGCAGTGGAAGGGTCTAGGGTTGCAACTCCTGAGTGACTACGACTTTTGGTGATTTATTACTTTATTTGCTCCATTCCAATTTTGCTTTCTTGTTGCTGTGTGGGAGGTGTTAGCAGTTTGTATGTGAATTATTGATTCATGAGTGTTTTTACCTGGTGTGGTGTGTGCCTGCTTTGGTGGTGTGCGTTTTGTAGTGTGAATGGTTTGTGGGTGATTTTTGTATACTTTGGTTGGGTTGGGGTGTGTGTGTGGCGGGGGAACAGAGTTTGGGGCTGTTTGGTTGTTGTGAGTTGGGTCCTCCAATTTCCATTCAAAAGCATTTGTGGCATTCTATTTGGTGTTTGATGTGTGGTGGAGGGAGATGGGTCTTGGGCGAGGGTCTTAGTATGGCCTGTGTGGGGATGCGCTTGGTTGCTTCCTTGGATGTCTCAGTTTGGGGATTTTGTTTTTATTGCTTTTATTTCCTATGCCTTGGTGGGTCTTTTACAGCATGTGCTAACCTGAAAGTTGGTTTGGTTGCCGTGTATTGTGAGCATCCAATTGCTAAATTGCAATTGGATGCTCTGTTCTGAACAGTTGAGCTTTGTCCAGTCTTGACATAAGCTATTCCATTATGAACATCTCTTGGTCTTGATGGCTTGTCGAATGGTTTCAACAAGCATTTTTCAGCTGAGTTGGCCCTCTTTTAGTGGATCTTTTTAATGTGATCCGTGAGGGAGCAGTTTTACCGCTGTCCACGATGGATGACTGGAACACTGTTATACCAAAGCCTGACAAAGATAAAATGGGTTGTGCTTATCATTGCCCTTTTTCTGTGCTTAACTCCGATGTCAAGCTTCTGACAAAGGTTTTAGCCAACCATTTGGCTGCTGTTCTCCCATCTCTTATTCATCCAGATCAGGTGGGATTTGTGGCTAATCAGCATGCCATAGATAAAGTTCGCCGGATGGTGGATTTGCTACATTTTGCTAAGCATGAGACCCTTCCGATGTACCATCTTGGTTTGGATGCCGAGGCGGCCTTCAATCGGGTTCACTGGCCATTTTTACATTAGGTCATGGAGCATTTCAGGTTGGGTTCTTCTTTTTGTTGCTGGATATGGGCATTTTATTCTTCTCCTAAGGCTTGTGTCCGAATAAGTGGGGGGAAGTCTGCTCTGCTTTCTTTATCCAGGGATACCTGTCAGGGTTCCCCTTTTCCCCCCTACATTTTGCTGTGATGATGGAGTCTTTTGCATTAGCAGTTCACTCTGATCCTGCTATCTTGGGTGTCTGTGCAGGGGGTAGGGTACACAAATTGGCCCTTTTTGCTGATGACATTCTTTTGTCTTTGACTAGGCTTCTGACCTCCTTCCCTAATTTGTTGTGGGTTATTGTGCAGCATTCGGCGGTTTCTGGGTTCAAGATTAATATGCATAAAATGGAGGCCTTAAATGTTAACTTGCCTTGCATGATTCTGGACTCTCTTCAGTCCTCTTTTTCCTTTTGTTAGGTCCAAAAAGGGCCTTCGTTATCTGGGGGTTCTGCTGATGCCTTTTTATTCTGATTTGTTTTTGGCTAATTACCCCCCTGTACTTAAGGCCTTGTATCGTGATTTGGACAGGTGGGATGGGTTTGACTTGTAGTGGTTTGGCCGTATAACTATGGTAAGGTGAATGTCTTGCCTAGATTGATGTAACTGTTTCAGGTCCTCCCTCTTCGAGTCTCTCTGGGATTTCTCTACAGCTTGCAGGATCAGCTGTTTTGTTTCATTTGGTGTAACAAACAACTGCATCTTGCCCTCTCCTTTTTTTATAGATATAAGAGGCAGGGTGGTTGGGGGTTCCAAATGTTTTTTTTTTTGATACTATAGAACAGCTCAGGCACAACCTCATAAGTTGTGGGTTCAGTTGGAACAAGCTTTTGTGGGCTCCTGGTCCTTTGCGCCTTCTTATGTGGTTGCCTCGCACACATTGTCACCTCCCAGTGATCTTTGTCCCACTGTTTCCACTACTTTTTATTATTGAGATGCCCTGTTCTTTCACTCTGATCGGGTGTTGTCTCATCTCACTTCCACTGCTTTTGTTTCCTCTGGGTCTCGCTCCTGGTCCCTTTACCCAGATGGGCCTTCCTTGGATTTTGTTACATAGAGGCAGTTTTTTTAATGAAGATGAGATTCCTTCTTTTGATTCGCTGAGGGAGGCCTTTCCGATTTTGCCTACTGAATACTTTGCCTATAAGCAACTGCGCCACTTTCTTTCCCTGGCATCGATGCACTCCCAGGTGCTCTGGAAAGATTCTTACTTGGAAGATTTGTGTGTGGATTCTCAAGGTACTTGTGGCTTGATCACCTGCCTATATTTTCATTTGTGTTCTCTTATTGGTCCTTATACATTACACCACCGGAACTGGCAATGTGAACTGGGGATATCTCTTGAGGATGATGAGTGGAAGTCCCTGGAGAAGGCGGTGCTGAAGGTTTCTACTGCTGTACCTTTTAAGGAAAATGCTTTCAAAGTTAAGTATAGATGGTATCTTACTCCTGTCCGGCTTCATCACATGTTCCCTGCAACTTCCTTTTTGTGTTGGCGGGGATGTGGGGAATCTGGCACTATGGGGCATATACAGTGGTCCTGTGTGAATACCAGGGCTTTTTGAAGGGCGATCCAACATTGGCTTCAAAAAGGTTGGGTTGTCCTATCCCTTGGTCTCCTGTGTTTTTTTCTATTTCCCAAGAAGCCTCCGGGTCTTAAGAGACCACAGGCCCTGTTGGTTCGCCGTGCTATGAGTGCAGTTCGAGTCACCCTAGCTACTCATTGGAATCAGCATATTGTTCCATCTCTGGTGAAAAGGCTCAATAAACTTTGATACATCTGTGAAATGGTGCACCTTTTGGCGATCCGTCAATGTACTCTTTCCAAGTGGGATGACATCAGGGCACCTTTCCTGATATATTGTTCACCTTGACTGTCTTGCTTGGCATTTTCTCTATGCTTCCTTTAACTAGGACTTTTTGTGGCTAGGGTGGGGGGGTGGGGTTTGGTGAGTTATTACACTGTTTCAAACAAATTTGTGAAAAATGTTTAGAAGTTCTATTGTTTTCTACTTGCTACCATTGGTTGGGGCTTACTTTTCTTTGCTTACTACTGTTATTATTTTCCTCCTTTTGTTGGGAGTGGGGGTTGTGCTATTGTTTGCTTCTCTTGCTGGTTGGCTTGTAACGCCTTGTACCTTCCAGTTTCTAATAAAGACTTTCAAAATTAAAAAACAAATAGTGGCTCAAACCCCTAGCGATAGTTTCATGGTACTATTCCTAGGGGTTGATCTTCCATATTAAGGAGCAATTGTTCTTATATGGCAGATTGACCCTTAGTGGTAGTACCACTAGACTATAGCTAGAGGTCAGAGCTGCCATTGAGAAACAGAAGCAGCTATGGGGCAGGAGTGGAAGGGGGCCATGTCAACCCTGTCCACTAGACTACCATGGAGACCCCGGATGAGTCTCAGAGGGGGGCAGTGGGATAGAGGGGCTTTTACTTGGGTTGTCATTTAGAACTCAGCATGATTACAGGGCAGGAGCACAGGGGGAGTGCTCCTACCATCTACTACCTTACCAAGAAGACCCCTGAGTGAGTTCTAGGAGGGGGCTATACCTACTGGGATTGATCCTGTTGACAGGTTTAGGGTTCTTTTTGTCACAGATCGTAGCATTATGTGCAGCCATGCTCGTCTTCATTGCCAGCCACTCTCCATCTCTACTCATCACCTGGCTGAATCCTGCCCCTGCAAATGCTAAGCAGCTATCATAGGATTTTAAATTGGATGGTTTTAACAGGCAGTAGCTGTTAGCATGGTCCCGTGTTAATGGCTACTGTATGCTAACACCCAAGATAGCTGCTTCATGACTGTCTATTTATTTAACTTATTTGCACATTTATATCCCACTTTTTCACTAGAAAAGGATGTATGTGGGCATAGCAATGGAGGGAGGGTATTAGGACTGAAGGCTGGGGTGGCTCTTGCTTTTACCTAGGCTTTTGGTAAAACAGTTCATTTAGAGGGTGGAGTTTATGATATTTAAGAGGATGGTGGCATTAAGTGTGCAAATGCTACTGGCAGTCCAGCCACAGCCCTGTTAAGCTAAACTCCACCCCCCCCCCCCCCCACAATCAGGCCCCTTCTGATCCAAGTCCTCTACCCAAACAAGGACCCACTTTAACAAGAACCTCCACCCGATCCATGCCCCAAAAGAATACCCTTACTACTGCTGGGTGTAGTACCGTCAGATTATTGCTAGGGGTCATAGCTGCCATTCTGAACCCGGAGCAGCTATGGAGCAGAAGTAATGAAGGACCACTTCTGTCCCAGTCCACTGAACTATCAGAGACCTCTGGGTGGGGTGGAAGTTGGGGCTGACCAGAGTGGGGGACTAATCCTTGACTGGATGATGATACTTGTGTGGTGCCTGCCTCGTATGCATAGGCAGAGAGTGCAGATGTCACGGTTGTGCCCATGTTTCGTGCTCTCCTTCCTCTTGCCACCTGGTGGCTGCTATGGACTGTCTGGTTACTGTCACCCGTTTCAGATTTCAGCCCAGTCCAGTCCGGATCTTCCAGACTTGCTCTGTTTGAACCTACGCAGCACCCGTAGTTTCCTGGTGATTGCTACAGCTGGGCTTATTAGTCAGTTGGAAATTCTCTGCCTTTGCATCGCCTTAGGCCCTGGTATGTTGGTGCTTGTTGCCTGAGATTCTTGTTTGTTTCTAGTTAGGCTGTGTGTAGTTTAGATTAGGTTGTTGTTTGTTTGCTAGTCCTGTCTCTGGGTTATAGTTTTGTGTTTAGTCTTTGTCTGTGTCTTTGTGGCTGCTTGCAGCTTTCAGTTCTGTGTCTTGTTATTCAGTGTTTTGTTCCCTGTTTTAGGGGCTGCTTGCAGCTTTCAGTCCTGCCCTTTAGCTTTCCCTTCCTTGCCCTGCTGCTCCTGTATGTTCCTTTCCCCTCTGACCCTCAGTCCTGGTTCAGCCTAGTGGGTATCTAGTCCTGCCTTGCCCAGTAAGTCCTGCCGGCCACCTGCAGTCAGGGGCTCAACTCCTGGTGAAAGGCAGCCAAGTGCAGGTGAAGTTTAAGTGTGCCTGCTCTGCTGATTCTTGCTTGTTTGCCTCTGCTGCAACTCCAGTCCAGGGTTCCAGTCCTGTTCTGCCTAGTCTCCGGTGTGGGGTGGTTTTGCCTGCCACTGCCGCTCCTCGGCAGTGGCCCAAGGGCTCACAAACCTAGTTCCAGCTTTGAAAACGTGACAGCAGATGCACCTGTGCTATCACTCAATGCATGTAACGATGGGTCCACGTGGTATGTGTCTGTCCTGTCTGGTAAATTCAGGACACATGCTGGGCAAATCCCCGGGCACTTACTGCACACTACGTTTTGCAGATTACTAACAATTTTAATGTACTGCTTTTATTTGATAATATAACTTGCCTTGGATTCATTTTCTGTAGGGAGGTGGGTAATAAAAATTCTAAATAAACACTTTGCCTATATACAAGAAAAGGAATGTAGGAAAGCAGGACCAAAGTGCACTAAGCATCATTGTCCCTTAGTACATGTATATGGAGTCAGCAGAGTTCCTCTTCATGTCAGGCAGCTGCATCATCAGAATACTGAAAATTGTTGTAAATTTTAAACATTCTGAGTTTGGTTGGATATATTTGTAATTATTCTTTGAAAGGCAGTGTTCTGGCATTGACAGGTATCTCCTAAACACCATTTGCCCATATTAGTTAACAGAAAACAGTGAATAATGAAAAATGGAAACCACATTTCTAAAAACAAAAATAAAAAGAGAAGAGAAAAAGAAGGCATTTAAATATTTTTAATTTTGTATTTGTGTGCATTCTAAGGTGCATATTTCCTTGGAATATCTGTAGTGACAGTAATAACTCACAACACAAAGCGGTGAGAGCCACCCTCTATCCAACAGGAGACACAGAGAAATTTTAAACAAGGAGAAGGCTTTATTTTCCATTACGTATACTACCCGAACTCCTCTTATTTTTGAGGAATATAAAGATCTGGCTTTTTTCTAAAGGGTTTTCTTGCTAACTGAGAGATGCAGATGCATGATGCTGATGGAATGAAGGATAATAAAGTGGTGTACTTGTCAATACCAAAGCAGAGAGGCTCACTTCCAGGAGATGAATGAATGGCTGGGTGGATGATGTCATCAAGAGCATTTCAGCTTCTTAGACCATAGGGTAATTTTCCAAGAATTGCTGAGCAGAGATAGTGTCCGTCTATCGAACAAGGGGTGAAATGTCTTCCATAGCTGACTGGTTACCTACTGAAGAGGGCTTTAAACTAGGATCATCTGGGATGAGTAAACAACACCCCAAGGTAGTGGCTGAGAAAATACAGGCTAAAGAGCTGGCGTTCATAAAACATAGAAAAACTCAAGATGAGGAACACAGAGAGGAATACTGGATGAAACTGAAAGAAGCCAAGAGAGATATACGTCTGGCGAAAGTGCAAGCGGAAGAACAAATGGCTAGAAATGTAAGGAGGGGCGACAAAAAGTTTTTCAGCTATATTAGTGAAAGGAGAAAGACTAAAAATGAAATTGTGAGACTGAAACATGCTGCGAACTACTATGTGGAAAATGATGAAGAAAAAGCAAATGTTCTGTTTTCAAGGAAGAAAATCTTGGAGAAGGACCACGATTGACTGGCAAAAGTACATATAGAGCGGATACAGCACTGTTCATGGAAAACAGTGTTTATGAACAACTTTAAAATCTAAAGGTGGACAAAGCCATGGGACTGGATGGGATCCATTCCAGAATATTGAGGGCACTCAGAGAGATTCTGGTGGGTCCTCTTAAAGATTTCTTTAATAAATCCTTGGAGACAAGGGAGGTTCCATGGGATTTGCGAAAAGTGGATGTGGTCCCTCTTCACAAAAGTGGTAAAAGAGAAGCTGGAAACTACAGGCCGATAAGCCTCACTGTAGTTATTGGAAAAATAATGGAAGTGTTGCTGAAGGAAAGGATAGTGAATTTCCTGGAATCCAATAAGTTGCAAGATCCGAGACAACATGGTTTTATCAAAGGTAAATCGTGCCAAATGAATCTCATTGAATTCTTTAACTGGGTGACCAAAGAATTGATTCAAGTATGTGCGATAAGATGTAATCTAATTAGATTTCAGGAAAGCCTTTGACACGGTTCCTCATAGGAGGCTCTGGAATAAACTTGACAGGTTGAAGATAGGACCTAAAGTGGTGAACTGGATTAGGAACTGGTTGACGGACAAATGCCGGAGGGTGATGATTAATGGAATTCACTCGGAGAAGGGAAATGTGAGTAGTGGAGTGCCTCAAGGATCAGTGCTGGGGCCTACTCTGTTCAATATATTTGTGAGTGACATTGCTGAAGGGTTAGAAGGTAAAGTTTGTCTTTTTGTAGATGATACCAAGATTTGTAATAGAGTGGACACCTTGGAGGGAGTGTAAAACATGAAAAAGAATCTGCAGAAGCTAGAAGATTGGTCTAATGTTTGGCAATTAAAATTCAATGCAAAGAAGTGCAAAGTGATGCACGTGGAGGGGCACAATCGAAAGGGACGCCCAAGTTTTGCTGAGGACGTTCTCGCAAAATTTCCCGATGGAGGGGCGGGGAAACCCGTATTATCAAAACAAGATGGATGTCCCATCTTTCATTTCGATAATACGGTCGGGGATGCCCAAATCTTGAAATTTTGGTTGTCTTTAGAGATGGTCGTCCCTAGACTTGGTTGTTTTTGATTTGGAAACCAAGGACGCCCATCTCAGAAATAACCAAATGCAAGCCCTTTGGTCGTGGGAGGAGCCAGCCAGCTTACATACAAGTCACAAATAGCAAGATATATCAACACAGATAATTAAACATCCAAAAGTTATGCTCCTCAAAAAGAAAAGTTTTCAGATCCCTCTGAAACTGTAAATAAGAGAAATTGTATTTTATGTTTGATGGTAATTTACTCCATACTTGGACTGCTTGATATAAGAAATAACTCTGCAAAACTTTTTTATATCTTACTCCCTTAAATATGGGACTGAGTTCATACAATGCATCGAACGGGACAGAAGATATGCTTGATGAACAGGATACCAAAGATATAACTTGTTCTGATATTATTCCATGCCAGATATTAAATATTATATAGAAGTATTTAAAGAGAATTCTTGCTTGCAATGAGAGTCAATGAAGCTCCCGCAATAATGGAGTCACATGATTAAATTTACTCTTTAGTTAAATCAAACGTGCTGTTGTTTTTGGGGTAACTGCAATCGGTTCCTCAATTTTACTGAGATGCCCAGTTGTGCTCAGTAGGTAATCCAGTTGTGCTAGAAAAAAACTCTGAACCAGCAGCTGAAAATATTTCAAAAAGAAAGATCAGATAGATTGTAGCTGTCTCATTTTTGAGAAGACTTTCTGGAATAGATTATTGATCTGTGTTTCAAAAGAAAGAGTTGAATCTAATAATATAACCAATATTCTGTGCGATTTCTCCACTGTCTCTGTGGGGCCAATCTGCATTGATTCAGGTAGGTCATTCAACTGATTAGTAAACCAGAGAACTTTGGTTTTATTTGTAGTTAATTTTAACAAAAAAGATGAAGCCCATGTTTTTAGTTTTTCTATGTATTCAGTTATTTTGCATGATGTATTAAGCAAATCCTCCTTGTACTGGTACCAAAATAAAAATATCATCTGCATACGAATAGACTATTTCATCAGTGGACAAAGAAATGGAACCTAATTTACTCAAACACATTAAAAAAAAAAATCAGCGACAAAGGGGACTCCTGTGGTACCCCACGAAGAGGCTGCCTTATATTACATAAGTTTCCATTCATCTTAACCACATATTTTATATCAGAAATTTTCTAAACCAATTTTAAGTTTAAAAAATAAGTTTCTGAAGTCATCTTTGGTGTCTCCAGTGGAAATAGTTCAGAGATATTTTCCAAGAGGTGCTGGGTTTGCCATCCAATAACCTTCCTCCTATTTCACAAAATACCTGTCATTAACCCATAGGGGAGAACCAGAGTTAGCTATTAACCAAAGAGCCGCCCAGATGGACTAAATGAATCTAAGGTGCAGATGATCAGAAACCCAATGCTGCTCTAAACGAATCTAAGGTGCAGATGATCAGAAGCCCAATGCTGCTCTAAACAGCGCTCTAAAATTAGTGCCGGAACAGCCCAAGGCACAAATCTCTTGCAGTTGTTGTTTGACAGGTCCGGGCTGTCAAAAAGCAGAAAAGGATTGACAGGTCCGGGATTTTCTGTCAAACCTAAGTCCGCCCCCCCAAACATTAAAAAGACCTAGTGGTCCAGTGGGACCATTAACCCCCACTCCCAACACTAACAAGACCAGCCTCCACACCTGCACAACCCCCCCCCCCCCCCCCGTGGCCTACCTTGAAGCTATAGGAGGGATGGACTAGCAGGCCCTCCCTCCTCTGCAGGTGCCTCCTCAAAATGGCAGCGCCCTGCCCTGCACATCCTGGAATGTGCTAGACAGGGCTTAACTTCCATATAAGGCTTAAACCACACCCAGTGCATCCCAGGATGCACAGGACAGGGTGCTGCCATTTTGAGGAAGCACCACAGAGGAGAGAGGGAGAGCTAGTCCCTCCTTCCCTCCTCCAACTTCGAGGCAGGCCATGGGGTGTGTGTGTGCGTGCAAATGTTGAGGGCTAGCGGTCCCACTGGACCACCTGGGTCTCGTTAGTGTTGGGGGTCGGGGCTAGTGGTCCCACTGGACCACCAGATCTTTAGTGTTTGGAGGGTGGGAGGGGGGTGTGCTGGAGTTCCACTGGACCTCCAGGCCTTGTGTTTGGGGGGGGGGGGGGGGGGGGGGCTTAGGTTTGACAGATCCAGGAGAAAATTCCAAACCTGTCAAACCTCTTGGTCTCCCCCATTCCTCCAAACCCTAACACCAGTTCCGAGCTGACGTAGGGTTTGCAGTGGGAGCAGCACCCTTGTTTGGCTCGCTGCTCATGAGGGACAAATGTGGGAGACCCTCGTTTGCATGCATTTGCATGCAATTAGAGGTCAGAGCTGGCCAGCATGTTGTTTCATGCACTCGCCGGCTCGCATCCTGGGACGCAGGCAAACGCGGGCGCTAGTCAGGTGCTAATGGCCTCTAGCACCCGTTTGCTTTTGATCATCTGGGCCTGAGTTCCTGGAGCCAATAATTGGGATGTGGTGCTGAGGGGAGGGGGGAATGAATGAGGTCTACAAAATCCTGAGTGGTGTAGAACGGGTAAAAGTGAATCGATTTTTTACTATTTCAAAATGTACAAAGACCAGGGGACAAAATAAAATCACAAGGAAATTCTTTTAAAACAAATAGGAGGAACTCTCTGCCAGCAGTTAGCGTATCTGAGTTTAAGAAAGGTCTGGACAAGTTCCTGGAGGAAAAGTCCATAGTCTGCTATTGAGACAGAAATAAGGAAGCCACTGCTTGCTCCTGGATTGATAGCATGGAATGCTGCTACTACTTGAGTTTCTGCCAGGATTATCCACTGTTGGAAGCAGGACACTGGGCTAGATGGACCATTGATCTGACCCAGTATGGCTATTTACTCTCCTGGTTACATTCATATGTCTGAAGAACAATTTTAAAGCTGTATTATAATTAGGTTCTGATTATAATACTACTTTAAGACTATTCTTCAGACATATGAATGAATCTTCTCAAAATCACACACACAGGTATTTCCTGAAATCTCTCAAATACTACTACTACTACTATTTAGCATTTCTATAGCGCTACAAGGCATGCGCAGCGCTGCACAAACATAGAAGAAAGGGATAAGCTGCCATAAGTCTCCACAAAACACTGACAGCAGCTAAACATCCATTTTTTTTCTCCTTCTCTCTTAACGCCTGCCTCCCCTTCTCCCCCTGCAGGCTGGGCCTTACAAATGATTATGGTTTCTGTAACTCCTTCAGGACAGGTGCACATGCGACACAGACTCATATAAATAGATATATATGTGTGTATAGGTTTAAAGCCAAGGGTTGTTGCTCTAGGGAGTAATTTTATATTAACATTTCCTTGTTGTTACTTTATAAGTTATAGTGGGAAAAATTTCCTTTTCGTTAATGTGAGACTTCACTGTCTTTCTTCGAGGATGGAACCAGAAGTACTTTTAGTAGTTAACCCTAAGTGGATGACTTAACCTGCTGCCACAGAGTCCTCATGTTTCCCTCTGTTTGTTGGTTATTTCCTGATACTTATTTCCTTTTCTTGGCCATGAAAATATTGTGGGCTATAGTTTGATTTATTCATTCAAGTATCTCTTGAGTGTGATTAATAAAAACTTAAATAAATAAAATAAGAGATTGGGAGCCCTCCAGGGACAGGAAAATACTTACTGTACCTGAACATAACTAACTTTGAGATAGAACTGAAAAAAGAGTGAGCCAAATTCAAGCAAGCAAGTAAGTAAGTAAATAAATAAGTTATTACAGCAGAGTCCACCATGCAAGAGCATGAAACACGCATTTGGCACAAAATCCACAAACAGCCATAGCGCACTTGTTTTTCACTAAATGACAATTTAGGGTTATGGCATGCAATGTTCAGAAGTCTACAATAATTTAAAAACAGCATGAGGGCTGGGAATCAATTCTGGAATGAAATTGCTGCCAGGTAGAAGTGTGCTCCTCTGAACTCCAATAAAAGATCCATCTTTCTACACTCTTGCCATCACTTCCCTAGCTTGCTGGTAAAGAGTGAAAGGTAAAAAATGGTTTCTATGAGGGAGGTGAAAGAGAAGGCTATGTTTTCAAAATCTAACATATTAGTTGTGTGGAAACAAAGGGGCCCTTTTACTAAGCTGCACTAAAACGTGGCTGGTGCTGCTGTTAGCACGTGGGTTTCCCATGCGCTGCAGCCACTTTCAGCGTGGTGGTAAAATGGCTGCATTTGTATATTTTTCTTTAATGGCCATGCACTAATTTCCCAATTAGCGCATAGTCATTACTGTGGGAGACCTTTCTGCCATCTATTTTGTAGGCGCTAAGGGCTCCCATGGTAATCAGGCAGCATGTGGCAATGTGCCTGTGCTACCCGATTAGCGCAGGGCACGCCTACTCTCCAGCCATAGTCACGCCTCCTGCACTGAAAAGTAAAAAATATCTTTTAGTGCGAAATTAGCGCATGCTGAACGGCACATTACCATGGGATGCCTCAGTGTATCCTGTGGCAGTGCTTTTTGTTGCATGGCAGGCATGCACTAGTGCCACTACGGCTTAGTAAAAGGGCTCCAAAGGGATTCCAATATGCACTTGCATTAAAATGGACTTCCTCTTGAAACTTATTTAGAATTACATTCAGGTACACTGGGGGTATATTTCCATTTCCATGACCCTGGAGGACTCACAATCTAATTTTGTACCTGAGGCAACAGAGGGTTAAGTGAATTGCCTAAGATCACAAAGAGCAGCGCTGGGATTTGAACCAGGCACCTCTGGATGTCAAGGCTGGTGCTCTAACTACTAGGCTACTCCTGCACTCCAATTTAAATTTACTCCCTTTTTCCGTCTGTTAATCTCATCCTGGTTCTCCTTCCTCTTCACCCTCCTCCTCCAGAGGGATTTTGCCATCTTAAGTGCTTAAAATTGTGGTATTTGTTGTGTCTGCTGTTCTGTACCTTACATACAAATACTGATTCTCCTTCCCTGATTTTAAAACCAAATCTGTCACTTCCCACCATATCCTTCTGTGCACTCTCTTTATTGGTTATGGCAACAAAACAGCTGAAAAATAAAAATGAAGGGTGTGGCAAAGGTAGAGGAGGGCAGGTAATCAAAACAAGAACAGAATACTAAAACAGAACAGCTTTTGTTTCAGGAAAAAATGAGGTACTGTACAGTATGCTTTTTTTTTTGAAAGGTAACTGACACCGGGGGGGGGGGGGGGGGGGGGGGGAGAAGGAAAACAATCAGCATGTCATTGCTGCTTTCACTGATTTTCCTTGCTTTATTGTCTTGGATGACAACCATATTCTAACAATATTACAGTTTTATTTCTTGGAGAATTTAAGAATAGTTGATGAACAACATACTTCATTTTCCAGGTCTTCACATCCAGCTCATACAGTTGGACAGGACCAGGACTGCCGTTAGCTAATGCCAAAGATATTGGCTGAATCAAACCTGTTTCAAGACTGCCATTTCAGAGGGATAAGCTGCCATAAGTCTCCACAAAACACTGACAGCAGCTAAACATCCATTTTTTTTCTCCTTCTCTCTTAACGCCTGCCTCCCCTTCTCCCCCTGCAGGCTGGACCTTACAAATGATTATGGTTTCTGTAACTCCTTCAGGACAGGTGCACATGTGACACAGACTCATATAAATAGATATATATGTGTGTATGTGTAGAGATAGAGGTGTGTGTGTGTGTGTATATATAATGTCTCTGTTCTCTCTCTCTCCGCGCCCCCCCCCCCCCCCCCCCCGCAGCCATCAAGGACCTTTCCTCTCTCACCCTGCCCCCCTTGAAACTAACATCATACCTTTCTCTATTTTCTCCTCACTATTGAACATCACCCCATCTTTTCCTCCTCCACACTGCCACCATCCAGCATCACTCTATTTCTCTCCTCCCCCTCCAAGTAACATCATCCCATCTCTCCCCACCACCACCATCTGCCATTGCTCCATCTATCTTTTCCCCTCCGTCCAACCACCTTGCATTGCCCTAACTCTCTCCCAACACCATCCTGAGTTGCCCCTCTGTCTCACCCTCCTATCCCCCTCCCACCTGCTCACTCACTCACTAGATCACTAGCTGCTTCTCCAGGTCTGCAGGGCTGTGACAGCAATAGGAAACAGAAGGCAGGAATAGGTACATTGCCTTGTGCATGCTGCCACTGGCTTAGAAGGCCCCCAAAACAGCAAAGATACTTACCTGTAGCAGGTATTCTCCAAGAACAGCACGCCTTATAGTCTCACAAGTGGGTATCACATGCCGCATTGCCTGGTACGGGTCTTATGATAAGCATAAGAGCTTTGTGGAGCACGAGACACGCTCCACCATGCATGCACCAGTGCCTTCCCACCCGCCGCGTGAACACGGTCACCTCAGTTGAGTATAACAGCAAAAAAGGAAAAGAAAAATTAAGAAGACAACTGCAAGGGGAGGTGGGAGGGATTGTGAGAATATAAGGCCTGCTGTTCTTGGAGAACACCTGCTACAGATACCTTCAATTTCTCCAAGGACAAGCATGCCTATTTATTCTCACAAGTATGGAATCCCTAGCATCCAGGCTCACCAAAAACAACAAACACGGCGAGGACATAATGCAGATTAACCTGAAACTATATACAATCTGAATGAGAGTGAAGCCTCGAACAGAATAAAATGGACCTAGGAGGGTGGAGTTTTATTCTAGACCCCAAACAGATTCTGCAACACTGTCTGCCTGAACCGACTGTTGCGTCTGGTATCCTGCTCAAGGCAGTAGTGTGATGTGAATGTGTGGATTGAAGACCACATTGTAGCCTTGCAAATTTCTTCAATGGAGGCTGATTTCAAGTGGGCTACCGACGCAGCCATGTCTCTGACATTGTGAGCTGTGAAATGACCCTCTAAGGCCAGCCCAACCTGGGCATCTGTGAAGGAAATGCAATCTGCCAGTCAATTAGAAATGGTACATTTCCTGATGGTGACCCCCATCCTGATGGGATCAAAAGAAATAAAAAGTTGGGTGGACTGTCTGTGGGGCCTAGTACGCTCCATGTAGTAGGCCAATGCTCTCTTGCAATTCAAGGTGTGCAAGGTGCTTTTGCCAGGATGGGCATGAGGTCGGGGAAAGAATGTTGCCAAGACAATCGACTGATTTAGATGGAACTCCGACATCACTTTCAGCAGGAACTTAGGGTGCATGCAGAGGACTACTCTGGTGTGATGAAACTTAGTATAAGGTGAATCTACCACTAAGGCCTGAAGCTCACTGACCCTACAAGCTGAAGTAACAGCCACCAAGAAAATGATCTTCCAGGTCAAGTACTTCAGATGGCAGGAATTCAGTGGCTCAAAATAGCTTTCATCAACTGGGTGAGAATGACGTTGAGGTCCCATGACACTGGTGGAGGTTTGACAGGGGGCCTTGACAAAAGCAAACCTCTCAAGAAGCGAACAACTAGAGGCTGTCCAGAGATGGGCTTACCCTCTACACAGTGATGATAAGCACTAACTGGACTAAGGTGAACCCTTACTGAGTTGATCTTGAGATCAGATTCTGATAGGTGTAGAAGATATTCAAGCAGGGTCTATGTAGGGCAAGAAAGGAGATCTAGGACCTTGATCTCACACCGGGTGGCAAACCTCCTCCATTTGAAACAATAGCACCTCTTACTGGAGTCTTTCCTGGAAGACAGCAAGACCTAGGAGACGCCCTCCGAAAGACCCAAGGAAGCGAATTCTAGGCTCTCAACATCCAAGCTGTGAGAGCTAGAGACTGGAGGTTGGGATGTAGAAGAGATCCCCTCGTTTTGCATGACGAGGGTTGGAAAACACTCCAATGTCCACAGTTCTTTGGAGAAGAACTCCAGAAATAGAGGGAACCATATCTGCCACGGCCAGTATGGCACGATCAGAATCATGGTCCCGCAGTCTTGCTTGAGTTTCAACAAAGTTTTCCCCACTAAAGGTATGGGAGGATATGCATACAGAAACCCTATCCCCCAATTGAGAAGGAAGGCATCTGATGCTAGTCTGTCGTGGTCCTGAAGCCTGGAACAGAACTGAGGGACCTTGTGACTGATCTGAGTGGCAAAGAGATCCACAGAAGGGGGTACCCCATGCTTGGAAGATCTTGTGGGCAATGCCCATATCAAGAGACCACTCATTTGGTTGCATTATCCTGCTCAATCTGTTGGCCAGGGTGTTGTTTTTGCCCACCAGATAAGTGGCTCGAAGGAACATGCCGTGTGGGCGAGCCCAATGCCACATCCAGACGGCCTCCTGACACAGATGACGTGATAAAATACCTCTCTGCTTTTTGGTGTAATACATGGCAACCTGACTGTCTGTTTGGATGAGCACAATTTGAGGAGATAACCAATCTCTGACAGCCTTTATATTGTTCGAGATCGTCCGGAGCTACAGGAGATTGATCTGAAGATTTGTTTTCTGGGTGGACCAAACGCCTTGGGTGTGGAGCCCATCTACATGAGCCCCCCCCCCCCCCCCAGCCCAGGAGAGAGGCATCCATCATCAGCACCTTTTGCGGCTGAGTTATTTGGAATGGAAGTCCCAGAGTCAAATTGGATCAAATGGTTCACCACTGAAGGGAATGTACAAGCTCTGGGGACACTTGGATGACATCTTCCAGGCTCCCCGTGAACTGACACCACTGAGAATCCAGGGTCCATTGAGCTGATCTCATGTGAAGATGTGCCATGGGTGTAACGTACACTGTGGAAGCCATGTGGCCCAACAATCTCAACATCTGCCGAGCTGTGACCTGCTGAGAGGCTTGAACCCTGGAGGAGAGTGCAAGTGTGTCCACTCTTGCCTTCCAAAGAACGGCTCGAACTTGAACTTGCGGTGTATTGAGCAGGGCTCCTATGAACTCCAATTGCTGGACAGGACGAAGATGAGACTTGAGGTAGTTTAAAACGAACCCTAGTAGCTCGAGCACCCTCCAACATGGACTCTTGAGCACAGTCCGGAGAGGTGCTCTTTACCAGCCAATCATCGAGATAGGAAACACATGGACTCCCAGTGTGCGTAGCAATGCTGCAACTACCGCAAGATATTTGGTGAAGACCCTGGGAGCTGATGCGAGGCCAAAAGGCAACACTTGGTACTGAAAGTGATGTGTTCCCAATCAAAATCGAAGATATTTCTGGTGGACTGGAAGTATCAGGATGCGAGTATATGCATTCTTTAAGTCCAGAGAGCATAGCCAATTGTTTTCTTGAATCATTGGGAGAAAGGGAGAACTTTTCTTGGACTAGGAATTTGTTCAGGGCCTTTAGGTCTAGGATGGGACACAACCCCCTTGTTTTCTTTTGCACAAGAAGTATATGGAATAGAATCTCCACCCTTCCTCCCCTGGTGGAATGGGCTCGACTGTGTGGGCCTTCAGAAGGGTGAGAGTTTCTCTGCAAGTACCTGCCTTTGCTGTTAGCTGAACTCTCAGTGGGCAATTTGGAGGTTTCATATACCAACTGAGGGCGTACCTGAGATGGACTATTTGAAAAACCCACCAGTCGGAGGTTATAAGGGGCAATATTTCTTGAAAAATTTCAGACTCCCCCCGACCAGCAAGTTGTCTGGGACGGACACTTAGTGCGGCTATACTCTGCTGGAGTCAGTCAAAAGCTCGTCCCTTGCTTTGCCTGGGGTAGCAGCAGGGGCATTAGGCACACACTGTTGATGTGAACAAGTGTGCTGGTGTTGAGCCTGCTTGTCCTTGGAGAAAAGAAGTTACTTCAAGCTCAGAAACACCCAGAAACAATAAGTTATACCACCAGAGCCAGTGGCGAAAGGGGAGAGAGAGAGGGGGGGGGGGGGGGGGGGGAGACATGTAGACCTTTTAATGCGTTAATTATGTTATTAACAGGATAAACGTGCAGCCCTTATGTGTGCTTATGTATGTGTGTGCATTATATATATATATATATATATATATATATATATATATATATATATATAAAACATGTCTTTTAAGATTGTTGAAATACTTACTTTTTTTTACATAGTTTCACTGTGCCCAGCCAGTATCTTGGATTAACAGTTGTAAATGATTTGCCTTTTTCTTGCATAACTCCCTCCAGGCTATGGCCAAGAAAACAATTCATATCTGTATTTTCTTCATCCCAATTAAACTGGAAGCTTGAAGGGTTTTGCTTCTTCACGGCCTGCAAGGAGCCGACTAATTTACCAAACTGCTGCTGCAGGCTCACCAACATCTCTGTGCAAAAAAGAGAGTGGAATTCACATGCTGCCGAAGTTTATAAGTTGCTCTCTACTCTCACAGCTGTAATGCCCTACAGTTGCTCATTAAAAAAAAAAGTCTTTGATTTGAAAAAGAATTTGCAAGCAAACACAGATGCCAACACAACAAGAACCATGTCCAGTTTTGGAGGGAAGATAATTGAGGTTTGTGGTTTGGGGAAGAGGAGAAGAATGGTAGGGGAGGGGGAGAAATGGGGAAAGTGGGCTATTGTGCAAAATGAATTTACTCACGTTTCCTTTTACAAACTACCCATTTGTTTTCTTTTGAATAGAATAATGGCATCTCACTTTTCCACGGATACCTAGAGGCGAAAGAAATGCATTATGTAGGATGCAGCACAGTCACATGATCACCAGGCTGTATTTGTATAGTGCTGCAATAGCAACCTTTCAGTACAAATGCTTAAGAAAGAAAAGGGAGCAAATCTTGAAATTTTAGGTGCATTTCACACAAGACAGAGCATATGCTGCTGAGGGTCAGTCAGCCTGTTTGTGTCTGTTCATATGTTTAGGCAGAGAGGAGGATCACCTGGCAGTGAAGGAACTGGTGTACCAGGGACCCTCAACCCCATTAGCAGAAGTAGACTAAGGCAGCAGGGGGCCTGGGGCTCCATCACTGGAAAATATGAGTATGGTAGAAGCAAAGGAACAAAAGACAAAGAGCAGACCTTGGTTTTTAGAAGGATTGTTTATTTATTTAAATGTGATAATCTGAACGTTTTACTGACGCATCCTGTATTCTAGGCGAAACATGGCCATGTCGGGAATTTGAGCTTGTATCCTGGGAGCATTAATAAAGACTGCATTTTCTTCTGCTCTTTGTTTTTTGTTCCACAGTGGATATTGTGGACCAATTGTCTTCTTGTTTCCTTACCCTCTGTAGAGGCAAAGGTACAGTAGCAATAGCAAATATAGTTGAGGGAGAGAATGGAGGGAATATGGGAGTGAGGAAGAGAAGAAAAGAACGTGCCATACCCACCACAATCCCCACTACTCATGCACATATACACACACACATACTCAGCTTCCTCTTGTACTAACCTGTGTACCCGCTGCTCATAAGGGCACTATTCCTATTCACACACACCCCCACAGGCACCGTTCCTGTGCACGCACATAGATACACTCCTACATACTTACACATATGCCCATGCACGCAAACACCACACACATAGTACACACCCCCTTTCAAAGACATACAGTACTATCCACAAACACAAATACCTTGCACACCTACACCCTCTCCACAGACACAAATATACACATCCTACATGTACACACTCACCCACGCCTTGTCACTCTACTACATAGATTTTAGGACACCCCTTTTGAGTTCCGTACAAGGAGAAGCCCAAGTCTGCCTGAGGAAGAAGGGAAAATGTGTCATTGTGCCACACTAAGGGGGTCATTTTAGAAGCATACATAGCATGGAAATAGTGGCATTTGTATGTATAGATTATTTACATGTGTAAAAGATTTCAGAAAGCTGCTGTTTAATATGTGTAGATAGTCTGGCTGCAACAATATCAAGAGGGCATGATTTAGGTGGGCCAGAAAAGAATACATGTTATTTTCATTCTACATACCACTAGTTTAATAAATACAATCAGAAGGTAAGAAATAAAGAGAAAATGTTGAAAAGGACCATTTGGTCCACATAATGCATACAACCCAAACGCCTGATGAAACAAATATGTTTTCAGTTTACTCTTGAAGTCAGATAGCGAACGTACAAGATGTAAATCCAGTGGAACAGAATTCCATAAAGTAAGGCCCTGCACACTAAATAGTTTATTTCTGATAGAGGAAAGATGAACAGAGGTGTAAGAGGGAACCTGAAGGAGGCAACTTTATGAAGAGCGAAGTATCCTGGAGGGATTAAAAGGCAACAGAGAAAGGGAGACCAGATTGTAAAATCTTAAATAACAAAACAAGCAACTTAAAGGACACCTGGAAAGAAACAGGGAGCTAATGTTCAGTCTGCAACAGCGGGGTAATATGATCAAAATGCCCAGCTCCCATGAGCAAGCACAAGGCCGCATTCTGCACCAACTGAAGACGCTGTGTTTTTTTCTGAGTAATCTCACATAGTAAAGGGAAATGGGACTTGATATACCGCCTGTCTGTGGTATTTTGCAACTACATTCAAAGCGGTTTACATATATACAGGAACTTATTTTGTACCTGGGGCAATGGAGGATTAAGTGACTTGCCCACAGTCACAAGGAGCTGCAGTGGGAATCGAACCCAGTCCCCCAGGATCAAAGTCCGCTGCACTAACCACTAGGCTACTCCTCCACTACAGTAGTCCAAAGTGGAGATCACTAACGCATGAACAAGAAAACAAAGGGCTGAAGAAGAAAACAGCAAACCGAGTAGAGCATCCGTAATTTAAAAAAAAAAAAAAAAAAACAACTTTCACAGTCTGGGAGACTTGATAACGGAACGATAGGGAACTATCTAAAATTACCCCCAGTGTTGACTACAGGTAAATCACAACCTCCCATTCCTAAGGGCTGAACTGTGAGATTAGACATGCAGCGATTTAAAAAAAAAAAAAAAAAAGCAGTACGTTTATCTAAATTCAATCTGAGATTATCAGAGGTTATCCAAATAGAAATTTGATCCAATTTTTGATATAACTGAGCTTGTGCATCTGTAAGACAGATGGGAGTCAAAATTTGAACGTCATCTGCACATGCAAATACTATGAAACCCAAGAAGATAATAGAAGAGCCAGAAAAACATTAAAAAGCAACGGAGTCAAAACAGAGCCCTGAGGAACTCCACAAGGCATAGTGTAAGAAGAACAGGTGTCATGCCAGCAAACAATATAAGATCTAACAACAAGAAAGGAGCACAACCAGTTCAGGGCTACAACCCGAATACCGATAGGTACTAAGGTGATCTAAAAGGTAAGAATGGTTGACTAAATCAAACATCGTTGTTAAGTCTAAGGAAATTAACACAGCAATCTTTTCATTATCTTGATATTGTATAATATGGGTAGTAAAGACTTAAGAGAATGGTTTCGCTGCTGTGATATTTATGAAAACCAGTCCGGTACGGATGAAGAGCTTCCCATTGATCCAAGTAGTCCTCTAAATTTAATTTAATTTAGGCATTTATATTCTGCTTAACCGTAAAGTTTAAGGCGGGGACAGACTAGTCTAACATAGCTACATTTTACAATAATGGGATAATATAGGGATACATAAATCAACTAGCTAGTCAAACTGTTACACTGTATAGTTAGTGTTAGAACTTAAGTATAGATAAACCATCAGAGAAATAGGTTACAATGAATCTAACATATTACCTTATGCAGTTAATGTTATACCTTAGGCAAACACAAACCATCAGGCTAATCAAACTGTTACATTCTGCAGTTAACCTTATATAACTTAAGCCTAGATAAACCATCAAGAGATATTATAACTTCAGCGTGGATAAACCTACTACTACTTAGCATTTCTATAGCGCTACAAGGCGTACGCAGCGCTGCACAAACATAGAAGAAAGACAGTCCCTGCTCAAAGAGCTTACAATCTAATAGACAAAAAATAAATAAAGTAAGCAAATCAAATCAATTAATGTGAACGGAAAGGAAGAGAGGAGGGTAGGTGGAGGCGAGTGGTTACGAGTCAAAAGCAATGTTAAAGAGGTGGGCTTTCAGTCTAGATTTAAAGGTGGCCAAGGATGGGGCAAGACGTAGGGGCTCAAGAAGTTTATTCCAGGCGTAGGGTGCAGCGAGACAGAAGGTGCGAAGTCTGGAGTTGGCAGTAGTGGAGAAGGGAACAGATAAGAAGGATTTATCCATGGAGCGGAGTGCACGGGAAGGACAAGTGTGGAGAGATACTGGGGAGCAGCAGAGTGAGTACATTTATAGGTTAGTAGAAGAAGTTTGAACAGGATGCGAAAACGGATAGGAAGCCAGTGAAGGGTCTTGAGGAGAGGGGTAGTATGAGTAAAGCGACCCTGGCGGAAGATGAGACGGGCAGCAGAGTTTTGAACCGACTGGAGAGGGGAGAGGTGACTAAGTGGGAGGCCAGCAAGAAGCAGATTGCAGTAGTCTAAACGAGAGGTGACAAGGGTGTGGATGAGCGCTTTTGTAGAGTGCTCGGAAGGAAAGGAGCGGATTTTACGGATGTTGTAAAGAAAGAAACGACAGGTCTTGGCAATCTGCTGGATATGAGCAGAGAAGGAGAGAGAAGAGTCAAAGATGACCCCAAGGTTTCGAGCTGAGGACGCCCATCTCAAAAACGACCAAATCCAACTCATTTGGTCGTGGGAGGAGCCAGCATTCATAGTGCACTGGTCCCCCTGACATGCCAGGACACCAACCAGGCACCCTAGGGGGCACTGCAGTGGACTAACTGATGCACTAATTGAACGGAAAAAGCCCTTCCCTTACCGATTCGGAAAGGAATGGGCATGCATGAAGGAAATCGCATGCAAATGAGCTGCTCGCTGTTAGTTCATTTGCACACGATTTCCTTCCTAAGGAGGGAAAGCCAATGCAGAGCCGCCACGCGTTATGCGTGGCTGCTCTACGCATGCCAAAGACGGCTTCATATACGCAGACAAGCTGCGTGTATAATAACCTTCTACAACCTTAAATAAATTGCCGACTACAACCTTAAAAAAACACAAGTCCAGGTGAAAATGTCCAAGTGCTCGTCAGGGACGCCTTTTTTTTTTTTTTAGTATGAGTGAAGGATGTCCAAGTGTTAGGTGCCTTCGCTATGCCTCCGTCCCTGCGACGGGACAGTTGAGGACGTCCAAAATGTGGATGTTTCTGTGAGAAGGACGTCCATGCCCTTGCTATGCCTCCAACACCCCCTTTATTTATTTGGATTTTGGATCACAAGTAGCAGCAGTGGGATTTGAACCGGCCACCTCTGGATTGCAAGACCAGTGCTCTAACCACTAGGCCACTCCTCCACTCCCTTGAAATTTGGCCGTCCCTTTGTGTGTGTGTGGGGGCAGTTCAGGACGTCCAAAATGTTTGAAAGAAGGACGTCCACGTCTTTGCTATGCCTCCACTGACACACAAACACCTCCCCCCCCAGAGACCTGCATACTGCTGCGATGGACCTGAGTATATTTGAGGCTGGCAAAAAAAGTTTTTAAAGTTCTTTTTTCAGGGTGGGAGGGGGTTAGTCACCATTGGGGGAGTCAGGGGAGGTAATTCCCGATTCCCTCCGGTGGTCATCTGGTCAGTTCGGGCACCTTTTTGAGGCTTGGTCGTAAGAAAAAATGTACCAAGTAAAGTCGGCCTAAGTGCTCGTCAGGGATGCCCTTTTTTCCATTATTGCTAGAGGACGCCCATCTGTTAGGCACGGCCCAGTCTCGCCTTCGCTACGCCTCCAACACGCCTCCGGGAACTTTGGTCGTCCCCGCAGTTGGGGAATGCCCAAAATCGGCTTTCGATTATACCGATTTGGGTGACCCTGAGAGAAGGACGCCCATCTCCTAATTTGTGTCGAAAGATGGGCGCCTTTCTCTTTTGAAAATAAGCCTGAAAAGGTCAGTTTTTAGATATTAACAAAAAAGACCTTCAAAACATCTGAAGTCAGATTAGCTCTCTTGTAGCAAATCTTCTTTAAATACAGGATTTCTGGTTACTCTTTCACCAGTATTTTACATTAACTTTTCTAGGAGGGAGTGCTAAGATGAAGATAAAGACCACATCATTGCACCCTGCTATAACGGACATATAACACATCTCTCTAGTACAAATGGTAACTAGTTGGACTAGACTCATTATTTAGGAATCCTTGTCTTAGTGTATCTTGGCAGTCAGCTTTAGTGCTGCTGGAGGCTAAGGATTTAAAGGGACAGCATGCCCTCTCAATAGAGAGGCTGTACAACTGGCACAAAGCTGAGGTTGTGATATTATATCTATGGCAGTTTGTGAAGACACTTTAGGTCATTTTCAATGTAAAGAATGTGATTGTCAGTATGTTTGTGAGATGACTAGTGTTAGGATTCCTAAAATCAGGTAAACATATTATGTTAAGGGAGCATACAGATTGCAATTCTGAACAAGTGATTTACTGCATCAGATGTCCTTGCAATTTGCTCTACATTGAGCAAACATGTCTTTGAGTGAAAGTTAGGATAGCTGTATCAGCACTGGCAAACAGGAAGCTCCTCTGGTGGCTCACTGCCAGAGTTTAAGACTTACAACTTGCTATTTTGTTATACGTTTGAGCCCAGAGCGGAAGAAACATTTCTCAGGTTTTGCTATTTAAAGAACAAGGTTTTATATATTCATAGGAAACTGTAGAGACAAAAGGACTTAACAAAGAAGTAGAGTAGACTTCTCTGTAATTTCTAGTTTTCAAGTTTTAGTGTCAGTTTGTCTAGAACCAATTATTATAAACACCTTAGCTGTTCTGACATCAGCATGTGCACTCACAGCATATAAAACATTAGGTGCCCTCCTGAAGATGCTGCATAAGCGAAACACAGTCGTGTGTAGAGGGCAGCTAAAAATTTGAAGGTGGCTGGACTTTAAAGGCCAAGATTTTGAAGGCAGTAATTTTATATATGGATTAAGACGCGCGTGAATTTTTACACATTTTCATTTCATGGATACTTGACCACAGGGGCGTAGCTAGACCTGACATTTTGAGGGGGCCCAGAGTTAACATGGGGGGGCACTAAGCATACAGGTTGAGTAGTGCTTGGTATACTCCTAAATAATGCTTTACAGTGTTCTTGATGATGGATTACTAAGTACACAGTCTGTCCTGCATCAATATAAACCACATACACATTTATAGAAACCTTAGAAACACTGACATTTTTAAATAAAGTTGCATTACCTCATTATATTAGACTTGAGTCTGGTCAACTTCTAAACACACATCAGAGTGTCTTGCAAATTAATTACTGCAGTGGCACATCCTTCAACTTTGTGTAACAAATACAAATGCCTTATAAAGCTGATTTAATAAAATGAAGAAATACCTTTGAAGGCTTCTTTTTCATTCCTCTGGCTGGCTCTACTGATTTCTCTCCTTGCTGAGGCTGACAATCAGTTCAATCCCTGTAGTTCCTGACAGTGTTCCTTCCAGCCCCTTCTCCTTATGAAGGAGCAGGCAAATGATTGTCATATGCAAAAATCCATCAGCACTTTGCACCTAGTTCAGTGCTTCAAAATCTGCAAAGTCTGTTGCATTTTTTTTTTTATTGTCATTGATGCTGACTGTGAATGTGAACCATCTTAGTCTGTAGCCCAATGTCCTGTCCAGCAATTATGAATATCTAAGCTTTATATCAAAATTATTTTCTCTTTAACCATTCCAGTGTCAGGTTTTAATGTACTCTTTTCTGAAGTAATTCTCTATATGAAACACAACTATAATGAAACAGCCAGTTTTCCTTTCTGGTCAAATTCTTTGAAGAGCTTTTTCTCTTGTTTTACAAATAGGTATCTTGCTGGTCAACTTTTTATTTTTCCTGTCGTTTGTCAGAACTCTTCAGTTTAATCAAAACCAATTGCACATTTGCTTTTCTACTTGAACTCTTTTTGAGTATTGTGGTCTCTTGATGCTGTTAGATAAGCTCAAAGGCCTCATCATAAATGTAATCTATACTGTCCATATTATATTGTAATCCACATAAGCCAAGTGGTAAAGAAAATGTATTAATAAACATTTAGCTCTTCAGATATACAATTATGGCCATAAACTTGCTCTTACAAAATTGTCTGGTGGGCAGGACCAATGAAGTTTAAATAAAAAGTTAAAATTTGGGATAATGACTTTTATCTTATTCTGTACTGTGGAAACACTATTCTCACTAAAGAATGAGGCGCCGTCTTTTGCTGTTGAATATATCAATAATGCTGTCATAGTCCAATGAATCACACAATTCTCTCTCAAAAGATAAAAGTGATAGGTTATGGAGGCGGCTGGTGAGCATTGAGGATCTTGATGCTGTTTTGATCCTGTTTACAGCAGAAAAGAGTCGTTCCACAGTGCAGGTTGTCATTGGTAGAGTGATAAGTACTCTTAAAAGGGCATTGACATTTGGGAAGATATCCACACTGCAGTTGTCTAGCACTTCAATTAATGATGGATAATTTACACCTTCTGCTACATTGCGTTTTAAATGCTGAACACACACTGAAAATTCCGCTTCTTCGATGGTGATGCCATACAAAGTGCTTGGGGACTGTAGATTTTCTCTTTGGCCAAAGGAATCAGATGTTGGCATACAGGCAGCAGAAGCAGTCATCATTCCATATGCATCATCTTGAAAACGATTCTTTAATTCTGTTATCTGACAGTCAATAATCTCATTCCACAGATGTCTCAAATCTTCATTTCTTCGCACACAAGAAGATTTACCCAAAGATGAAAAAACCAATGTATCGCTAATCTTTGCAGGTAGCTTTGCCTTTCGAGATGAAGAGATATCCCACTTTTCAAGATCATACTTCTCCATGAGCTCATCTGTTAACTGAAGAACTTTGTCAAAGTCGTGTGAAGTGTTCTCCCTAAACCGAACAAAAGTTTCTTTTAGACACTCTATCAGACTAATGCAAACTGTAACAGACACAGTGGCGCTCTGTAGACCTTTAGTGGCAAAATCACTACTTTCAAACAATTTCCCAAATGTAACTGCCAGAAATAAGAATTTCTTTGTCTCTATTTGTTGTAACAGAAAATTGGATTCTAGTTTTGTCTGTCCAGCAGAGTTTGAAAATTCAGCAAGCACTTCAAGAATAACATCATAAAGCAACAGTACTTTTTTCACAGAGCCAGATTTTGAGCTCCACCTTGTGTCTGCTGATCGTTCAAGTTCAAGGCATTGTCTATCAGGATGCAGTTGTTTCTGTACTTCCAAAAAACGAGCATGTCTGTGTGTTCCTGTCATAAAACCATGCAAGGAGTTCAGAATTTCAAAAAATGTGGTAACAAAGGGACATGCTTTAGATGCTGTGCAGAGGACCAGGTTGAGGTGATGAGAATTACAGTGCACATAAATAGCCCGCCGAAATGTGCGTTTCAAAATCACATGAACACCTCCTTTGTTTCCAGACATCACAGATGCCCCATCAAGGCTGAAGCCAACACATAACTCAGGATCAAACTCAAGAACCTCAAGCACTTTTATGATTTTATCTGAAATTCCATTTGCTGTCATGTCTGCAGTGTCAACAAATCCAACTGCTCTTTCCTTTATTACCCCCTTGTGTAAGTACCTGATACATACTGCAACAAGCTCACGTTTGGAGAGATCTTTGCATTCATCACCCAGAATTGCATAGTATGTATTACTGGTTTCATGTATTTCAGATTTGATTTTGCGAATCAGTAGTACAGTGGCTGATTCCAACAGCTCATTCTGAATATCTGGGCTCATCAGAGTTGCATTCTTAGGGAGTTTTTCAAGACGACTTTGTATTTCGTTGTTATGCTTGCTGAGGAGTTTAAACAATTCCAAAAAGTTTCCTTTATTTAAAGCATCATCGGTCTCTCTGTGCCCACGTAGTGGAACTTCTTGTTTTGCACAGAACATCACAATATCAAGCACTACTTTGATATGTTCACGATTTCTTTCTATAACAGAAGGGTTCATGGCATCATGGTTTAGCTGATTTAAAATAGTTCCATGACCTCCTGAAAGGTGACTTTGTCTGTAGTCTTCAAATTTTTCCAGGGCAAGACAGTGTGCCATGCTTAATTCATGTCTTGAGAAGCCACGACTCATATGCTTCCAGTCTTTAAAGCCAGTCCTGATGAAAGCATCATCAGCGTTGGTATCAGAAAAATGTCTGCATACTTTGCAGAACACTGCATCTTGGTTTATGCTATATTCCAACCAGCAAAATTTATACCAGTGAGAGGAAAAACTTCTGGACTTGTCACCAATTATACTAACAGGGAACGACTGTAACTTTGGTTGTGTAGGTGGTTCATTGATGTCGGATAAATCAGAAGGTAATTCTTTTGGTTCCATACCAGATCTTCTAATCCGTGGGCATAAAGTGGAACTTGTAGAGGGACCAGTCAATGATTCACTTCTATCAGCATTGTCACCATGTTCTTCTAGACGTGGTTTTTTGTTTCTATCTTCATCCTTGCCATGATCTTCTAGAGGTGTTTTTTTGAAATAAGTTAGCAAAGAACTTTGTTTTGCCATGAGGGTAGACTAAGGAACACTGTCAGGAAATTCTTTTTTTCTTGGGAACACTGTCAGGAACTTTCTCTCTCTTGAAAGCTAAAATCATAATGAATTTCCATAAGTTTTGTGATTAACACACAAGATCCTATCTCCTAAAAAGTGAGTAGTGGAATCATAATATAATGACACCATGGGCAATAGGAGTAACATGCACAATGCAGCAGTTTTGATCCTGTCAGCATTTCCTCTACCCAGCACTCACCAGAGATTCTGGCAGTACCTCAATAACAGGATCATACTCTTCAATGCCACATACGCTTTTCAGAGACCATGTAGCAAACTTAACAGCAACAATTCTGAACACACAAAAAGCAGCAGTAAAAATACAAAACAACAATAAATTTCCTACTGAAAAGCTGGACAAGTCAGACTCTACCCCTCATAAACCACGTACCAGCAGAATCTCTCACCTTGGTCAATCACAGAACACAGACCAACCAACCCTCACCAATTAAAGACTAAATGACCAAGAATTTGAACAGGAAACACTAAGAAATCACATTCTCTATAAGCAATACAGCACAGGAGAAATAAAATAAAAACGCATTATCAACTGTAGGGCCCAAAATGCAAGATCACTTACTACTCAAAATGAAACACAAAAATAAATTAATTATCTTAATACCCATGATCTGTTAAAAAAAATGTGGGACACAGCATCACAAGCAACAGAGTTTAAATATATTCCTCAAAGACATACCATGTAAGTTAAAGGAGCATTTGCCAAATAGCAGTTAGACAACATTCTAGCGCTCATACGCATGTAAGTGGATGCATACACATCTATACACTAATATTCCAAACATTTACACCTGTAACAAAAATAAAGCACCTTTTGCCCAACCAGGTCCATCAATCTGAATTTGAGTAAATCAGGTCACAACAGTGCCGATCATTATTAACCCCCCAGGAGATTTAGCTTTTCACCAGTCCGTAAATACAGCACCCAACAGCAGGAACATACAGAACTTCTCCTATAGCCAAGCATCTCCTCAGCTCTCCTGACCTTCATACCCCCCAACCCCTTCATATAAAACCCAGCTTCTCTCCTGACCTTCCATACCACCCCCCCCCCCCACAGCCCCTTCATATAAATCCTGGAATATCCCCTGCCCTTCTAGACCCCACCCCCATAGACCTGAATCCATCACCCCTGCTGTTCTCTATATACCTAACCCTCTCAAAGCTCCCCCTGCCCATTTCTACTCCACCATCCCCACAGTCCAACATCAATTTTTTTTTTACCTGGAGTCTCTGGAGTGGACAGCACAGCAGGCAGTTACAGTGGACAACTAGACTGGACTGGACAACTGGACTGACAGGCTGCAGATGGTTGCTCCCTGGTGGGCTCTTCTTCGGAGCTCCGGCTCTCAGTCAGATCTAGAGTCTGACTTAGTTTGGCGCGAATGAGGCCGAGGCGGGAAGAGTGAGGTGCAAGGCGTGAGGCTCTCAGTCAGAGTCTGGCGCGAATTAGGCCAAGGCGCGAGGCGGGAAGAGTGAGGCAGCAAGGCACGAGGCTCTCAGTCAGAGTCTTGACTTTGAAACGAATTAGGCCGAGGCACGAAGAGTGAGGCAGCAAGGTGCGAGGCTCTCAGTTAGAGTCTTGACTTTGGCGCGAATTAGGTCGAGGCACGAGGTGGGAAGAGTTAGGCAGCAAGGTGCGAGGCTCTCAGTCAGAGTCTGACTTTGGCGCGAATTAGGTCGAGGCGCGAGGTGGGAAGAGTGAGGCAGCAAGGTGCGAGGCTCTCAGTTAGAGTCTTGACTTTGGCGCGAATTAGGTCGAGGCGCGAGGTGGGAAGAGTGAGGCAGCAAGGTGCGAGGCTCTCAGTCAGAGTCTGACTTTGGCGCAAATTAGGCCGTAGCGCGAGGCGGATGGACAGCCGACAGGGCAGCAGCGAAATTCTGTGTGGAGTGGACGGGATGAGGCTGCTGACCCGGACAGTTGGAGACGGGAGTACTAGTAGTAGAATGTCGATCTGCGGGGTAACGGGGTTCCACTCCCTTCAGGACAGCAGCACGCACCGGCAGTCCTGCTTCTTCTCTCTCTCGTTGCCGCTGTGGGCGGGGCTTCTCACGGCTCAATCAAGGAGGTTGTAGCTTCGAACAGCAGTGCCTGTGACGCTCTGAGTCACATGGGCAGGAGTCAGTGTGGGGGGGGGGGGGGGGGGCCACAAAAGGTAGGTGCCAGTGTTGATGGGAAGCTGCAAGCAACAGCTAAATTAGTAATGCCATTTAAAACGGCAGCAAACTGTGTTTGCGAAGTGGTGCCTAAAATCAGGCACCTGACTGGCCACTAGTGTAGAGGGGGCCTGAGAGAGGAATGAGGAGGCCTTGGCCCCCTCAGGCCCCACGTAGCTACGCCACTGCTTGACCACCAAAGCCACTCGAAAGCAAGTTTTTTCATCGCACTTGAAGAGCAATTTCCTTGCCTATAAGGAGCCTCTTTTCTAAAGATAAGTATTGCAGAACTTTTCTTGCCAGTGCATATTGAACAAATTTTGGCTCCATTAGCTGCACTACTAATTTGATAAGTGCGATCTCTTAGCGATTCGGAACGGAACGGGCATGCATGAAGGAAATCGCATGCAAATGAGCTGCTCGCTGTTAGTTCATTTGCATACGATTTCCTTCCTAAGGAGGGGAAGCCAGTGCAGTGTCACCTAAGTTTGTGAGTGAGAACACTATTTCTGAGCACTTCTCACTTATTATATTTATATATTAATAAGAAATCAACTAACTTTATTTGGTAACTTGATTTTAATTTTGTTAGTTGTTTTTAAACAATAATTTTTCCTACTTTCTATTTTTTGTACTTGAGTTTCAATACCATGCATGCCCTGGACTGAGTACTGTTTATCGAGTGTGTGACATCTAGGTGCCATTTAAGCACCATGGTTTGTTTAGGTGCCCAGGACATCCCTAGGAGCATCCACATTTTACAGAGGGAGAGGGGTGGTCCCTCAAAGGCCAGCTCCTCTTGAGATTTTTCTGTTGCTGAATGTCACTCAAGGGAAAATTAGGTTCTTACCTTGGTAATTTTCTTTCCTTTAGTCATAGCAGATGAAGCCATTACGTATGGGTTGTGTCCATCAACCAGCAGGGGGAGATAGAGAGCACTCAACTTTTCACAGTGCCTCATGGCCAGCCAGCTCCACTGCCTCTTCAGTATTTGAAGCTTCCAAAGCAGTATGGCAAACCGCAATGGGAATAACATGAACTTTCCTCACAGTCCCTTAACAAGGGCATGAACTCAAAAAGAGGGAATGAACACATCCTCCTGGAGGGAATAAACTCGTCCTCCTTATTGTATAACTGGAGGGGATACACACAACCTCTTGGAGGGAATAAACATCCTCCAAAACATAAACTGGAGGGAATGGACTCATCCTCCTATAAGTGAACATGAATCCTGAAGACTGTTTTCCAACTGTCTCCCAAGGAAGGAACTTCAGGAAACAAGAACAGAACCTGAAAAAGATTCACAGCATACAGACAATCATACAGGGAGGGCTCATGGCTTCATCTGCTATGACTAAAGGAAAGAAAATTACCAAGGTAAGAACCTAATTTTCCCTTCCTTGTCATCAAGCAGATGAAGCCATTACGTATGGGATGTAACAAAGCAATCCCTATATAGGGTGGGAACAGGTCACACCACGCGCTAGCACTTGTACTCCAAAACGTGCATCCCTCCTAGCAGCCACATCCAGCCTGTAATGTCGGGCAAAAGAGAGCTTAGAAGCCCATGTTGCTGACCTGCATATCTCTTGACGAGAGAGTGCTCCAGTTTCAGCCCAAGAGGAAGAAATCGCTCTGGTAGAATGCGCCTTAAAGGCTACAGGCAGAGACCGGCCGGCAAGCAGATAAGCTGAAAAGATAGCTTCTTTGAGCCAGCGGGCAATAGTGGCTTTAGACGCTGGAGACCCTCTGTCAGGACCTGATAGCAAAACAAACAGATGATCATAGATCCTGAAAGAGCTAGTAACTTGCAGATACTGCAGCAGAGTCCTGCACAAATCCAACAGGTGCAACTGCCCAAAAGATTCTGGAAACTCCTCCTTATCAAAGGAGGGCAAGAAAATAGGCTGGTTTAGGTGAAATGCTGAAACCACCTTAGGCATGAAGGAAGGCACGGTCCGAACCATGACCCCGGACTCTGAGAATTGCAGAAATGGGTCTCTACAGGACAGCGCCTGGAGCTCTGACACCTGTCTCGCCGAAGTAACGGCCACAAGAAAAACGGCCTTTAGTGTCAAATCTTTCTCCGTTGCTCGCCGAAGTGGCTCAAAAGGAGAAGCCAGCAAGGCCTTCAACACTAGCCCCAGGTTCCAAGCTGGACAGGGTGCTCGCACGAAAAGGCCGGAGCCGAAGCACCCCATTAAGAAACTGTACCACATCTGGATGAGCAGCTAAAGACACGCCTTCAACCTTACCACGAAGGGAGGCCAACGCTGCCACTTGCACCCGCAGGGAATTATAGGCCAAGCCTATTTGTACACCATCCTGCAAAAAGTCCAGAATCGGCGAGACAGGAGCCCGCATGGGTGTGATTGCTTTTGAAGCACACCAAGACTCAAACTGGCGCCAAATCCTGGCATAAGCCACAGAAGTGGAACGCTTGCGGGCCTGCAGAAGAGTGGAAATGACTGTGTTTGAATAGCCTTTGTCCCTCAATTGTGCCCTCTCAATCGCCATGCCATAAGACCAAAGCGGCAGGCGTCCTCCATGGCTACCGGGCCCTGTGACAACAGGTTTGGTACCAGAGGTAAAGGGAGGGGAGCCTCCACTAGCATCTGTCGGAGGTCCACATACCAAGGCCTCCTGGGCCAATCCGGGGCGATGAGGACCACTTCTCCTGGGTGCAACCGAATCCGCAGGAGCACGTGCCCTATCAAGGGCCACGGAGGGAACACATATAGTAGGCCCGGAGGCCAGGGCTGAGTCAAGGCATCCAACCCTGCCAAGCGAGGATCTCTCCGTCTGCTGAAGAAGCACGGGACTTTGGCATTTGAACTTGTCGCCATAAGATCCATCATGGGCTTGCCCCATTTGGCACATATCTGCAGGAATACTTCATCTGCTAGTTCCCATTCTGCTGGATCAATCTGATGCCTGCTTAGATAATCAGCTTGCACGTTGCTCTGACCTGCAATGTGAGCTGCCAACAGAAACTGAAGATGCAGCTCGGCCCAGTGGCAAATCTGTTCGGCCTGCGCGGCCAGTGCTCTGCACTGAGTGCCACCTTGTCGATTTATGTAGGCCACTGCTGTCGTGTTGTCCGACATCACTCTGACAGCCAATCCTTCCAGGGTCACTTGAAAGGCCAGAAGCGCCTGAAACACCGCTTTCAACTCCAGGCGGTTGATGGACCACTCCGACTCCTCAGGTGTCCATAGACCCTGGGCATGCTTCCCCTTGCAACGTGCGCCCCAGCCCTTCAGGCTGGCATTTGTCACTACTAGACACCAATCAGGGAGCGCCAGCAGCATTCCTCGCCGCAGCATGCTGTCTGAGAGCCACCACTCCATGCTGAGTCGGGCCGCAGGGAGCCAAGAAAGTCTGCATTGATAATCCTGAGAAACTGGAGACCATCTTTGAAGTAGGGAATACTGTAGAGGTCTCAGGTGCGCTCTCGCCCAGGGCACCACTTCCAATGTGGCTGTCATTGATCCCAGCAGCTGGACAATGTCCCAAGCTCGCGGGCGGGGCATCCTCAGGAGCAGACGGACCTGATTCTGAAGCTTGCACCGCCTTAGCTCGGGTAGGTATACATAGCCCGAGTCTGTGTCGAACCTGGCCCCCAAATATTCTAGAGATTGCGAGGGGGTCAGGTGACTTTTGGCCATATTGACGACCCAGCCTAGAGACTGAAGTACTGAGACCACTCTGGCTGTAGCTCGATAGCTCTCTGTTACAGAGTCTGCTCTGATGAGCCAGTCGTCTAGGTACTGGTGAACCCTGATACCTTTTCGCCTGAGAAAAGCAGATACTACCACCATTACCTTCGAAAAGGTTCGGGGAGCTGTGGCGAGGCCAAAAGGCAAGGCCCTGAACTGGAAATGTTTTCCCAACACCGCAAACCTCAGAAACTTCTGGTGCGGGGGCCAAATTGGTATGTGCAAGTAAGCTTCTTTCAGGTCTAGAGACGTGAGAAACTCTCCTGGCTGTACCGCAGCAATGACGGAGCGCAGGGTTTCCATGTGGAAATGCCGCACTCTCAGGGACTTGTTTAATTCTTTTAAGTCCAGAATAGGGCGAAAAGACCCACCTTTTCGCAGCACCACAAAGTAGATGGAGTATCGGTCGTAGCCGTGTTCGGTGGGAGGTACCGGGGACACGGCCCCTAACTGAATCAGACCTTGCAAAGTCTCCTCTACCGCTGCCCGTTTGGCGGCAGAACCGCATCGGGACTCCACAAACACGTCTCTTACTGGGGCATTGAATTCTATTCTGTAGCCATCTCTGATCAGGTCCAGAACCCACTGATCTGAGGAAATATTGGCCCACTCCTCGGCAAAGAGGGAAAGACGTCCTCCTATGACAGGAAGCGAGGAGGGGGCCGGCGCACCATCATTGAGAGGGTCGCCCCTGAACTCCAGGCCTAGAGCCGGTGGCTGCGGAACGCTTGTCCAAGCGAAAGGAGTTCCTCTGCTGAAAAACGGGCACGAGAAGTGAACCCAGCAGAACGCCCCAGGCGGTACCTTCTAGCTTCACGGAAGCGAGGTCTATAAGAGGAGTGGACCGCCTGGCCCTTGGAGGAAGGCCTCGGCCTATCTTCGGGCAAGCGCTGGGGTTTAGGATCTACCAGGCCTTTAACAATTTTTTTTCCAACTCCTCACCAAATAGGAGAAGGCCTTGAAAGGGCAACTTCACCAACCTTTGCTTAGAGGCCATGTCCGCTGCCCAATGTCGTAGCCAAATAAGACGGCGAGCCGCCACTGCTACTGCCATTTGTTTAGCCGAAGCTCTGACAATATCATAAAGGGCATCAGCCAAAAAGGACAAGGCCGACTCCAGCCGCGGAGCCACATCCGAGAAGGGCTCCGCTCCATCTCCGGGCTGTTCCACTGCCTGTTGCAACCACGCCAGGCAGACTCTAGCAGCATAACAACTGCATGCAGACGCCTGAACAGTAGGACCTGCAATTTCAAAGGACCGTTTAAGTGCTGCTTCCAGCCTACGGTCTTGTATATCCTTCAGGGCAACTCCTCCTTCCACAGGGAGGGTAGTTCTCTTTGTCACTGCAGTGACTATGGCATCTACTTTAGGCATTGCAAAGCGAGCCAAATGCTCCTCACGCAGGGGGTATAATTGCCCCATAGCCCTGGAAACTTTCAAAGGTCCCTTGGGGTCAGCCCACTGAGCGGAAATAAGCTCTTGGATGGAGTCATGCAAAGGAAAGGCTCGAGCAGGCTTTTTGGTACTAGCCATCCTAGGATTCACAGAGGAGGCCGTGCCACTGTCAGGCTCTTCAATAGAAAGGACATGTAGGGCATCTGAAATAAGCGCTGGCAGCTCATCACGGTGGAAAATCCTCACTGCGGAGGGATCATCCAGATCCTGTGGTAATTCTGCACCTGACTCTGGCTCCTCAGACCATGAAGGCCTGCCAGAACTCTCTGAATCCTCACAGCCCAACCACAGGGGGGGGGGGGGGGGGAAGGAGGTGCACCACAAAGGGAATTAGCCCTTCTACGCTTTTCTTTATGCCAATTATCAGGGAAAATAGCCTCAGCGGGCAGTCCCAGGCCAGAATCCACCGGGGGGGGGGGGGGGGGGGGGGGGGGAGACAATAGAAGGGGCCTCAGACGACCCTTGAGGGAGAGCTCTTTTCAGCATGTATGCTTTATGCAATAACAACACAAAATCAGGGGAGAAAAACTCGCCCTGGGCACCCAGATCCATTCCGGGGCTAGCTGCTCCCTGAATAGCCTCAATTCGAGGTCCCCCCCCCCCCCCCCCGGGCTCAGGGCTCTCCGTCTCTACGGAGGCCGCGCCATGCGGAGAATTCAAAATGGCGTCCGCTGCCAGCTCTGAGCGGGAAGAATCATCGCTCGCCATGCTCGGGCCGGCTCTTACACCTGTACAACACGATTTACAGAGCCCCGCTGCTGATTTGCGCTTGCCACATCGGGAACAGCGCTTTACATTCTCTGCAGCCATCGCCGAAACGGCGGGAAAATTCAAAATGGCGGTTTCGCACCAAAAACGCCCCAATCGCATGCCCACCCTGGAGGAGTTAGAAAATACTCTTACCTCACCGGACCGAGTATCACAGCTCCGGTCCCATAGAAGAATCAAAGGAAAACCTCTGTTCCATTTTTTTTTTTTTTAACGCTGTGAGGAAAGCAGAGGTAATAAGAACTCCGGAGGCTCAGATGAGTGGGAAAGGCAGGGAAAGGCGAACCAATGTGTCTGCATCCACTAAGTGGGAAAGGGCAGGGAAAAGCAAGCTAATATGTCCACATCCACGGGGGCATGGGTAAGGAAGGGAAAGGGCTAACCATGTGCCTTCAAAGTGAAGCTGCTATAGCCTCTAACACCCCGGCTAACAACTGAAAAGCCAGGAGCCACCCCCAGTCAGATTTTTGATGGAGCTTGAAGAAGCTGCAGCCACCCTGCTTGGGGAGATAGAGAATACTGAAGAGGCAGTGGAGCTGGCTGGCCATGAGGCACTGTGAAAAGTTGAGTGCTCTCTATCTCCCCCTGCTGGTTGATGGACACAACCCATACGTAATGGCTTCATCTGCTTGATGACAAGGAAGGAGGTGATCTGCTGAGGAAGAACTTCTATGATTTGGAGATCCAGCAACAGAAGGTAAGAAAATAAGCAAGAAAATTAGAAGGGAGTAGAGGAATAGCCTAGTGGTTAGTGCAGTGGATTTGATCCTGGGGAACTGAGTTCGATTCCCACTGCAACTCCCTATGACTCTGGGCAAGTCACCTAACCTTCCATTGCCCCTGGTACAAAATAAGTACCTGAATATATGTAAACCGCTTTGAATGTAGTTGCAAAAACCTCAGAAAGGCAGTATATCAAGTCCCATTTCCCTAAATAGGTAAATAAAGGATTAGAGGAGAGCTCCGAAATGGTCTGCCGGCATACAAGGTGTGCTGCACACACTGTCCTTCACCCACTCTGCCCCGTCTCCTTTCTATTTCCAACAGGCTCTTGTGTCCCAACTCCAGCTCTGATGTGGGTTTCTGACGCAAGTTGGACCTGTGGTGAAGTGGCCATGAAGCTCCAACTCTAGTGTGGTTTCCATGAAATAAGTCCCCTATTCAGTGCCTTAAATGTTCTAGGTGCCTAAACATACCCACGCTTAAACGGCCTGCTCAGTTCTTTATGGACATCCCCAGTCGATCTGCTGTCAGCATAACATTTACAGCCTAGAAAACTGAAATAAGACTCTCATCCTCCGCCAGAGGAAATATTGAAGCGTACCTGGCACGTTCTTCTTCCACTTTTTTCTGTGCCTCATCGAGAGCACTTTTCATAACTTTGTACCATTTCCTGAAATCGAACCATGGGGTGTCTAAATAAAAAGAAAAGCATAAATCACATGAGTAGCATGTCTTGTGACACTCCAACACAAAATGTATGGGCACCAACAAAAGAATTCAAGTTTTAACAGTTAATACTGCCAAGCAATTAAGGAGGGTACGGTGAATCATAGTGAATTGCCCTGACTGTCCCTCCCAATAGCCCCCATATCTGCACACCGTCCACTTTGAAGGCCCACCCAAGTCAAAATCCCTTCACCTAAAAGTCCCCCCAAATAGCAAAGGACCCCCTCCTCCCAGGCCAACCTTGAAAATCCCTGGGGTCCAATAGGGTCGGGTAGGAGCAATCCCCCAGTAGCTCCTGCCCTTGCCAGCACTGGGCTCCAAATGGCACCAGTGACCACTAGCAGTAGTCTTGGACTACTACTGCTGGGGTCAAATTGCTGTATAAAAGCCTTTTGCCCTTATACAGTAGCTTGACCCCTTATTGATAGTACTATGAGAGTACCACTAGAGGATGCTGATGGCATTTTGAACCCAACACCTGCAAGGGCAGAAGCAACGGGAGACTGTTTCTGCTCAACCCCACTAGATCCAGGGAATATTTCAAAGGAGGCCATGGGGGGGGGGGGGTGCTGAAGGGGAGGGCCTTTGCTGATTGAGGGGACTTCTGGGTGGGGAAATTTGTGTTAGGAGCATCTTGATTGGGGGGGGGGGGGGCTTTGGGATGAGTGCAGTTCACTGTGACTTTACCAAGTCCCTTTAAAGTATGACTGGGACTATGAGGCTGTGGTTTTGAAGCCTGAAGCTTCTGGGATGGAAGATGCCTGCTTTTCGCTGGGAATATTTTTCCTGGCACAATGGGTTCACCAGAAGCTGCATTATTAAATGTACAATTAATACCTCTATGGCATTTTAAATTTTTCAACACAGTCGTTTTAAAGTATGTAATAATCTTGACTTCAGATTTCCGGTGTGTTTATTAATTTTTTGCTTCATAAACTTCACCTCTCCGCTGTACTTTAGTTATAACAGCGGGAATCCTCATTAGTCAAGATTAATAGTTTTTACTTATTCACTTTTTTTCTTATTCATTCCTTTTTAATATCACTCAGTTTTACACTTATCTTCCAGGCTTTCTCTCTGGTTTGCTCTACAATGCGCTTCTGTTTCGTAACTTCTTCATCTGGAGCTAAACCTTTCTCATGCCCTGCAATTAAACACCTTTAATCAATGTCTGACTGTGTTTACTTCTTCTTATTTTATATTGTGTATAACATCACATGTACTCACAGTTATCTCATTTCTCTGTTCGACTTTTCCATCTCTCAGCTAGAGGATATCTCAAAAAATGGCGCCGATCAGCTGATTTTATTTTTTTTATATCTTTATTAATAAATTCAATTTTCACTACAAAGTGTAAATATGCAATCGGCATTATTTTACAAATGAAATTCAAAATACAATTAAGTAATAGAAAAAAAAAATTCTTAACAGCCTATTTGTCCACAAGCAAAGAAATTAGGTTCCAAGAATTCAAAAATCTAAGAGAAATTTAAGAAAATTTTAGCGGTTGCTACCTCAGGTTGCCGACCCTAGCCTGCTTTTTAGGGATGGCATACAACATTCACATCGGCTCTAGCATCAAGGAATTCTTTAAACTGTTTTGGGTCTACAAACTGAAACTGTTTACCCTCAAGCAATACATTACAAATACAAGGAAATCGTAATACAAAGTTTACTCCCAGTGCCAACGCTCTAGGGCGCTGCTCCAAAAAAGCCCTGCGCCTTACTTGTGTGGGCCTCGAAAGATCTGGAAAAATTCGAACCTTTGAGCCCAAAAACAAGTTTTCTAAGTGTCTTAAGGAAAGTCTTAAAACAGCATTGCGATCAGGCTCCAGTACAAAAGTGACCAGCATAGTTGACCTCTGTGTAATTATTTCCAGTGAACTTTCCAGGAAGGAAGGAAGATTCATTCCATCCCCCACTACTGGGGGGTTTCCATCAGTCCCCTTCGGGTTCCAGATATAGTAGGCCCGTGTAATGGGAGGTAGTGAGTCTTTATCCATTCCAAGAACGTCAACCATATATTTTTTCACCATTTCCATAGGAGGAATTAAAGGAGATTTGGGGAAATTTAGAAACCTAAGGTTAAGTTTCCTAACCTGGTTCTCCAGGTATTCCATTCGCTTGTGCATGAAATTATTATCTTTAACCAATGCAGTTTCCAAATTCCCCATTTCTTGAAGCTCAGTATTCACTTTATCTAATTTCAAGGATTGCTGTGCAGTCACTTGCGCTTGGAGCAACGCAGCTTCAGACAAAACTTTAATATCACCAGTGTTTTCTTTCAATGTGTTCTGCATAGAGACCTGAATGCCATAAACCATGTCCCACAGAGGCATATTTTCAAAGCACTTAGCCTTCCAAAGTTCCATAGAAACCTATGGAACTTTGGAAGGCTAAGTGCTTTGAAAATATGCCTCATTGTGACTCAAGTGTCACTATTGCTGGTCTAACCACGCCACTAGAGACTGGGAGAGATTGAGGTTGAGCCTCAGCTCGAGATAATTTTGAAACAATGTCTTGAGGCAATACCTGTAAAGCTGATTGAATTAGCTGCTTTCGTTCATGAGATCCACTCTCTGTAGCTGCAGACCTTCCCTCGAGCAGGTTCAGTTGAACCGCTTCGGCTTCCGTCGCTGTTCGGGCTGCAAACAACTCTCTCCCAGGCTGAGGCGGAGCAATACGATCCACAGGGCTCAGGGAAACCCCGTTAGGACTCTCAATCGACGGCGATGCGTCGAAAGTTGCAGTAGGGGTCGAGGTTCCCCGAGGACCTGGTTGTTGCTTTGAAAATTGCAAGGTCGTCTGCTTCAATGTTGGAATGGTCTCAGGAACCGAGGGATGTTCCTTAACCTTTCCCATCCGCTTCCCCATCCAGAAAAACGAGGCGGCAAAAGCACCAACGGAGCTGAAAACCTAAGCTACCTCAGGAGCAAACACAGGTGCGTCCGCTTACAGCGCCATCTTGGAACCACATCCGCTCCGATCAGCTGATTTTATTACATCAGACGCCCTACTGGCTCTTCTTTCTCTAAGCCTATCAAAATTCAAGGACCTTCCCCTTCCCTCACTCTTGTGCTCCTCCTTTTCACAAATATTATAAGAAAACTTTCCACTCTATTTTGTTGTTCAATCCCGTTGGACTTAAGGCATCCAATCTATATATCCAACGTTGTTCCTTTTGCAACAATTTTCTATTCCTATCGCCTCCTCGTATGGATAAGGGGACATGATCAATTACTACACATTTATAATCCATGAATGAATGACCCCTTTCTAAACTATGTTGTACCAGGGGAGCTTCCAGTTTTTTAAATTTTAAATTATGATTGTGATCACTCATTCTTACTTTCAATGCTCTTCCCCACGTATATTTTCTGACAAGGGCAGTTCAATATATAAACCACATATGTTGATTCACAATTTGTGTTATATCTTAAATCATACTGTCTCTCGTCTGTTGGATTCTTAAACTTTTCGGTGGTCTTCATTAATTTACAATATTTACATTTTCCGCACTCTGTGTGTCCAGGGATACTTATATCTCCCAGATCTTCACTTTTTTCTTGTAATAATTCCTTAAGATTTTGGTTACGTGTGTACGCTACTCTAAGATTTTTATTGCTAAATGCTGGATGCATTTGCATTAGTTGCCAATGTTTTTTTATACTTTTGGCAACTTGGTTGTTATTATGTGTGTAGCGTAGCACACATGTTTGAATATCTATTTCACTTTTTTCTTCCTTCTTCTTAGATAATAATTCTCTATGGTTAAATTTTGCTCTTCTATATGCTTTTTTGATTGTTTCCTCTGGATAACCTCTTTGAACAAATGTTTCTTTCAACTTTTTTGCCTGTTCCTTAAAGTTTTTGTATCTTTGCAGATTCTTCTGTATCGAATAATTGAGCTATTGGTAAACTTTCTTTCGTTTTTTTCGGATGATTACTTGAAAAGTGTAAGAGCGTATTGCGATCAGTGGATTTAACATATACTTTAGTGTATAGCTTATTCTGTTGCTTCAAAATCTGAATATCTAAAAGTTTATTTGAGTATCTGACGCTTGCATAGTAAACGGATGTTTTCATCTCTATCATTTAGCCAGTTTTAAAATTTACTCAATTCTTCTACAGATCCTTCCCATAATGCAAACACGTCGTTGATAAATCTATACCATCTTCTGATGTTATTTTTCCATGGATTTTGAGCTATCCATTTGTTTTCAAAATCCATCATATAGAGGTTTGCAACTAAAGGTGCACACGTTACACCCATTGCAACACCTTTTTGTTGTTGGTAAAATGTTCCATTGAATATAAAGAAATTATTAGATAAAGCTATTTCTGTTATTCTTACTAAAAAATCCATCGGGACTTGATGTGGTCGCTGTCTCTTCATCAAATTTTGTTCTACAATCCTTAAACACTCCGCTTGCGGCAATGATGTATACAAAGAGACTACATCAAAAGTCACCATTATAGTTGACTCGTTAATGTCCTGTATTTCTTCTATATTATTTAAAAATGAGTGCTATCTTGTATGTAGGACTCACTACTTTTTACTATTGGTTGCAAAAACCAATCCACATACTGTGATAGTGGTTCTAAGACTGAATTTTTTGTGCGTTCTTATAGATCTTGGGAACCGTGTAGAATATTGGTACTATTGGATGACTTTTATTCAAAAATGACACCTCTTTTTTGGTAAGAAAGCCCGCCTCTATCCCTTCCGATACTATATCCTTAATAAGGTTTTGTAAATCTTCTGTAGGGTCATGTAGAAGTTTCTTATACGTTTGGGTATCAGATAACTGATTTAAAATTTCCGTATCATAGTAGTCTTTATCTAATATCACCAAACCTCCTCCTTTATCGGCTCTTCTTATTATTATCTCTTTATCTTCTTGGAGGGTTCTTAACGCTCTTCTCCTCTCCTTTAGATAGATTATGGTGTATTTTTTGTTTTTTACAAGCTCTTTTCACTTCGTCCAGGACCACTGTTTTAAATGCTTTTACTAAAGGATCCAATTGTCCTGGAGGGTTCCATGAAGATTTATTCTTTTTAATCGCTCTATCTAAAATTTCCTCTTTACCGTGAAAAAATATTTTTAAATTCAAACTCCTGATAAATCGTTCTAAGTCTATTTGAAATTGAAAAAAATCAAATGGTTTAGAGGGTACAAAAGACAACCCTTTTTGTAATAAATCTAGTTCTTCCGTTGTTAACACCCTTTTTGACAAATTGAATATTATTTGCTCCACCGGTCTTGTGATCGTGTTGACGGTCGATTCGATGGGGCTTCTCTGTAAGCCCGACCTCTTGATCTTCTTCTGTCTAAAAAACCTCCTCGGGGCTGTAGTTCTTCTCCTGAACTTGAAGACGATGAAGAATTTGATTCAAATTGGACTCCTTTGTTCCCTTTCTTTTTCCTTTCTTGTTGTTCTTCTGTAATATACATCCATCTATAAACTCTATTTGTTTCATAGTTGATTGCATCTCTTTTACATTTTTTTGATTTTTGTTTTTGCAACAAATCTCGAAATTTATCTATATTGTTCTTAATTTCTATATGTTGTTTCTCAAATGATTCAGCATCTACTTTTGTTTTCCATTGTTGTATTTCTTCATTTATTCTTATTTGCATCCCACTTAACTCTTTTTTGCTCCGCTCAATTATCAATAACATAAGGTCCAAGGAACAACGATTAAGGATTCTATTCCATTTGTTTAAAAACTCATCATCTCGTTTGAATATTTGAGGTCCCACAGAAAAATGAGATAACTGTGAGTACATGAGATGTTATACACAATATAAAATAAGAAGAAGTAAACACAGCCAGACATTGATTAAAGGTGTTTAATTACAGGGCATGAGAAAGGTTTAGCTCCAGATGAAGAAGTTACGAAACAGAAGCGCACTGTAGAGCAAACCAGAGACAAAGCCTGGAAGATAAGATAAGTGTAAAACTGAGTGATATTAAAAAGGAATGAATAAGAAAAAAAGTGAATAAGTAAAAACTATTAATCTTGACTAATGAGGATTCCCGCTGTTATAACAAAAGTACAGCGGAGAGGTGAAGTTTATGAAGCAAAAAATTAATAAACACACCGGAAATCTGAAGTCAAGATTATTACATACTTTAAAACGACTGTGTTGAAAAATTTAAAGTGCCATAGAGGTAGTAATTGATAGCATCGATTCTAAGGAGCACTTGTGTTGAAGTGTAATTTATATTATTAAATGTACATAAAGCGAATGCTACATACCTGTAGAAGGTATTCTCCGAGGACAGCAGGCTGATTGTTCTCACTGATGGGTGACGTCCACGGCAGCCCCTCCAATCGGAATCTTCACTAGCAAAGTCCTTTGCTAGCCCTCGCGCACCCGCGCGCACCGCGCATGTGCGGCCGTCTTCCCGCCCGAAACCGGCTCGAGCCGGCCAGTCTCGTATGTAGCAAAAGAGAAACAAGGGAAGACTCAACTCCAAAGGGGAGGCGGGCGGGTTTGTGAGAACAATCAGCCTGCTGTCCTCAGAGAATACCTTCTACAGGTATGTAGCATTCGCTTTCTCCGAGGACAAGCAGGCTGCTTGTTCTCACTGATGGGGTATCCCTAGCCCCCCGGCTCACTCAAAACAACAACCATGGTCAATTGGGCCTCGCAACGGCGAGGACATAACTGAGATTGACCTAAAAAATTTACCAACTAACTGAGAGTGCAGCCTGGAACAGAACAAACAGGGCCCTCGGGGGGTGGAGTTGGATCCTAAAGCCCAAACAGGTTCTGAAGAACTGACTGCCCGAACCGACTGTCGCGTCGGGTATCCTGCTGCAGGCAGTAATGAGATGTGAATGTGTGGACAGATGACCACGTCGCAGCTTTGCAAATTTCTTCAATAGAGGCTGACTTCAAGTGGGCTACCGACGCAGCCATGGCTCTAACATTATGAGCCGTGACATGACCCTCAAGAGCCAGCCCCGCCTGGGCGTAAGTGAAGGAAATGCAATCTGCTAGCCAATTGGATATGGTGCGTTTCCCCACAGCCACTCCCCTCCTATTGGGATCAAAAGAAACAAACAATTGGGCGGACTGTCTGTTGGGCTGTATCCGCTCCAGGTAGAAGGCCAATGCTCTCTTGCAGTCCAATGTGTGCACCTGACGTTCAGCAGGGCAGGAATGAGGACGGGGAAAGAATGTTGGCAAGACAATTGACTGGTTCAGATGGAACTCCGACACGACCTTTGGCAAGAACTTAGGGTGAGTGCGGAGGACTACTCTGTTATGATGAAATTTGGTGTAAGGGGCCTGGGCTACCAGGGCCTGAAGCTCACTGACTCTACGAGCTGAAGTAACTGCCACCAAGAAAATGACCTTCCAGGTCAAGTACTTCAGATGGCAAGAATTCAGTGGCTCAAAAGGAGGTTTCATCAGCTGGGTGAGAACGACATTGAGATCCCATGACACTGTAGGAGGCTTGACAGGGGGCTTTGACAAAAGCAAACCTCTCATGAAGCGAACAACTAAAGGCTGTCCCGAGATCGGCTTACCTTCCACTTGGTAATGGTATGCACTGATTGCACTAAGGTGAACCCTTACAGAGTTAGTCTTGAGACCAGACTCAGACAAGTGCAGAAGGTATTCAAGCAGGGTCTGTGTAGGACAAGAGCGAGGATCTAGGGCCTTGCTGTCACACCAGACGGCAAACCTCCTCCATAGAAAAAAGTAACTCCTCTTAGTGGAATCTTTCCTGGAAGCAAGCAAGATGCGGGAGACACCCTCTGACAGACCCAAAGAGGCAAAGTCTACGCTCTCAACATCCAGGCCGTGAGAGCCAGGGACCGGAGGCTGGGATGCAGAAGAGCCCCTTCGTCCTGCGTGATGAGGGTCGGAAAACACTCCAATCTCCACGGTTCTTCGGAGGATAACTCCAGAAGAAGAGGGAACCAGATCTGACGCGGCCAAAAAGGAGCAATCAGAATCATGGTGCCTCGGTCTTGCTTGAGTTTCAACAAAGTCTTCCCCACCAGAGGAATGGGAGGATAAGCATACAGCAGGCCCTCCCCCCAATCCAGGAGGAAGGCATCCGATGCCAGTCTGCCGTGCGCCTGAAGCCTGGAACAGAACTGAGGGACTTTGTGGTTGGCTCGAGATGCGAAGAGATCCACCAAGGGGGTGCCCCACGCTTGGAAGATCTGGCGCACCACTCGGGAGTTGAGCGACCACTCGTGAGGTTGCATAATCCTGCTCAACCTGTCGGCCAGACTGTTGTTTACGCCTGCCAGATATGTGGCTTGGAGCACCATGCCGTGACGGCGAGCCCAGAGCCACATGCTGACAACTTCCTGACACAGGGGGTGAGATCCGGTGCCCCCCTGCTTGTTGACATAATACATGGCAACCTGGTTGTCTGTCTGAATTTGGATAATTTGGTGGGACAGCCGATCTCTGAAAGCCTTCAGAGCGTTCCAGATCGCTCGCAACTCCAGAAGATTGATCTGTAGATCTCGTTCCTGGAGGGACCAGCTTCCTTGGGTGTGAAGCCCATCGACATGAGCTCCCCAACCCAGGAGAGACGCATCCGTGGTCAGCACTTTTTGTGGCTGAGGAATTTGGAAAGGACGTCCCAGAGTCAAATTGGACCAAATCGTCCACCAATACAGGGATTCGAGAAAACTCGTGGACAGGTGGATCACGTCTTCTAGATCCCCAGCGGCCTGAAACCACTGGGAAGCTAGGGTCCATTGAGCAGATCTCATGTGAAGGCGGGCCATGGGAGTCACATGAACTGTGGAGGCCATGTGGCCCAGCAATCTCAACATCTGCCGAGCTGTGATCTGCTGGGACGCTCGCACCCGCGAGACGAGGGACAACAAGTTGTTGGCTCTCGCCTCTGGGAGATAGGCGCGAGCCGTCCGAGAATCCAGCAGAGCTCCTATGAATTCGAGTCTCTGCGCTGGGAGAAGATGGGACTTTGGGTAATTTATCACAAACCCCAGTAGCTCCAGGAGGCGAATAGTCATCTGCATGGACTGCAGGGCTCCTGCCTCGGACGTGTTCTTCACCAGCCAATCGTCGAGATGTGGGAACACGTGCACCCCAGCCTGCGAAGTGCTGCTGCTACTACAGCCAAGCACTTTGTGAACACCCTGGGCGCAGAGGCGAGCCCAAAGGGTAGCACACAGTACTGGAAGTGACGTGTGCCCAGCTGAAATCGCAGATACTGTCTGTGAGCTGGCAGTATCGGGATGTGCGTGTAGGCGTCCTTCAAGTCCAGAGAGCATATCCAATCGTTTTCCTGAATCATGGGAAGAAGGGTGCCCAGGGAAAGCATCCTGAACTTTTCATTTGACCAGATATTTGTTCAGGGCCCTTAGGTCTAGGATGGGACGCATCCCCCCTGTTTTCTTTTCCACAAGGAAGTACCTGGAATAGAATCCCAGCCCTTCTTGCCCGGATGGCACGGGCTCGACCGCATTGGCGCTGAGAAGGGCGGAGAGTTCCTCTGCAAGTACCTGCTTGTGCTGGAAGCTGTAAGACTGAGCTCCCGGTGGACAATTTGGAGGTTTTGAGGCCAAATTGAGGGTGTATCCTTGCCGGACTATTTGGAGAACCCACTGGTCGGAGGTTATGAGAGGCCACCTTTGGTGAAAAGCTTTCAACCTCCCTCCGACTGGCAGGTCGCCCCGGCACTGACACTTGTATGGCGGCTATGCTCTGCTGGAGCAAGTCAAAAGCTCGCCCCTTGCTTTTGCTGGGGAGCCGAGGGGCCTTGCTGAGTCGCACGCTGCTGACGAGAGCGAGCGCGCTGGGGCTTAGCCTGGGCCGCAGGCTGTCGAGAAGGAGGATTGTACCTACGCTTGCCAGAAGAGTAGGGAACAGTCTTCCTTCCCCCGAAAAATCGTCTACCTGTAGAGGTAGAAGCTGAAGGCTGCCGGCGGGAGAACTTGTCGAATGCGGTGTCCCGCTGGTGGAGCTGCTCTACCACCTGCTCGACTTTTTCTCCAAAAATGTTATCCGCACGGCAAGGCGAGTCCGCAATCCGCTGCTGGATTCTATTCTCCAGGTCGGAGGCACGCAGCCATGAGAGCCTGCGCATCACCACACCTTGAGCAGCGGCCCTGGACGCAACATCAAAGGTGTCATACACCCCTCTGGCCAGGAATTTTCTGCACGCCTTCAGCTGCCTGACCACCTCCTGAAAAGGCTTGGCCTGCTCGGGGGGGAGAGCATCAACCAAGCCCGCCAACTGCCGCACATTGTTCCGCATGTGTATGCTCGTGTAGAGCTGGTAAGACTGGATATTGGCCACGAGCATAGAGGAATGGTAGGCCTTCCTCCCAAAGGAGTCCAAGGTTCTAGAGTCCTTGCCCGGGAGCGCCGAAGCATGCTCCCTAGAACTCTTGGCCTTCTTTAGGGCCAGATCCACAACTCCAGAATCATGAGGCAACTGAGTGCGCATCAGATCTGGGTCCCCATGGATCCGGTACTGGGACTCGATCTTCTTGGGGATGTGGGGATTAGTTAAGGGTTTCGTCCAGTTCGCAAGCAATGTCTTTTTCAGGACATGGTGCAAGGGAACAGTGGACGCTTCCTTAGGTGGAGAAGGATAGTCCAGGAGCTCAAACATTTCAGCCCTGGGCTCGTCCTCCACAACCACCGGGAAGGAGATGGCCGTAGACATCTCCCGGACAAAGGAAGCAAAAGACAGACTCTCAGGAGGAGAAAGCTGTCTTTCAGGAGAGGGAGTAGGATCGGAAGGAAGACCCTCAGACTCCTCGTCAGAGAAATATCTGGGGTCTTCTTCCTCCTCCCATGAGGCCTCACCCTCGGTGTCAGACACAAGTTCACGGACCTGTGCCTGCAACCGTGCCCGACTCGACTCCGTGGAGCCACGTCCACGATGGGGGCATCGAGAGGTAGACTCCCTCGCCCGCATCGGCGAAGCTCCCTCCGCCGACGTAGTCGGGGAGCCTTCCTGGGAGGCGACGGCAGCCGGTACCGCACGCGGTACTGACGCCGGAGACCTCACCGCGGGCGATGGCCCAGCAGGCGCCACGCTCGACGGTACCGGTGGCGCAAGCACCGCCGGTACCGGAGGGGTAGGTGCAACAGCTCTCCCAGAATATCTAGGGAGAACGGCCCGGAGGCTCTCGTTCAGAGCGGCTGCAGAGAAAGGCATGGAGGTCGCTGCATGCGTCGACGTCAGAAACCTGTTCCGGGCGAGGGAGGCGTTCCGGGCTGTCCAGAGTGGAGCGCATCGACACCTCCTGAACAGAGGGTGAGCGGTCCTCTCGGTGCCGATGCCTGCGGGTGCCGACTCTCTCGGCGACCCAGAGCTCTCGGTGCCGACGCGGGGAGGAGACCGGTGTCGATGCTTCTTCGACTTCTCCGAAGCATGTCACCGGAGCTCCCCGGCACCGACGAGGAGGACGTAGAATCCAGCCGTCGCTTCCTCGGGGCCGAGGCCGAAGGAGGTCGGTCTCGGGGGGCTGTACCGCAGGAGCCCTCAGGGTAGGGGAGACCCACCCGAAGGCTCACCGGCCACCAGCAGGGGAATGGACAGCCCTCCCCTGCACTCCTGACGCTGCACCACCGTCCGACGACATCAGTAGACGAGGTCCCGGTACCACCGACGTCAATGCAGCTATCCGATGTCTCGGCGCCGATGCAGAGGGCCGATGCCTCGATGCACTGGCGGCCGAGGATGAAGGTCTGGACGCTGATGACGTCGATGCACTCGATGACCCCGGTGCCGATGCCGACGAAGAGCCCGAGAACAAAACGTTCCACTGGGCCAATCTCGCTACCTGAGTCCGCCTTTGTAACAGGGAACACAGACTACAGTTCTGAGGACGGTGCTCGGCCCCCAGACACTGAAGACACGAAGAGTGCCTATCAGTGAGCGAGATTACCCGGGCGCACTGGGTGCACTTCTTGAAGCCGCTGGAAGGCTTCGATGTCATGGGCGGAAAAATCACGCCGGCGAAATCAAAATCCGAAATGACGAATTTGAGCACCAAACTTTAAGGGAGAAAAATCTCGACCGAGGCCGAAAAGAGGCCTACCCCGACGACGAAAGAAAACTTACCGGGGCAAAGACTGGAAATACGGGAAGGGGCAAACGAAACCCAAGGGGGTTTTCGGAGCACTTTCCGAACGAAGTTAGAACTTTTCCGAAGAAAAAACACGTCGATTTATACAAAGGACGCGCGAGGTCGACTCTCCGGGGCTCGACACGGCAAAAACACAGCCGTACCGAGTGCGGACGAAAGAAGACTGGCCGGCTCGAGCCGGTTTCGGGCGGGAAGACGGCCGCGCATGCGCGGTGCGCGCGGGCGCGCGAGGGCTAGCAAAGGACTTTGCTAGTGAAGATTCCGATTGGAGGGGCTGCCGTGGACGTCACCCATCAGTGAGAACAAGCAGCCTGCTTGTCCTCGGAGAATAAGAGCTATTTTGCATTTTTTGCATATCATTAGTATGTAACCCTGTTGTACACCACCTTGGGTAAATCTCTTAATAAAAGTTAATAAATCCAACAATAAAACCCATGGTAACAAACTACTGTGCATTTAGATAATATAACTACCTTAGTACTAATGAAGATGGTAAATAATAATGTTGGCAGTAGTTAATACGTAGTTTAAATACTTTTCAGTAGGAATCAAAAACGTTTAACCCCCAAAAAAGTAGTTGGTAGCTGCCAGTAGTTAAACTGTATTCAAGTGTTAATTACTAAACAGTTAACTACATTTAGTTAATAACAACAAAAATCTCCAGTTGTGTTTTTTTAGGTCTTCTGCACTGCATGCTTACTGACAGAAACACCCAAGCTAGTACAGTTCTCTTGTGATATACCACTTTGGTTCTGGAGCAAGTGATTGGATAAAATAATAAACTGTACTGTGACTGGATCAAGGAGGCTGGATAAAACAGGAGACGAAGTGAGACTAGTCTTTGTATGTCAGGAAGTATTTTTTTTCACGGAGAAAAGGTCGTGGGATGCATGGACTGCCCTCCCGCGGAAGGTGGTGGAAATGAAACAGTAACGGAATTCAAACAGCATGGGATAACATAAAGGAATCCTGTTCAGAAGGAATGGATCCTCAGGAGCTTAGCCGAGATTGGGTGGCAGAGCCGGTGGTGGGAGGCGGGGCTGTGGTTGGGAGGCGTGGGATAGTGCTGAGCAGACTTATACGGTCTGTGCCAGAGCCGGTGGTGGGAAGCGGGACTGGTGGTTGGGAGGCAGGGATAGTGCTGGGCAGACTTATACGGTCTGTGCCAGAGCAGGTGGTGGGAGGCGGGGATGATGGTTGGGAGGCGGGGTTGGTGGTTGGGAGGCGGGGATAGTGCTGGGCAGACTTATACGGTCTATGCCCTGAAGAGGACAGGTACAAATCAAAGTAGGGTATACACAAAAAGTAGCACATATGACTTTATCTTGTTGGGCAGACTGAATGGACCGTGCAGGTCTTTTTCTGCCATCATCTACTATGTTACTATGTATGAGATGAAGCCAGTAGGCGGAGCTTGCCACAGTTTTAGTACACCCAAAACAATAGCAAACACTACTGAAAACAGCAAAAGATTATTAGAAATAAAGGACTGCCTATGCGTGGTCCATCTGTAACAAGTCTAAAGCTGTTTCAGTTGGATAGGCAGTGCCTTAAAAGGTGGAAGAGAAAAGATTTTTTGTTTTCACTTATTGGACAGCTTTTTAACTTATTTGAAAGCTTCCCATATGTAGATATAAATATAATAAAACAACAACTGAATATCACTAGAACAGCTTAAATTATTGTAGCTAAAAGAAACAGCAATTATAAACTCTGTATTTTGTGCTCTTTTTTCTACATTGTTCTATACAAATTTCAGTGAGGATATCCTCAACACAGAAAAAACACATTGTCTCATCATCTCATCCCAATACAATACATTCAAACCCATAAACATTAACACCCCAGGTTACACCCTCCCTATCTCAGACAGCCTGAAAATTCTCAGAGTAACAATCAACCGGAACGTCTCACTACAGAACCAAGCAAAATCCACCATAAAGAAAATGTTTTACTCAATGTGGAAACTCAAACGCATGAAACCATTCTTCCCGAGGGAAATATTTCGCAACCTGATACAATCAATAGTACTAAGCCACACAGACTATTGCAATGGAATTTATGCAGGATGCAAAGAACAAATCATAAAGAAACTTCAGACCGCCCAAAACACAGCAGCCAGGCTTATATTTGGAAAAATGCATTTTGAAAGCGCCAAACCCCTCCAAGAAAAACTGCACTGGCTCTCAATCAAAGAACGTATTGCTTTCAAAATCTGCACAATAGTTCATAAAATTATTTACAGCGAAGCCCCGGGATACATGACAGACCTCATAGACCTGCCACCCAGAAACAATACAAGATCAGCACGATCATACCTAAATCTCCATTACCCAAGCACCAAAGGACTCAAATACAAATCAACGTACGCATCCAGCTTTCCCTATTTAAGTGCACAACTATATAATGCACTGCCAAAAGTAGTAAAAACTACGCTCGACCACCTAAATTTCCGAAAAGTACTAAAAACAAACCTGTTCAGAAAGGCATACCCCACCGACCCAACATAAAAACCTGGGTACCTGCGACGCAACAAAACCAAAGACCATAATGGACATATCCTAACTCTTCTTCTTCCTCCTCTCTAAGTTCCCCCAATGTATTTACTATACATGAACCTTATTCTACCACAATATCACCTTGTATTTGTTCATACCGGAAATGGCAGACGCAGTTATGGTACTATGTAAGCCACATTAAGCCTGCAAATAAGTGGGAAAATGAGGGATACAAATGTAACAAATAATAATAATTAATTGTTGTTGTTATCTGCCTCGGGAAGCCTGATGGAATATATTGAAATTAAATGGAAGTAGAATTAAACTCGCCTTTCATTGGGGCACATGGAATCACATCTTCATCTGTTTTGCAGAAGTTTACCGATACACAAACGGATTATTCTACTTTGAACATGTTTCACAGACAAGTGGCTTTATATATCAAAAAAAAATTTTTTTTTGTTTCATGCAGATGTCTTATTTAAACATAACTAAATGGGTTATAAACCCCTAATGCAGTCCATTGGTTTTCTTATATATTGTTCTTATGGTGACTTATATTGTGCCAAAACTGAAAACACTTACAGTGGTGGAAATAAGTATTTGATCCCTTGCTGATTTTGTAAGTTTGCCCACTGACAAAGACATGAGCAGCCCATAATTGAAGGGTAGGTTATTGGTAACAGTGAGAGATAGCACATCACAAATTAAATCCGGAAAATCACATTGTGGAAAGTATATGAATTTATTTGCATTCTGCAGAGGGAAATAAGTATTTGATCCCCCACCAACCAGTAAGAGATCTGGCCCCTACAGACCAGGTAGATGCTCCAAATCAACTCGTTACCTGCATGACAGACAGCTGTCGGCAATGGTCACCTGTATGAAAGACACCTGTCCACAGACTCAGTGAATCAGTCAGACTCTAACCTCTACAAAATGGCCAAGAGCAAGGAGCTGTCTAAGGATGTCAGGGACAAGATCATACACCTGCACAAGGCTGGAATGGGCTACAAAACCATCAGTAAGACGCTGGGCGAGAAGGAGACAACTGTTGGTGCCATAGTAAGAAAATGGAAGAAGTACAAAATGACTGTCAATCGACAAAGATCTGGGGCTCCACGCAAAATCTCACCTCGTGGGGTATCCTTGATCATGAGGAAGGTTAGAAATCAGCCTACAACTACAAGGGGGGAACTTGTCAATGATCTCAAGGCAGCTGGGACCACTGTCACCACGAAAACCATTGGTAACACATTACGACATAACGGATTGCAATCCTGCAGTGCCCGCAAGGTCCCCCTGCTCCGGAAGGCACATGTGACGGCCCGTCTGAAGTTTGCCAGTGAACACCTGGATGATGCCGAGAGTGATTGGGAGAAGGTGCTGTGGTCAGATGAGACAAAAATTGAGCTCTTTGGCATGAACTCAACTCGCCGTGTTTGGAGGAAGAGAAATGCTGCCTATGACCCAAAGAACACCGTCCCCACTGTCAAGCATGGAGGTGGAAATGTTATGTTTTGGGGGTGTTTCTCTGCTAAGGGCACAGGACTACTTCACCGCATCAATGGGAGAATGGATGGGGCCATGTACCGTACAATTCTGAGTGACAACCTCCTTCCCTCCGCCAGGGCCTTAAAAATGGGTCGTGGCTGGGTCTTCCAGCACGACAATGACCCAAAACATACAGCCAAGGCAACAAAGGAGTGGCTCAGGAAGAAGCACATTAGAGTCATGGAGTGGCCTAGCCAGTCACCAGACCTTAATCCCATTGAAAACTTATGGAGGGAGCTGAAGCTGCGAGTTGCCAAGCGACAGCCCAGAACTCTTAATGATTTAGAGATGATCTGCAAAGAGGAGTGGACCAAAATTCCTCTTGACATGTGTGCAAACCTCATCATCAACTACAGAAGACGTCTGACCGCTGTGCTTGCCAACAAGGGTTTTGCCACCAAGTATTAGGTCTTGTTTGCCAGAGGGATTAAATACTTATTTCCCTCTGCAGAATGCAAATAAATTCATATACTTTCCACAATGTGATTTTCCGGATTTAATTTATGATGTGCTATCTCTCACTGTTACCAATAACCTACCCTTCAATTATGGGCTGCTCATGTCTTTGTCAGTGGGCAAACTTACAAAATCAGCAAGGGATCAAATACTTATTTCCACCACTGTATCTCTATCTGGTTGATAATAAAAGGAATTCATTGTGAACACTATCCACCCTAAAAGGTTGTTTAGTGGCTGCACATGAGGAATTGTGATATTAAATAAATAAATGTATGTGTCCCTAGTCATGTATTCAAAGTTTAAGAACATAAGAGTAGCCATACTAGGTCAGACCAACGGTCCATCTAGCCCAGTATCCTGTTTTCCAAACAGTGGCCAAGCCAGGTCACAAGTACCGGACAGAAACCCAAATTGTGGCAACACTCCATTCAACAAATCCCAGGGCAAACAGTTGCTTCCCATATCTGTCTCAATAGCAGACTATGGACTTTTCACATCACAGGTTCTCCTACAATCCTCCGATAACATCCTCCAGGGGTTATTGAAAAGGAGTGGCCATGGATGAGGACTACAACTAAGGATTAATGAACCACAGTGAACCAAGAGGGTGTATCCTGTGTTTCCAAGTTGCTGTTTTTTCCTCACCTATTTGGTCATACTCATTCATTATCAAATAGAAAGGTCCCAGGTTGTACTGCAGTTTCTATAGGTAGACGTTGTCCACGTCTTATGATATACCCTCCGTGTTTTTTCTCCTTACAGGAGTCTTTTACGCTGTGGTTGTTATCGGAGGATAGTAGGAGAAACTGTGATGTGAAATCCATTAAAAGTGAGACCTGGTTCTAAAGGTCACTTGGATATCTGAGATTTCAATTATTAAATTTCATTAAATTGAGGTGGACACTTTACCTATATGAAATATATATAAGCCTTTATTCCTATATTGAGTTTCTATTATACGAGCTCTCTAACGCTCATTATATTTATATAGTTTGAACCCCCTATACTATACCTTTCTCTTGGACTTTTACAACCTAAGTGTATGACCCTGCATTTTTTTAGCATTAAATCTGAGTTGCCAATTGTTGGACCATTCTACAAGCTTCTCCAGATCCTTCCATATGCTATCCACGCCCTCCACGATGTCTACCCTATTACAAAGTTTGGTATCATCTGCAAAGAGACAAACCTTACCAGACAGTCCTTCTATAATATCACTCACAAAGATGTTAAAAAGAGCCAGCCCAAGGACCTATCCATGTAGTACACCACTGAATATATCCTTTTCCTCGGCGCAAACTCTATTTACCACTACCCTCTGTCTCCTTCCACTTAACCAGTTTTTAACCAAGTCAGTCACTTTAGTGCTGAATTATTTAGGCTGAATATATCCCTCCCAATATGGTGGTTCACCCACCAATAGCTAGAAAGAAATAAATCGCCCAAGGCTGCATCAGTTAGGAAATTAATTAGATACCTTATTTCTTATCAAGTATTAGTATAATTATCAGATCAGTGATATCTCACTGGGGGTATGGAACACTGCTATACAAAAGTACTGCTGCATGTGAGACTCCAAAGAATATATAAGGAATCAAATACTTTTATTTATTATTCTCCAAGTAGAAGTACAATTAATTGCTTATGAGAGAACAGTACCACAGCTACACATAGGTGTTCTCTGGGTCTGAGTCTCTAATGTTTTATTTAGGGTCTTTTTCGCCCTCACCCCAAATTACCAGCTAAAGCCAATTTGCAGATATAAAAGACTCAAGGCTACTTTTGAGAAAGCAATAGGATTTATTTTTTATAAGTAAGACAATTCTTTTATTATTACTTGCCAATGCAGATACAATTGATTGGTTTCTCATGGGAGAGCAGCCCTGCTTGCACAAAGGTACTGGCTGTGACTGTCTCTCTATTGAAGTACGACGTACACTCATTTTTATATGTCCATTCAGGATACAGGTAATATGACAGTAAACACACCTTACTGGATCTATGCTAATATAATGGTTAACACTGATTGGCTATTATAATAATGTGGTTAGTATTTACTGGAAAAGCTAATAATGGACTAGCTCTTCCTGGAAGACTAAGAGGGGCATAATCGAATGTGAACGCCCACCTCCATGGGAGTCTATCTCCGAGAATGGGTACATGAAGGGGCGGAACAGACCGTATTTTTGAAAAAGATGGGCGTTTTCAGCGATAATGGAAACCGAAGGCGCCCATCTCAAAAACGAACAAATCCAAGGCATTTGGTTATGGGAGGGGCCAGGATTCGTAGTGCACTGGTCCCCCTCACATGCCAGGACACCAACCGGGCACCCTAGGGGGCACTTGTAACAATTAAAAAAAAAAAAAAAAAAGTAAAATACCTCTCAAGTCCATAGCTCCCTTCCCTTGGGTGCTGAGCCCCCCAAATCCCTCCCAAAACCCACTGCCCACAACTCTACACCATTACCACAGCACTTATGGCTGAAGGGGGCACCTAGATGTGGGTACAGTGGGTTTTGGGGGCGGTTTGGAGCGTTCCCATTTACCAGCACAAGTGTAACAGGTAGGGGGGGTGGGCCTGGGTCCACCTGGCTGAAGTCCACTGCACCCACTAACAACTGCTCCAGGGACCTGCATACTGCTGTCATGGAGCTGGGTATGGCATTTGAGGCTGGCATACAGGCTGGCCAAAAAAGTTGTTAAAGTTTTTTTTTTTTGGTGGGAGGGGGTTAGTGACCACTGGGGAAGTCTGGGGTGGTCATCCCCGATTCCCTCCGGTGGTCATGTGGTCATTTAGGGCACTTTTTTGGGACTTGTTCGTGAAAAAAAAGGGTCCCAAAAAAGTGACCTAAATTCTCGCCAAAAACGCCAATTTGTTTTCGATTATTGGCTGAAGGCTCCCATCTGTGCTTGGCCAATAAACACGCCCCAGTGCCGCCTTCAACACGCCTCTGACACGCCCCCGTCAACTTTGTCAGTTCCCGCGACAGATTGCAGTTGGAGGCGCCCAAAATCGGCTTTCGATTATACCGATTTGGGCGCCCACGGGAGAAAGGCGCCCATCTCCCGATTTGGGTCGGAATATGGGCGCTTTCTCTTTCGAAAATGAGCTGGCAAGTCATCTTCCTGAGGAGTTATCTTGTTCTATTTTTCACTAAAACATGTGACCACAATGTTGCTAAACGATGTTACTCCGTTTTTCCACCAACGCTCGTTCCTCATTCTGCTGCATGAGAGTGTCACAACAGATCATGAGTTCTGCAGTCACACTGGAGTTCAGGTTAGAATCGTGAAGCGCTGCGTACGACTGGTAGCGCTATAGAAATGATTTGTAGTAGTAGTAGTCATGGGTCTGTAAGGTTTTCCCTCATTTTAGATCCTGAACCAAAGTCAGGCCTTGAATCAAAGCTCTTAGCTATGATGATAATATACAGTGCCCATACTGAGGGTATTCAGTTTATTTATCAGTCGCCTGTGCCTTTCAAGAAATTCAGTTAATCATTTAACGTATTAGTGGAACATAACCACAGAGGAATGGTATGGTCATATTTTTAATATGGTAATACTAGGGCCCAACTAAAGAACTGGTTATTTTGAACTAGTCTTCACTGGACCAAACTTGCTTTCCTTGTGTCATCACTATCCAGCGGGTAGGCAGTGTCTTATAAGGTGGAGGATAAAGGATTTCTTTTTTACATTTATATCACACATTATCCCAAGCAAAGTCTGGTTCAATGTGGCTTACATTTGAAAATACAGTGAGACAGAATAATAGAATTCAGTTATATCATGGGAGTAAATAAATGGATATATTTGAAACATTTAACAAAATTGAGATTAGCATATATACCCAACTGAGAATTTAAAAGTTTGTCCTTTAATGATGCCACATGTTCAGAAATCATAGCCATAAGTATAGGCAGTTATTCAAAGATTATCATATTATCACATGCACACACCAGAACAGACATACATACACACATTACAAAAGTAAACAACAACTTCTACAAAGTACACCTAAAACTTTGTTATTTTCTTATTTCCATCTTCCAAAATTTCAGACAGCAAATGTATAGATCAGCAGGATCCAAAGCACTCCAAAACAAGTGAATGTATTTTATTTTTATTTATTGGGATTTATTAACCACCTTTATGAAGAGAATCACCCAAGGCGGTGTGTACAGCATGTACAGTTTAACATAAAACTTACAATTTTGTTAACAGCATAACAGTAGTAAAATGAACACGAATAAACATAAATACAATAAAAGAGGTAAAATTGAAAACAGTAAATTGAAACTCAATAATAGAACTACCGTGAAACAGTAGAGAAAATATACACATTTAACAGAACTGGAATTCAAATACCAGAGATATAATACAATGCTAGCATAATACTAATGATACACCTAATAAGTATGCATTAGAACATTCAACTAACATGAGGCCAGAGATTTTCTACAATATGGCTTACCATATAGCTGAGGGACCAAGAGCTGATATATGATGGGAACAAGATGCGTGGTACAGAGTCAATTGGGATAATTTGGTGGTTAGTTAAACTCAAGGCAAGTTCGATAGTTAAGCAAGAGATGAGGAACTAATCTAAGTTATAGTGTGTGTAGCAAGCTAGTCTAGATGTGGAATGAGAGAAGAGCCAGGCTTTCACCTGCTTTCTGAAGTAGAGGTAGTCTTGAGTTATATGTAGCCCCTCTGGGAGTAAACTCCAGAGCATAGGAGCTACTCTTGAGAAGGCTGCCTCGCGGGTATCATATTGTGCAATTTCTTTTGACAAAGGTACAGATCCTATAATGTGTACATGTTGCTATAACATTTTGTGAGCCACATTGAGCCTACAAATAGGTGGGAAAATGTGGGATACAAGTGTAGCACATAAATAAAAAATAAATAAAAATAGTGATGATCCTTGAGATGACCTCAGAGGTAACATAGTAGATGACGGCAGAAAAAGACCTGCACGGTCCATCCAGTCTGCCCAACAAGATGAACTCGTGTATTCCTTACCTTGATTTGTACCTGTCTTTTTCAGGGCACAGACCGTGTAAGTCTGCCCAGCACTATTCTCCGCCTCCCAACCACCAGTCCCGCCTCCCACCACCGGATCTGGCACAGACCGTATAAGTCTGCCCACCACTATCTTCGTCTCCCAACCACCAACCCCTCTTCCCCCCATCGGCTCCGCCACCCAATTTCGGCTAAGCTTCTGAGGATCCATTCCTTCTGCACAGGATTCCTTTATGTACAGTGGGGGAAATAAGTATTTGATCCCTTGCTGATTTTGTAAGTTTGCCCACTGACAAAGACATGAGCAGCCCATAATTGAAGGGTAGGTTATTGGTAACAGTGAGAGATAGCACATCACAAATTAAATCCGGAAAATCACATTGTGGAAAGTATATGAATTTATTTGCATTCTGCAGAGGGAAATAAGTATTTAATCCCTCTGGCAAACAAGACCTAATACTTGGTGGCAAAACCCTTGTTGGCAAGCACAGCGGTCAGACGTCTTCTGTAGTTGATGATGAGGTTTGCACACGTAAGGAGGAATTTTGGTCCACTCCTCTTTGCAGATCATCTCTAAATCATTAAGAGTTCTGGGCTGTCGCTTGGCAACTCGCAGCTTCAGCTCCCTCCATAAGTTTTCAATGGGATTAAGGTCTGGTGACTGGCTAGGCCACTCCATGACCCTAATGTGCTTCTTCCTGAGCCACTCCATTGTTGCCTTGGCTGTATGTTTTGGGTCATTGTCGTGCTGGAAGACCCAGCCACGACCCATTTTTAAGGCCCTGGCGGAGGGAAGGAGATTGTCACTCAGAATTGTACGGTACATGGCCCCATCCATTCTCCCATTGATGCGGTGAAGTAGTCCTGTGCCCTTAGCAGAGAAACACCCCCAAAACATAACATTTTCACCTCCATGCTTGACAGTGGGGACGGTGTTCTTTGGGTCATAGGCAGCATTTCTCTTCCTCCAAACACGGCGAGTTGAGTTCATGCCAAAGAGCTCAATTTTTGTCTCATCTGACCACAGCACCTTCTCCCAATCACTCTCGGCATCATCCAGGTGTTCACTGGCAAACTTCAGACGGGCCGTCACATGTGCCTTCCGGAGCAGGGGGACCTTGCGGGCACTGCAGGATTGCAATCCGTTATGTCGTAATGTGTTACCAATGGTTTTCGTGGTGACAGTGGTCCCAGCTGCCTTGAGATCATTGACAAGTTCCCCCCTTGTAGTTGTAGGCTGATTTCTAACCTTCCTCATGATCAAGGATACCCCACGAGGTGAGATTTTGCGTGGAGCCCCAGATCTTTGTCGATTGACACTCATTTTGTACTTCTTCCACTTTCTTACTATGGCACCAACAGTTGTCTCCTTCTCGCCCAGCGTCTTACTGATGGTTTTGTAGCCCATTCCAGCCTTGTGCAGGTGTATGATCTTGTCCCTGACATCCTTAGACAGCTCCTTGCTCTTGGCCATTTTGTAGAGGTTAGAGTCTGACTGATTCACTGAGTCTGTGGACAGGTGTCTTTCATACAGGTGACCATTGCCGACAGCTGTCTGTCATGCAGGTAACGAGTTGATTTGGAGCATCTACCTGGTCTGTAGGGGCCAGATCTCTTACTGGTTGGTGGGGGATCAAATACTTATTTCCCTCTGCAGAATGCAAATAAATTCATATACTTTCCACAATGTGATTTTCCGGATTTAATTTGTGATGTGCTATCTCTCACTGTTACCAATAACCTACCCTTCAATTATGGGCTGCTCATGTCTTTGTCAGTGGGCAAACTTACAAAATCAGCAAGGGATCAAATACTTATTTCCCCCACTGTATATCCCACACATGTTTGAATTCCGTTACCGTTTTCATCTCCACCACCTCCCGCGGGAGGGCATTCCAAGCATCCACCACTCTCTCTGTGAAAAAATACTTCCTGACATCTTTTTTGAGTCTGCCCCCCTTTAATCTCATTTCACGTCCTCTCGTTCTATCGCCTTCCCATCTCCGGAAAAGATTTGTTTGCGGATTAATACCTTTCAAATAGTTGAATGTCTGTATCATATCACCCCTGTTCCTCCTTTCCTCCAGGGTATACATGTTCAGGTCAGCAAGTCTCTCCTCATACGTCTTGGAACGCAAATCCCATACCATTCTCGTAGCTTTTCTTTGCACCGCTTCCATTCTTTTTACATCCTTAGCAAGGTACGGCCTCCAAAACTGAACACAATACTCCAGGTGGGGCCTCACCAACGACTTGTACAGGGGCATCAACACTTCCTTTCTTCTGCTGGTCACACCTCTCTCTATACAGCCTAGAAATCTTCTCGCTACGGCCATCGCCTTGTCAACCAGTTTCGTCGCCTTCAGATCCTCAGATACTATCACCCCAAGATCCCTCTCCCCCTCAGTACCTATCAGACTCTCACCGCCTAACACAAGTCTCTCGTGGGTTTCTACTCCCTAGGTGCACCACTTTGCATTTCTTTGCATTGAATTTTAACTGCCAAACCTTAGACCATTCTTCTAGCTTCTGCAGATCTTTTTTCATGTTTTCCACTCCCTCCCGGGTGTCCACTCTGTTACAAATCTTAGTATCATCTGCAAATAGGCAAACTTTACCTTCTAACCCTTCGGTAATGTCACTCACAAAGATATTGAACAGAATCGGCCCCAGCACCGATCCCTGAGGCACTCCACTACTCACCTTTCCCTCCTCCGAGCGAACTCCATTTACCACCACCCTCTGTCTGTCAACCAGTTCCTAATCCATTTCACCACTTCAGGACCTATCTTCAGCCCATCGAGTTTAATTAAGAGCCTCCTGTGGGGAACCGTGTCAAAAGCTTTGCTAAAATCTAAGTAGATTACGTCTATAGCATGTCGATGATTCAATTCTGCAGTTACCCAATCAAAAAATTCAATGAGATTCGTTTGGCACGATTTCCCTCTGGTAAAACCATGTTGTCTCGGATCTTGCAACTTATTGGTTTCCAGGAAATTCACTATCCTTTCCTTCAGCATCGCTTCCATTACTTTCCCAATAACCAAAGTGAGGCTTACCGGCCTGTAGTTTCCAGCTTCTTCCCTATCACCACTTTTGTGAAGAGGGACCACATCCGCCGTTCTCCAATCCCTCGGAACCTCTCCCGTCTCCAAGAATTTATTAAACAAATCTTTAAGAGGACCCATCAGAACCTTTCTGAGCTCCCTCAATATTCTGGGGTGGATCCCGTCCGGTCCCATGGCTTTGTCCACCTTTAGCTTTCCAAGTTGTTCATACACACTCTCTTCCGTGAACGATGCTCTATCCACTCCATTCTCAAATGTACTTTTGCCAGTCCCTCGTGGTCCTTCTCAAGGATTTTCTTCAGTGAAAACAGAACAAAAGTATCTATTTAGCAAATTGACTTTTTCTTCATCATTTTCTACACAGCGGTTCACTGTATCTTTTAGTCTCACAATTCCCTTTTTAGTCATTCTCCTTTCACTAATATACCTGAAGAAATTTTTGTCGCCCCTCCTTACATTTCTAGCCATTTGTTCTTCCGCTTGCGCCTTCACCAGATGTACCTCTCCTTTGGCTTCTTTCAGTTTCATCCGGTATTCGTCTCCGTGTTCCTCTTCTTGAGTTTTTCTATATTTCAGGAACGCCAACTCTTTAGCCTTTATTTTCTCAGCCACTTGCTTGGAGAACCATATCGGTTTCCTTTTTCTCTTGCTTTTATTTACTCTCCTTACATAAAGGTCTGTGGCCCTATTTATTACTTCTTTCAGCCTGGACCACTGTCCTTCCACTTCTCGTACGTCCTCCCAGCCCATCAGCTCCTTCCTCAGGTATTCCCCCATTTTACTAAAGTCAGCATGCTTGAAATCCAGGACTGTTTAGAGTGGCCGCCCTCCACTTCAGCCGTCATATCAAACCAAACCGTTTGATGGTCACTGCTTCCCAGGTGTGCACCCACTCGGACAATTTGACACACTATCCCCATTTGTGAGCACCAGATCCAGCGTCGCTCCCTCCCTCGTGGGTTCTGTCACCATTTGTCTGAGCAGAGCAGTTTGGAAAGCATCCACGATCTCTCTACTTCTTTCCGATTTCGCAGATGGAACCTTCCAATCTACATCCGGCAGATTGAAATCTCCCAGCAACAGCACCTCTCTCTTCTTTCCCAACTTTTGAATATCCGCAATCAGGTCTTTATCTAATTTCTCTAATTGTGTCGGAGGTCTGTAAACAACACCCACGTGGACAGAGGTTCTATCATCTCTCTTTAAGGTGATCCATATCGCTTCTTCCTTTCCCCAGGTCCCCGTCATTTCAGTCGCTGTGATCTCATTTCTCATAGAGCTACTCCTCCACCTTTACAGCCCTCCCTATCCTTCCTAAATAGATTATAGCCTGGTATGTTTGCATCCCATTCATGGGAACCATTGAGCCACATCTCTGTGATGGCAACAACATCTAAGTCTGCCTCCAACATCAGGGCTTGAAGGTCATGAACTTTATTGCTTAGACTACGAGCATTTGTGGCCATCGCTTTCCATCTATATTTCCTGGTATGTGTTTCAACATTAGTGATTTGGGGGTGTCTTTTTATTGCAAGAAATGATTTATCTTGGGGGAAAGAGCTCTAGAGCATTTGCTAATGTTTATAATTTTTAATATATATATATATCCTCCACCAGTTGCCGATAAAAGCAACAAGGTTAACAATTGCAGTATTCTGTACTGCAAGATTTAAAAGTATGTACTCAGAGCATGGCACTAAATTTTAAAAGTGACCATGTGCTATCAGTATAACTTTAAAAGATACCATATACTCAGAACACAAAGAGACTATATTTTTAGCTTCAAAAGGGTTTATTTAATATAAATAATATTGCAAACGAGAGATAGCTTTTAAAAGATCTTTACAGATCATCTGTGCTTAAGTAAAGTAGCCAGTTTAAAAGTTAAGATTATAATTTAACTTACAGGAGAGTCTTTGTTACAAAGCATGCTGTGGTCCAGCTGATTGATGAGCACATGGTCAGCAGAGATGGATCTGGATTGCAGCTGAAGAGAAGAATCTGATTCCCAAGAGCAGGCAGGTCCCAAGAGAGAGAGCGGGGCTGTTTCCAGGCTTTTTATAATGTTCCCTGAGTCCTGGATATTGTAGTTTGCAGGGAAGCATGGTCACATGTTTCCTGGATATCTGCTGGCAAATGGCTTTTCTATAGCTTGAGGGCTTTTTTTTAGTCTGCTGTGATAGGTGGAGTTTCTTTTGTCATATAGATGGGCTTTTTTAGTTTGAGTCATAGGAGTCTCTCTGTCTGCTTCAGTTTTTTGTTCTCTAAAGATGTCTTGGTGACCCTCCCAGCCAGCTTTTATCTCTGTTAAGTGTTTGTAATTGACTAGCCCTGCTATCAAAGCCAGTTTCTGCTGCAGTTTCAAATATATTTTTAAAGCTGTATTTTTGTATCTGATTCAGCATAATCAATATTATGCTACACATTTCAATAATTCTGCTGCATATTTAATTCTGACAATTGAACTGACATCATGTTACATTTTCACTTTGGATACCTTCATATCTTTTTGTTCCAACTTCATTGCTTTTTCCTCTGCCTCAGTTCTATTTTCAGAAACATCACAGTGCTGTAATGGAGCGAAAGAATTCTTTAGGGGCAACTCTTGTGTGGGGGGATGCTTGTGTGTCACATGACGAAGTCTGCCTGAGCCCACCGTGAACCATCTATTCTTAGGTGGTTTTATTCTTTGAGGCAGTGGTGAGAAGTTATGATTCTGTGTAGTCCTAGAAGCTGCTTTAAATGCATCCAGTTTTTGCATTACTTTACTGAGCTCCTGTTTTAAACTAGATAGCTGAAGACAGATAGGACAAGCCTTAAGTCTCCAGATGATTGGCCTTGAAACTAAAGCACCACAATTATTGCAGAGAATAAAAGTCATGCTGATTGGTTGAAATGGGTATGAACAGGTGTACTATGTTGGGGTTAACAGTCTGCAAGATTGCCTGTGTATGACTGAGGAGTAAAGTTAATGAGGTTTGGTTTGTCTATAAATGAGTGGAAAGCCCTGGGGTGGGTGGGATTATAAGTCCCAATGTGTCAGCTAACTGCTGTATCAAGGAAATTCTCTAGATGGGACCAGAAATGGTACAGTCTGATCAAAGAATTTGCAATTGATTTAACTTTCAAATTGCCCTAGAATATAGCTTTCCTTTTGTAAATAAATCTAAATATTCCCAATAATTATAGCAGTTTCAGCAATGTAAAATGCAACTTTAAAGGTGGGTAAAGGGCTAACTTATTCTTTAAGTACTCTGGCCCATTTTGTCTGAGGACCTTAAAAATCAAAACAGAGTTTTAAATTTAGCCCTGTAAGGTACTGGTAGCCAGTGTATCATTTGCAGGAAGGGTGTGATATGGTCACACCACTTGCAGCCTTCTATCAGTCGTGCTGCAGCATACTGAATTAGTTGGAGTTGATACAAACTATTTTTGGCTTGGGCATTACAGTAGTCTAGTTGTGATGTTATCATGGCATGGGCCCACTGTGGTCAGACTCATCTTTTCAATATATGAAGGCAGATTTTGTAGTTGCTGTAAGTGATAGAGACAATTTATGAAGATTGTTTGAATTTGTGGGATCAGAGTGAGTGATGTGTCTAGCAGTATCCCAAGATTCCTGACCTGTGAGTTTAGGGGGAGGTTATTTTTTTATTTATTTTTACTTATTTGTAGCATTTGTATCCCACATTTCCCCACCGATTTGCAGGCTCAATGTGGCTTACATTTGCCGTAATGGCGGTTGCCATTTCCGGGTAGCAGAGTTACAAAGGCATTGCATTAAGGTGCATACCATACATGGTAAAGAAGAATACGTTATGGTGTAGTATATAAGTTCCTGAGTGAAAGATAGGATTGTAATATACATTAAGTCATCGACTATAGATAGACCTTATTTGACATAAGGATTAAAGTGATCGTACTTGATCATTGTTAACGGAGAGAGGTAAAAAGTTCGATTATTCCAGTTCATGTGCAATCTTATTATTTAGTTTTGAGGATAGGTGTTATTGGTATGCCTTCTTGAACAGTTCAGTTTCAGTAGCCTTCAGAAGATAGTGAGGTCTTGCGTTGTTTTTATGGCCTTCGGTAGAGCGTTCCATAGTTGCGTGCAAATGTAGGAGAAACTGGTTGCGTATGTGGTTTTATATTTTAGCCCTTTACAGTTATACTTCCCAAAAGGTATTTTGAAGTCTGGTATTTGTCCACTTGTGTTTGGTACCCAAAGAATCTCTGTTTTATTTGGGTTCAGGCAAAGTTTGTTGCTGTTTGCCCATTCCTGAGTTGCGGTTAGGCAGGAAGTCAGTTTACTCAGAGCTGTGGATAGATCTGGTTCAATGGGTATGAGTAGTTGCACACTTAGATGTAGAATTTTGTGTCCATTGAATGAAGCTCAGCCAGAGGCTTGAGGTAGGTATTACATAAAATGGGAGACAGTATAGACCCAAAGTGATGATGTGCTGTTTATTTATTTATTAAAATTTGCTAGACCGCTATAACTGCTTCAGGCACAGCAAAGCGGTGTACATATTAAAATTAAAAGAAAAGAAAAGAAAAGAAAGAGAACTTCATTTCAGGACAGGAAAGTATATCACTCAAACCAAGGGAAAAAGTGTGAAGGAGGGAAGGGAAAAATAAGAAAGGGAAAGAGTGCTAATGCAACCTAGAACAGCATGTCAATCTGATTCACCAAAAGCCAGTTTAAACAGCCATGCTTTTAATGAGGACTAGAAAGTTTTAAAAGACGTCACAGACCGAAGAGAAGAGGGAAGACTGTTCTAAGTGTGGGGAGCGAGAAAACAGAAAGCGCTGTGTCTAGTGGAATCAGAGAAAGCATGTTGGGACCACAGAGAACCAGACAATGGCCATCTGACAGATAGGATTTGAACCAAGTAAATACTGTGCCACTGATACCTGTTTCTGACAGTCTTGTAAACATGATATTATGATCCACGGTGTCGAAGGCTGCCAAGAAATTGAGCAACACTAATAGCGAGGCAGATCCCATCACGGTTTCTGTGCAGATCATCAAGAAGGGACACAAGAACTATCTCTGTTCTGTACTCAGGTCCAAAGCCAGATTGACAGGGGTCTAGCCAATTACTTTTAATTAGTCAGTCGTTAAGTTGGCTGCAGATTGTCTGTTCTATAAGTTTTGCCAGGAAAGGAATGTTAGAAACTTCTTGGTAGTTTTTGAGATTGTCCTGGTCCAGTGAGCTCTTTTTCAGTAGGGGGCGCACCACAACTCTTTTTAGTGTTGTTGGAAGCTGCCTTCCATAAGAAAGGAGTTAACAATTTTAGTGGCCCCTTCAATAAGGCCTATGCTCGCTCATTTTACAATCTTTGCTGGGCTGAGATCAAGAGGGCATGTTGTAGGCTGTAGACCTTTCAGGATATTTCCAAGAACTTTCTCTGTGACATGGCTGAATGAGTCCCAGATGGCTGTGCATGGGGGGGAAGAGGGAGTGTTCTCTTCATTAACTGGTAGGAGCCCTGATGGGACTCTCTTTAGGTCCTGATGGAGATCTTTAATTTTGTTGGGAAAATAAATGGCAAAATTATTGCTGATTAGTTGTGACTGGGTAGGCTGTTTACTATTGCAAATAGCTGCTTAACTGAACTTGCAGCTTGTTCTATGTGTTAAGAAAAATATTATTTTTTTGGATGTTGTTACGCCTGGCGGTACATTGTCATGTGTTTCTTACTATTTAGCCTGTCTTCATCTAGATGAGATTTTAAGGAAGCGTGGGACAGGCACGTGAGATCCCTTAGGAAAAGGAGGAGTTAGTGGTTTCTGAGGAAGGGCAGATTGGATGGGCCTTTTTGCCCTTATCTGCCGTCATGTTTCTATGTTTAAAAAGTAAAATCAGAAACAACATAGTTTATACCCAATTGCTCAACCACTCCTAGGATTCACCCTTTGGGTTTAAAAAGCAAAACCATGTGCATGTAAGGGCTGAACAAACAAATTAAAGTACATAAGTACATAAGAAATGCCACACTGGGAAAAGACCAAGGGTCCATCGAGCCCAGCATCCTGTCCACGACAGCGGCCAATCCAGGCCAAGGGCACCTGGCAAGCTTCCCAAACGTACAAACATTCTATACATGTTATTCCTGGAATTGTGGATTTTTCCCAAGTCCATTTAGTAGTGGTTTATGGACTTGTCCTTTAGGAACTCGTCTAACCCCTTTTTAAACTCTGCTATGCTAACCGCCTTCACCACGTTCTCTGGCAACGAATTCCAGAGTTTAATTATGCGTTGGGTGAAGAAACATTTTCTCCAATTTGTTTTAAATTTACTACCCTGCAGTTTCATCGCATGCCCCCATGTCCTAGTATTTTTGGAAAACGTGAACAGACGCTTCACATCCACCTGTTCCACTCCACTCATTATTTTATATACCTCTATCATGTCTCCCCTCAGCTGTCTCTTCTCCAAGCTGAAAAGCCCTAGCCTCCTTAGTCTTTCTTCATAGGGAAGTCGTCTCATCCCCGCTATCATTTTAGTCGCCCTTCGCTATACCTTTTCCAATTCTACTATATCTTTCTTGAGATGCGGCGACCAGAATTGAACACAATACTCAAGGTGCGGTCGCACCATGGAGCGATACAACGGCATTATAACATCCTCACACCTGTTTTCCATACCTATCCTAATAATACCCAACATTCTATTCGCTTTCTTAGCCGCAGCAGCACACTAAGCAGAAGGTTTCAGTGTATTATTGACGACGACACCCAGATCCCTTTCTTGGTCCGTAACGCCTAACGTGGAACCTTGCATGACGTAGCTATAATTTGGGTTCTTATTTCCCACATGCATCACCTTGCACTTGCTCACATTAAACGTCATCTGCCAGTTAGCCGCCCAGTCTCCCAGTCTCGTAAGGTCCTTCCGTAATTTTTCACAATCCTGTCGCGAGTTAACGACTTTGAATAACTTTGTGTCATCAGCAAATTTAATTACCTCGCTAGTTACTCCCATCTCTAAATCATTTATAAATATATTAAAAAGCAGTGGTCCTAGCACAGACCCCTGCAAAGTTTAAAGAAAATGGCCATACATAATACGTGGTAGCAATAAAGAAACAATGATGGAATATTCACATAGCAGGCAGCCTAAGCCAACATTTATTTTCCACTGAACGTAATTAACTTTGTATGAACTTGGTGGCTAATAGTGTGCTGAACTGGACAATGTTGGCACATTTAGACTGACTCTGAATTTCTAGATGAAGGTAGTTCTGCTCTCATTATTAAATATCTGTCTTTTAAATAGTAGTAATAAAAATATCAAGTGCATTTTTATAATATACCACTGCAATCCACAAAACATAAGGAGCAAATTTACACATGCCATCTTTTTCTTTTGATGTAGGCACAGGAAATTTTTTTAAATGCTCCCAGGTTTCAACCTATTTCATGTTTAATGTGTGATATAAATGTCATAAATAAGTAAATAAATAAATAGATAGAAACTCTGAATGTTGAGCGCCTGATTCTCATAACATGATGTCTTTTTTAGCAGTCCTTTACCAGGAGAAAAAAAAAAATCTCTGCACGAATATAACCAGTCCCTCCAAATCACACACCAAATACGATTTATAACAAAATTACCATTCTACCTAAGAAAGGTTATTCCATTATTATACTTCCTCTGTGTACACCTGTATGCTGCATAAATTGGCATGTTTGAAAATATAAGTTAAATTAAATAAAAATGCTACCAAAAATAAAGAACGGCAACGTGGATGCAGCAGCTCATAGGTTTGTTTGCTTTGTTTTGAGTGTATGCGGAACGACGGCTGCAAGGGGAATGGAAAACATAGACTAACCTAATTGGCTTCAATATTTTGACGTCAGTTCATCTCCTGTTTTATCTAACCTCCTTGGACTGGATGGATAGGAAGAAAGCCCATCGAGGGAACAGACAATGGAAAGTGCAACATAAATGAGACAAGATAATGATCAAGATAATGTTGCACTTTCCATTGTCTGTTCCCTCGATGGGCTTTCTTCCTATCCATCCAGTCCAAGGAGGTTAGATAAAACAGGAGATGAACTGACATCAAAATATTGAAGCCAATTAGGTTAGTGTGACTGGATAAAATGAGAAACTGCTTTGTGATTGGATGAATAGGAAGGAAGTACCATGATTGGATAAAATGAGAAACTGCATTGAGGACATTTCTTTCCTTTTGTATTATGGCATAGCTAGTGTTTGTTGTTGATTTAGGAATCAGTTGTTTAAATAAGCCAGAATGAATAGTTTAGTAGTGAAGGAATTCTGTGAGAAACCGAGATTGAAAACAGATAAACCAGATGAGAAACATTTTGTAACAAACTTTAAATTCTGGGTATGACGTGAGATTAGTGGAAATATCACTTCAAGCATCCCAAAGACAGCAAAAGTTATTGAAGAAGGAACCAACTTGGCCAAGTTTTGGTGATAGCCTTCATCAGGGGTCATCGGATTCTTCAAGAAAATAATCAAAATGCACACAAGAATGGACAGAGTCTCCTTTCAATGTCTTCATGAAGGAGCACACGTGATGCACAAATGTCATTGCATGCTGCCAAACTGCTGGTCGGCTCCCTGAACGCTGAAGATCTATACCATGTGGCACACGAACATCATTGCGAGCCTCCAAAGTGTCAATAAAATTAAATCTAGTGTGGCATATCACGCCACTTCTCTGTTTCTTACCGCTGTGCATGACTGGCTAGATGGTGGTGATTGTTGCTGTGCTTGTGTTTTTCAGCCTTACAGTGCTGGTTGACTCCCTGAATGCCGAAGATCTATACCACATGATGCATAAATGTCATTGTGAGTCACCAAAGCGCACTCAAGGAGCAGGTTCTTGGGCATGCTCCTTGGGGTAAACCATTGAATCCTTTATATTGACTCCTCTTACACTCCTAGTTAAGTCACTACTACCAATTGTAACCTCTCCTTGGTTTTTCTTCCTTGTTATCTTGTTGAGCTAGATATTTGTTCTGTTTTCTTTTTTAGTTTTATTGCATGCTTGACTAGTACTGGTATTGTGTACCACACATAGATATTTAGGAGGGGGGTAGTTATCAAGCTGTATTACAGCTGGAGTATGCATTATTTGCAGTGCTGGGCGCCAACTACTTAAAAAGTCGTTTAACTATAGTTACTTTACTAAAGTATTTTAACTACATCAGACAACTACTGCAATGGCATTTTAATTTGTCTTAAAATCAATTGCACAACTATTGCACTTAGGAAGAAATGAGTTTAATGTTTAAAAACAGAGTTAATAAATTCTGTGCAAATTACTGTTTAACTAATGCTAAAATACTTTGATTACTCTGCTTTATACTCATTATGTCACTTCAGTATACCGCAGGAAAAACAATTTCTCAAAGATACTGTCACTAAGAGATCATCTTTGTTTCACTGAAATTTGGCCAGAATAACTAAATAACCATTCTACTGCTGCACTGCTGGAAAGTGCAGAATTTAACTTGATGAAAGCTTTTGCCACTTTTGGAAATTCAAGCAAGCTATTTATGGAAGTGTTTGAACATTCCAAGTAATGCTCAACCTCTTCCTTTGTTCCAGAGTCGGCTGCTGGAAAGTTATTCTTCAAAGAAGTTTTCACCTCCAGTAGCAGTTTTTTTTACTTGGAGGCTGACTGTAACTCCTGTGCAAATGAAAGTGGAACTATGCCTCTATGTCTGACTTCAGTCTCTGTTGCAGCCATAGCACAAATGAGCAGCTTCTCATACTGTTTTTGTTCTAGTAGATATCTGAACTTGAACTTCTGAACAAGCATCATTATCATCTTCAAATACTGGACCAACCCTTGAAGCAATTCCTTTTGTTAAAGCTGTGATTAGTCCTATTATTTGTTGACATTCTCCTGTCTTCCTGGCTAAGTAATTTGAAACCCACCTTGTGCAGGTTGGATTGAGGAATGTAAGACCAGCCACCTCTTCATCAACATCTGCATGTTTGGTACTTTGATTGACTGCATTCTAAGAACCTGCACTTTCCCCATGGCCCTGTCAAACATTCACTTGTAGTGAACTCTTTTTGTGCTTCATGGCTGTCAAGATTGACTCCAATTATTTTCACAAGCACAAAAGATGTGCCAATCAAACACTCAGTGTCACTTCAACTGCATCAAACAGATGTCTGACATCAGCTTCAACTACTTCTGGCTTGGAAAGTGACCGACTGTTGGACTGTTGAGCACGAATTGCTGTTCTCTTCATTGCCACCAGCGCAAATGTCGTACAGAAGATGCAAGGCTTTTGTAACATTTGCTGCATTGTCAGTAATGCAGCAGATGACCTTAGTCGTTATGTGGAATTCTGCAAACAGTTCAGCCATCACTTGAGCAATCTTCTCCCCGGTGTGGGAATGTTTAAACATTCAAAAAGACAAAGCATGGGAATGGTACAATAGTGTCTTCTTGTTTATGTAATGAATGGTCATTCCAAGAAAGCTATTCCTGTGGTTGCTCCAAAGATTTGATGTTACAGAAACATATTCCCTGTTGTAGTTCTATAATAAGCAAGTTCTTGTGAATGTCATACAGTTAAAGTTTCATGTTAGATTGCGTCTACTTGGAAGTTGGACAGCAGGCATACATCACTAGCAAAACTTTCTGAAGCCACTTTGTTCAACTGTTGCAAGCATCATCATATCTTCTGCAATCATCAACAAGACTTCATGATCAAATTGTGTCTGTGAAATATAGTTCCTTGTCTGGACTGAAAGCTGTTGAGTGGAACTTGAATATATTTTTTTTTTTTACTGGTTGCTTGGATTGATCATCATCTTCAGCACTCCACTTCTTGCTGTTCTTTGTTGCCATTGTTGACTGCAGGCCTTGAATCTTGCGTGATGACTAGGATGATGTTCCTGTTTTAATGCAATGTTTTGCACATAAGTTAATTTATAGAAGTTAGACTAAACGTCCTTTAGTCTAACTTCTATAAATTAACTTACTGAACAGAATGTTTAAATGAAGGAATGTTATTAAGGGAGCGATGAAGTGATTTTAAATTTCATTTTTACTTTTATTTCTAAATAACAACTGAATTGCAACAGGACTAGACTTAGATTTTTAAATCATTTGTCAGATAGTTATAAATCACAACAGCATTTTAACAAATTGCAGAAATTGGTGAAATGTGTGCTGCCACCACATGTTAACCTGCCAAACCAGTGCTATATATAAATGAAAATTATATGAAAATGAGACACTAGCATGCAGACAAAGCATCAGTAGCCTACAATACTCACCTTGAGATGCTTGATGAAATTGTGCTTGAAGTGGTATTAGAGCAAAAAGATCAGGAGAGTGACCTCTGCAGAAACAACAAGAGTCCCAAAGACAGCAAAGGTGATCCAGGAAAGGAGAAGCAACCAATGGTTCACATACAGAATTTTATTGAAGAAGGACCCAACTTAGCCAAGTTTTGGCAATAGCCTTCATCAGGGGTCATCGGATTCTTCAACAAAAATCAAAATAGACACACAAGATTGGACAGTGTCTCCTTTCAGTGCAATATGTTTCCTTTTGAGAAATCTTTCATGAACACACAAGGAAAACTGTTTTCAATACAAAGCCCAGAATATTGGAATCGATTGCCACTATCTCTCTGCCAACTCAACAATTTTAAATTAGAATTAAAAACCTTCCTATTTACGGATGCTTACACTTAATAGGTCTACTGCCTTTGAAGCAGATATGAACGACTCTACCCTCCTTATGTACCCCCCCCCTTTTGGAAATTGTAATTCTGCCCGTACTACCCGTTCTAATCATGTCTTGTCCCGCCTCCTCCCCCCCTCTTTTCTCTATAAGTTTAGACTAAGCTGCCTATCTGACTTTCTGTAATAGACGAGATAGTAAATCTAAATAAACCTTGAATTCTAAGTGATTTACAACTAGAAAATCAAACAAAACCAAAAAGCAAGAAAAGAACTACAATAAAATGAACAGGACAGAACACACTCACACAAGATACTAGTCTAATCTATATATAAAAGAACAGAGAGAATCTAGACGTCATAACTTTCTTATGTAATCCCATTGAGCCTACTGCAGTATATTGTGCAGTCAGCCCTAAATCCAGCCAAAGACAGCAGAAGAAAGATGCGTTTTCAGATTAGTCTTAAATTGCGTATGCAAATTTTCCAGACAAAGTCCATTTCAAAGGGAAGGGGCCAAGAAGAAAAAAGCGTAGTGGTGTGTTGACTCCCAGTGAGCCTGGAGAGTGGAGGACTAAGTGGTGATCATTCAGAGAACGGAGTACCTGGGAAGGAATATAAGGTATGGTTAACCTGGATAAATAGTCTGGGATGCCATCACCAAGGGCCTTAGAACTAGGTGAGAATTTTAAATTGCTCTCTAGCTGACACTGGAAGCCAGTGTAGTTGGCAAAAAAGGGGAGTGACATGATCACGATGCTTAGCTCTATACAGAAATCGAGCATCTGTACTCTGTAAAAACTGTAACCTCTTAATACTGGACTTGGGTAGACCTGTATAAAAGACATTGCAATAGTCCAATCTAGAAGTTACATGTGCGTGATACAGAGTATGTGGAGCATCTGTCTCTAGAAACTTACAAATACAAAAAAAGTTGGCAAAGAGCCCTGAAACCTGAGCAAAGAACAGAAGATATTCTGTAAAGGATAAGTGAGAGTCGAGGATCATGCCTAAGTAGCGGAATGACTGAACAGAGGGTAACAATTTCCAAAACAGAATTGGGCCTGAGGATGGAGGAGGTGATGAGTGGAACCCCAATAAGTGATAGCCTTATCCTTATTAAGGACAAAACAGCTCTCTTGTAGCCAAAGTTCCTCCGCATGTAAGCACAGTTGCAACAGGGACAGATTGGTAGACCGTGGATCTGTATGTTGTATCAGAAGAATGTCATCTGCATAAATATACACAGACATACCAAAGGACTGAATCAGGGTAGCCATAAGACTTAAGAAAATATTAAAGAGAAGTGGAGAGAGACTCGATCCCTGGGGAAACACCACAAGAAAGAGGAAGAGGAGCTGTGAGAGCTTGCTACTGAGAACCTCCTATTTTCCAAAAAGGAATGACACCAGCTGAGAACAGCACCTGAGATACCAACAGAGGAAAATTTGTGCAAGAGGAGAGAGTGGTTTATAAGATCAAAGGCCTCAGAGAGGTCCAACGAAACCTGAAGAATAATAAAGTCATTATCCAGATTACTATGTAGTTCACTAATGAAAGAGGTGATAATAGTCTCCGTACTATGTCCTAGCCTGAAGCCTGACTGTCAGGGGTGTAAGACATTCATTGCCTCCACATGGAAGAGAAGTTGCTGATGCATCAGTTTTTCTGTAAGTTTTGATAGAAAAGATAAGATTGATACAGGGTCATAATCTGCTGGCAAGGAAGCATTATCAAGGGTTTCTTCAAGATGGAGTGCACAACCACTACTTTCCAGGACTAAGGCAGCGAACCAGAGGTTAAGCTAGAACAGATAAACTGATGAATAGTAGGCAAGAGGCCCAGTGATGGAAGTTTAAACCAACTTTGGGGCAGGTAATCAATACAGGAAGGGGATATATTTGTGGTAGAAAAGAGTTTTAAGAGAGCACCTTGGGTAGGGAGATTGAAGCTAGTCCACTGAGTAGCGAGGGAAGTGGATTGAGAAGATGATGGAAGTTCTGGTTGCTTGTCCAAAGGTGGGAAAGAAGCCTCAAATTTCTCAATCTTCTGAAAGAAATATTCTGCTAAATCTTCTGCTTTACGTTCATCCATGGTTGCTGGAGAAGCCCATTGGGTTAGATTAGAGAAAACAGAAAATAATTGCTTAAACAGATGGGGGTAAGTTTTAACCAGGTTAGAAAAATAATCCTTCTTAGCTTTAGACAGCTGAAACATATAAAACTTTAATTGGGTCCTATAACGGTAAAGGGAATCGTTTTTTACACTGACGCCAAAGTCTCTCAGACTTCCAAAGCTGCCTCAAGTAATTACAGACCCTGATGATTCCACGGTTGCTTATAGCGAGGTTGAGATCGAATAAAACAGAGTGGCGCTATCTTGTCCAATAGTCAAGTAAGAGATGTGCCTCTAAGCAATGCCTGATCTGCATTAAGACCCAAAAAATTATCTGGAAATGCTATACTTAGGGAGCCAAAAGAAAGAGGATCAATCTGAGATAGACATCTGGACCAATAGCCCATCTAGGGAACAGACAATGGAAAGTGCAACATAAATAAGACAAGATAATGATCTGTCCAATGTAATGGAAAAGACGTGAACTCAGTAATATCAGACTATTACTGAAAAATAACTAGATCTAAAGTATACCACACGACATGAGTCAGAGTATTTACAAATTGATGCAACTTAAATCTTCCAGCAAATCCAAAAACTGAGATGCAAATTGAGATGCTTTAAGATGCAGCGGAATATCAATATGAAGGTTAAAATCTCCTAACACTAAGAGAGGAATACCTAATATGTCTGCAGTAGACTGGTGAATCAATTTTCAATCTGAAACAGACAACAAAGGAGGACAATAGAAGAGCAAAAGATGTAAAGGTGGATGAGCATTGAATTCCAACAAAAGCAATTCAGAGTAGGGCAAATTGCAAGGCAGAATTTCCGTAGCCCAAATTTTGGGGGAACAAGGATAGCTACGCTATCATCACATTTAGACTGACGTGACACATAAAAGACCTCAAAGCCTTCTGGTAAATGACTGAAAGAGCAAAGATTCCTCCCCAGCCTGGAGCCATGTTTCTGTCAGAAAAAGAATATCCAAGCGTTGTGTTAAAATAAGTTCCTTTAGAAGACACGCTTTACTGCGTATAGACCTTCAGTTAAGAATGCCACAAGAAATCAAAACATGAGGGTGAACCATCTACTCACGATTTAGACCGAAGATATAATTACCAACTGATCTGTCTGGAAACATTAACAGCCCTAATAGGCAATGACCCCAAAAAGATGGAATCGGGTGCATATATTCCATTTGGATGGGGAGCAACCAAAATGCAAAGCAACAACTAACAAGGAATGTTGCTACTAATTGGATTTCTGCTAGGTACTTGTGACCTAGATCGGCCACTGTTGGAAGCAGTCTAGTCCTGTTGCAAGATGGGCTAGATGGACCACTGGTCTGACCCAGTATAGCTATTCTTATGTTGTCAGTCCTTGATTTGTATCATTGAATGTAGGAACTTGTTGTGAATTCTCTACTGCACTAAGAGCAAGACTACAAGTCCATGCATGCAGTGGGGTAAATTCAGGAGCAGATCAACCTGCTGGGCAAATCTGGAGCTAGTTGGCAGCCTTACCTACTTCAAGTACCCAAAATGATTCTAATTACTCCCTGAGGCGTTTCACCCAGTCATCAAAACACTGCTCAATCTAGCTCATTAGTATTCACTTCAATGACACATCTTTTTCTATGCCAGAGACTGTAAACAATGCCTCTAACATCCTTTGCCAGAGATCTACTATGCTCCTTTTGACCTAAGCTACAGTGCTCTTAAGTCTCCAACTCCGGTCAAGAAGACACCATGGTCATTTCAGAGATTAATTCAAATCCCTTCTTCTCTTACCCAGCTTCAAGTACAATCCTTATTTCATTTCAGTAGAACTACTAGAAACGTATGGACATAAACTTTCAATTTTGAAAGTTGTCAGGGTTAACTTAAGTGTATTTATGTTTTCCCCCCATCATTTTGGACTTTATTAAAGAGATTTAGCTGTTTCTATTTTCACTAGATTACTGGAACATTTTAGGCTACAGGGAATTCTTTCGTCCAGACTGCTGAAGAGAAAGCAAGGATGACTGAGCCTCCGCTCCCCTCAAGTGAGTAGTCAGACAATAACTGCAGCTGTGTGTCAAAGAACAGAGAAAACTAGCAAGAAATGAGTTTAATAATAAATGCCTTTATATTTGTTATGAAATTTTCCCAATGGTCCCAGTCATCATTTGCTTTTCCCCACTATCCAATTATAAAGTCTACTTTCTCAAACCTGACCACTCTTTCCTTTTTTTTTTTTAAATCATTTTATTGAGGCTTTAACCATTCAATACATGACTATGCAGGAACATAATACTACTCAACTGAGTGTACCAGATTATATATTGTGCATCACAATGTACAACTTGTCTACTAACCCAGCTTTAATAAAGACATTAACGAACACGATAAACGAAGCTTCGTCTGTATTTTCATTTCCTCCTATTTAAACACATATACATATCCATATTTCTTTTCACTGCACAGGTTGAATAGCCGTCTCTCCATCATTCCCTCATCATGCATTCCTTTTCTCGTACCAAATCCATACATGAAACATGAACACAGAGCTTGCAGCTTACAGGTAACCACAGGAATGCTTTACAAATAATGTACATACAGTGGGGGAAATAAGTATTTGATCCCTTGCTGATTTTGTAAGTTTGCCCACTGACAAAGACATGAGCAGCCCATAATTGAAGGGTAGGTTATTGGTAACAGTGAGAGATAGCACATCACAAATTAAATCCGGAAAATCACATTGTGGAAAGTATATGAATTTATTTGCATTCTGCAGAGGGAAATAAGTATTTGATCCCCCACCAACCAGTAAGAGATCTGGCCCCTACAGACCAGGTAGATGCTCCAAATCAACTCGTTACCTGCATGACAGACAGCTGTCGGCAATGGTCACCTGTATGAAAGACACCTGTCCACAGACTCAGTGAATCAGTCAGACTCTAACCTCTACAAAATGGCCAAGAGCAAGGAGCTGTCTAAGGATGTCAGGGACAAGATCATACACCTGCACAAGGCTGGAAGGGCTACAAAACCATCAGTAAGACGCTGGGCGAGAAGGAGACAACTGTTGGTGCCATAGTAAGAAAATGGAAGAAGTACAAAATGACTGTCAATCGACAAAGATCTGGGGCTCCACGCAAAATCTCACCTCGTGGGGTATCCTTGATCATGAGGAAGGTTAGAAATCAGCCTACAACTACAAGGGGGGAACTTGTCAATGATCTCAAGGCAGCTGGGACCACTGTCACCACGAAAACCATTGGTAACACATTACGACATAACGGATTGCAATCCTGCAGTGCCCGCAAGGTCCCCCTGCTCCGGAAGGCACATGTGACGGCCCGTCTGAAGTTTGCCAGTGAACACCTGGATGATGCCGAGAGTGATTGGGAGAAGGTGCTGTGGTCAGATGAGACAAAAATTGAGCTCTTTGGCATGAACTCAACTCGCCGTGTTTGGAGGAAGAGAAATGCTGCCTATGACCCAAAGAACACCGTCCCCACTGTCAAGCATGGAGGTGGAAATGTTATGTTTGGGGGTGTTTCTCTGCTAAGGGCACAGGACTACTTCACCGCATCAATGGGAGAATGGATGGGGCCATGTACCGTACAATTCTGAGTGACAACCTCCTTCCCTCCGCCAGGGCCTTAAAAATGGGTCGTGGCTGGGTCTTCCAGCACGACAATGACCCAAAACATACAGCCAAGGCAACAAAGGAGTGGCTCAGGAAGAAGCACATTAGGGTCATGGAGTGGCCTAGCCAGTCACCAGACCTTAATCCCATTGAAAACTTATGGAGGGAGCTGAAGCTGCGAGTTGCCAAGCGACAGCCCAGAAACTCTTAATGATTTAGAGATGATCTGCAAAGAGGAGTGGACCAAAATTCCTCCTGACATGTGTGCAAACCTCATCATCAACTACAGAAGACGTCTGACCGCTGTGCTTGCCAACAAGGGTTTTGCCACCAAGTATTAGGTCTTGTTTGCCAGAGGGATTAAATACTTATTTCCCTCTGCAGAATGCAAATAAATTCATATACTTTCCACAATGTGATTTTCCGGATTTAATTTGTGATGTGCTATCTCTCACTGTTACCAATAACCTACCCTTCAATTATGGGCTGCTCATGTCTTTGTCAGTGGGCAAACTTACAAAATCAGCAAGGGATCAAATACTTATTTCCCCCACTGTATATGTGCCATCTCTGGGAAAAGGTGATTAAGGGGTCCTTTTACTAAGTGGCGGTAAGCTCAATGTGGGCTTACCACTTGCCATTCCAGAACTACTGACAGCTCAACGCGGGCGTTGGCAATAGTTCCACCCCCAGCGCGTGGCATTTCTGGCACTAGCGGAAATATTTAAAAAATATTTCCACAGGGAGTTACCACGGGAGCCCTTACCGCCACCTCAATGGGTGGCAAGTACTTCCCCTGTATGGCCACATGTTAAGATCTTACCGCATGGCCATGTCTTTTTTCAGCCTTTTTACCCGTTGTGGTAAAAAGGGCCTCAGCGCATGGCAAAAATAGCCCCTGCTGCTAGCGCAGGGCCCTTTATCCCGCAGTTTAGTAAAAGGGCCCCTAAAGTAGCAGATCCGAAGTGTTGAGAATGGTCAATTTTTTATGTCATGTGTCCAGAAGAAATCTGAAAAAGTTACATATTTTAACTTCTGTAACTTTTTATTTTTTTTTTTCCACATAAAAGGATGGAGTTTGGACTGTTCAACTACAAATTGTTTGCGCTAACAATTCATTAAAACCTCATTTTTTGTTTCTGGTGACTTTAGTCACTTTTTCTCAGAGATGGTCACATATATTTATCTTAATTTCTTATTAAAATTAAACACAATAATAAATCAATTTTCTGATACATGTAAGTTTCATATATATATATATATATTTTTTTCAAGTATGTAAAAAGAAACAGAGCTAAAAAGAAAATAGAGCTAAAATTGTTCTTACCTGCTAATTTGCTTTCCTTGAGACATGTTAGACCAGTCCATGTCAGTGGGTTACATCACTCTAGCAGCAGATAGAGGTAGAGAATCTGAACTTTCCAATAGCATCACTGATAAAACACAACTACAAACAAGAACCAAACCACAAGGAACCCACCAAAGGAACCTTCTGTATTAATAACAATAAATCTTTAATAATATAATGGAGAGTAATCAGATGCCAATATGGAAATTCTGGAGCTGCTGTCTTCCAGGGCAATTGCTGGACTGGTCTAGCAGGGCTCAAGGAAAAGAAATTAGCAGTTAAGAACAAAACTTCATCTCTCTTATTATCCTGCTAGTCTAGTCCAGACTAATGGGATGTACCCAAGCTTTATCACTCCAGGCAAAAGACAAGGCTCCTTCCATCACCACCCTGCCAAAGACACTATCCTGTGTGGATCTCACATCTATCCTGTAGAGCTTAACAAAGGAATATAGCATTGTTGCCTTACAAATATCTTCCGGATCAACCACTTTGGCATCTGTCAAGGGAGGCACCTGCAATTTCAAAGAATGGCCTTGAAGAACTTCTGGGATAACTTCTGCTTGAGAGAATATAAGCTGACTCAATCAAACTCTTAATCCAGGGTGCTATGGTAGACTTTGACAGTCATATCCCTTGCACAGACTATGGAACAACAATCAATGCTATTGATAACCTCCAAGAACTATATCAGTTCACCATGAACATTCAGCTTGTGCATTCTAAGCACCAAGGCCTAATCTGCTGCAAGTTTGAATGCCAGGAGAAAAACAGCATGACACCACCTTTGGTAAGAAGAAAGGCACCATACTAATGGAAACAATCCTCTACAAAAGACAAAAAAAAAAAAAAAGCATCCCTGCAAGAAAAAGCCTGTAGCTCCAAGATACACCTAGCAGAACAGATCTTCAAGCAGGAAAACGATCTTCAAGAGGAGATCTCTAGCAGACGTCTGTTTCAAGGGCTGGAGAGCACTTTCAATTTCAAGCTGAGATCCCACTATGGCCTAGGAAGCCAAATGCACTTGACTCTTCTGAGGAAGTGAACAACATCAGTATGGAACTCGGCAATTTATCCCTCACCTTGTCCCTGAAGCAGGAGATTGCTGCCACCTGTATTCTGAGCAAGTTACAGGTTAGGTCCTTGATCAAACCCTCTGCAAGAAGGCCAAGCTATAGGGCAGATCTGCACGCTGGGCTGAAATTCCTTACTCAATATGCTGTTCTAGAATACTAGCATAACCCGCTGTCAGCACGATGAGCAATTACATGCCAGTAGCTGTACCAGCTTTTGACCCTGGCATAACTGAAGGCACATAAATTCAGAAAGGGCATGTGTAACTTACACAATTTTGCAAGTTACGCGAGTAACTGGGAGCTCTGCCCATATATATGCCCCTGTGCAGTTATGTGCTATTTTACAGAATAGTGCATAACTATATATACTTAAGAAACTGCCCTCATAACTTTTAGGCTCCTAAATTTAGTTGCATTTTCAGCTGAAAAAAATGGGGTTCTTAGATTTAGCTGAAAATAGAGAGCAAATGTGCAGGTGGTTAACAATACCATATAAATTTCACTTTGAGCCTTTGCTTGGAACATTAACAGAAATGGTCTGAAACAGGCAGAACAGTCTTGACAGTGAATTCAATTTGATGGCTGCTAGCCTGCCAAACTACATTAACCCTCTGCTATACCTCTCTAGGCAGTTAGTAGATCAAGAATAATTGGCATTAAAAAGAGATTTGGGATCACCACAAGTTAGAAAGTTAAAAGCACACTCTTAGTGAACAATGGAATATATAAATATAAATATATTTATATATTGCATTCTTCAAACTTGTACCATGAATATCCAAATCATTTCTAATTTTGCATACTAGGGGTTCCACACCAGCACAAACAGACATCATCTCTATAGTGATGTTAAGCAAAAGGATAAAAGCCATACATTTTTAAACATATCTTTGAGTTACTACATAATTTTGTTACCCAGTTTATGAAATTTGGGCCCAAACCAACAATTTTTTTCTTACATTTGTACTCCGCGCTTTCCCACTCATAGCAGGTTCAATGCGGCTTACATATTATATACAGGTACTTATTTGTACCTGGGACAATGGAGGGTTAAGTGACTTGCCTAGAGTCACAAGGAGCTGCCTGTGCCTGCAGTGGGAATCAAACCCAGTTCCCCAGGACCAAAGTCCACAACTCTAACCACTAGGCCACTCCTCCACTATTGCCAATAGGCCCCCTGGGACAGTCTAGTGAAGCCTACTGAAGGTCTTCTCTATATCCAGAGAGTGAGCACCACAGCTCACCCCTGTCCCCTAGTGATGCGTACCAAATTAATAACTTTTTAAATGCCAGAATCTTGCCTTTCTGTCATAAATTTCACTTGGCTAGTGAGTACCAATGTGGGTTGTAGTTGAGAGCTGTAGAAGCTAAACTCTGGCTAGTATTTTCATGTCAGTATTTAAAACTGATATTGGCTAATAAGTCCAATGGGATTTATCTTAGTTTAAGTTTATTGATACTTGGTATATTGCCTTTCAGAACATGAACCAAAGCGGTTCACAACTAATGTGATCCAAACTTCTAGCTCTGAGGAAGGAAGACCATCCCCAATTCACACTATGAGCACGCTAGCCAGAATGCATAAAGTCTTGTAAACTTAACTAAATAAATTTTACAACATTTGATACTAAAGCATTAAAATGTAGAGCTTTTTCTGCTAATTCTTAAGTGTTAAGGATTAGGAAAAAAAAAACCCTGAAGCTTGGAGTAGGCCATGAACCCCTGACACGCAAACTTTAGAATCAATCACACCTTCAAAAGAAATGGTAGAGGAGCTTAAGGGATGCCAGAGTAATTGTTAAATGTTTCAGTACCTTCTTTGTTCTTTTTGTTTCTTTTTCCGACAAAACTTGACAACAACCTGTAAAAACATTTGTACCAGATAGTTTAAATATTTGAAATCAAATAAGTTTCATGTTCTATTTCTATGAACACAAATTGCATTTACTATACATAAGAACTCATCCTGAAAATCTCCATAGCTCTTAGTAAACACAGAAATAAAGATGGCATGAAGTTAAGCCCTCAGAGTCAGACTCAAAGGGCCAAAAAGCCCTTTAATTAATCTGGCCCTTAATGAGTACAGTTTAAAAACATAAGGAGTCAATATTCACTGTGGTTTAGGAAGGCAGAAAAGGTTCCTGCCTGCTTAAACCAAGCTAAGCAGGCTGGCCGACAATATTCACCATCACTTAACCAGGCAATGCCGAAGAATATCGGCTCTAACCACACAACATAAATCTGGGCAGTCTAGTGGAGCAGTTGGGGAGGAGTTGGCACTTAATCACAGGGGCATAACCAGATCTGACATTTGTTTTTTTGGGGTGGGGAGCACTGAGCATATAGGTGTGAGTAGTGTAGCAAGTTTCCAATTAGATTTATCAATGGTATTTATGATTTTTCTCCATTGCTTTTCAAGGTGTTGACATTTCAGTTTCAGCTTGGATAAGTCTTCAGAAAACCAAGAAGATTTTCCGATTGTCTTGACCAGTGGCATTCCGACCCTAGCTGACACCCGGGGCGGATCGCCGATGCGCCCCCCTCGGGTGCAGCGTGACCCCCCCCCCCGGTGAAATGACACCTCTTCCCCCCCCCCCTGGTGAAATGACGCCCCCCCCCCCGGGTGCACGCCGCTGGGGGGGGGGGGGGGGGTGCCGCAGCACACGCCTGTTGCCCTGTCTCCGAGAAAGTTCACAATTTGCATGTGTTCACTGCTCCCTCTGAGTCTGCCCCGGAACAGGAAGTAACCTGTTCCGGGGCAGACTCAGAGGGAGCAGTGAACACATGCGAATTGTGAACTTTCTCGGACTGAGACAGGGCAACAGGCGCGCAACGCGGCACCCCCCCAGCGGCGTGCACCCGGGACGGACTGCCCCCAACGCCCCCCCCCCCCCCCGCCTTGGTATGCCACTGGTCTTGACCTTTTTAGTGGTAATTGGAGTAATTTTATCCAGTACAGCTTTGACATTAGTGTCCCAGAGAAATTTAACTGATTCTTGAGTGAGGATCCAGGGAGTAAGGTAATCTCTCAACTCAGTCCAGAAACTGGACTCATTAATTTTCCCTCTGGTGGATATCAGGGTAAACGGTTTATGCTTGAACAGGTTCGACAGATGGATATGAATAGTAAAGTCTAGTTGGAAGTGATCAGACCATGGTATAGGCTTCCACTTAAATGAGCAAATCAAACTGGAAAAGCATTACGAAGCCCACTGAAGAACAGATGCTTCGTTGACTGGACTATGTGTATCAAATGTCTCAAATGATAGCTTTATGCCAAGGTCATATCGTACAATTTCATAAAATCTGAGACATGTATAAAACCTGGTGTGAGCAATGGCAGGGATCTATGGTGCTCTGAGTTACTCTTTGGGGTTGATGTAGTTTCTATATAAAGCAGAGTATACTGGTACTTTAAGGGATGGTTTTCAATGGGGGGGGGGGGGGGGAAGCTGGGATGGGACATGGTTGATATTTTGTAATGCTTCCAAGATATTTTGGTTTATTGAAAAACTCCAATAAAAATTTATAAAAAAAATATAATAATTACAAAGAATGTATGTGGACATTCTTTTTTTTTGTTCATAAAATTTTTATTGAAAAAGTTTTAAATTGCAAACATTAAGATCACATAAACAGTAACTAACAAAACCAGTAATTCTCACACCACATATATTATTAGTAGGATAGCAAACAGATGTCACTTAAGTAATATTTTGTAATAAGATGGCCGACTCCCATAATGGTTACAATTGAGTCAATGAACAAAATCTGGTAATAGAATCCCATAATTTCCTGTGAATGTGTTGAGTTTTGGAACGTTCAGCCATTACCAATTTGCATTTATATTTTAGACATACATTTACCTTAGTATTATTTTTCCATTCTCCTAGTACTGTCTTTATACCAATAGCTAGCAATATATTAAGTAATTTGGCCTGGTTGATGGAGAGGTTATGGCTAAAACCCAATGCTCGAAATATATTATTAAAAGAAATATGAGTTTGTACTGAATGGTCCAAAATCTCCTTTATACGGTCCCATACTGCCTCCCAAAAAGATTCGAGTTAAGGACAGGAAAAAAGGAGATGCTCAAGCATTCCAAAATCCCCTTCACAAGACCAGCATTTGTTAGATGATTTAGCATCAACCCTATGTTGTCATACTGGAGTCCACAACGTTTTATGTTATGAGAAAAAACAAAGACCGAGAAATGGCTGCAGAAGCAAGAGGTCTATTCACATTCATCCAGAAAATTGTCCATTGTTTTTCAGATAAAGTTACATTAGTATCAATATTTTATAAAGATTGTAATGCTGTTAAAGGCATACACTGAGAAATAATAAGCTCTTTATAAAACTTGGATGCAGTTTTACCAAATATTAACTTTTCCAATAAACTATGAAAAATACTAAGGACTCTGTTTACTAAGCTGTGTTGTAGGCACGCAAACTTTTTGACACACGCTAAAAATTAGCGTGAACTAATGCTAGAGACACCCATAGGAATATAATGGGTGTCTCTATTGTTAGTACGTGCTAAAATGTTTGCACGCCTACTTAGTAAACAGGGTCCTAGGAGTATTGTGTAAAGAGGAAAGAAATCTTTGCTCATATAAGATTTCAGTTGAACAACTAATACTTTCTAATCACCCCCACCATCAGAGGCAGAGAAGAGCCCAGGTATCACATGATCCTTGTACCTTTTTAATAATATTGGAAACATTAAAATCTACAGTGTCTGAAATGGATGCAGTAAAAGCTAAACCTAGATATTTAAGACCTGATCAGCACCAGCATAAAGGCAGAGATGGAAAATCTGCTAGAACACAGAAAACATTCAATGGTAAGACCTCAGTTTTTGACCAGTTAATAGTATATCCTGATAGAGTGCCAAATTTTTCTATTAACTGAAATAGCTTAGGAACAGAGGATTCAAATGATGAAATATACAGTAAAACATCAGGCATAAGCTGACAATTTGATGTTTATATTCACTATCTCAATACCTTCAATATCATGAGATTGTCTGATTGATTTCAGTAATGGTTCCAAAGCAAGGATAAATAGTAGTGGGGATAATGGATATCCTTGTTGAGTTCCTCTAGTAAGGGAGAAAGAAGATGACATAATAGAATTAAGAGGGTTATAATATAGTCATAAGACCATGTCAATGAATGCATCTCCCAAATGGAACCAGTGCAAAACCTCAAACAAAAATCTCCACTCAATATAGTCAAACGCTTTTCAGCATCAAGTGAAATTGCACATGCAGGTTTGTTACGAAGATGTGCTGCTTGAATAATATTCGTAGATAATGTTCCCTTGATAAAACCAGAGTGCAATGGGTTAATTAAGTCAGGAATCACCTTTGCGGTTATATTGAAATTTCAATTTTTGTAATTCCATAAGAGTATCAGAGGATTTATTTTGACAGTATTGAAGTTCTAATTGTTTAATGTGATTATCCAAAATAAGTTCTGCTTTATGCTTTTTGTGTTGATCAGAAGAAAAATTAATAATTTCCCCTCTTATGTTTGCATCCCAGATCACATAATATTTCAAATTTTCCGTTTTGTTTAATGAGAAATATTCCTGTGACCATTGTAATAGAGCGTCACAGAAGTCATTGTCACACAATAATCTGGAATTGAATCTCCAAGATAACAAAGAGTGTTCAGGTTGACAAATCTGCATGTGAAGTGTAACACAAGCATAGTCTGATATTGGTTCAATCATAGGTTTGACATATATAAAATCACTGGTTGAGAGATGAAGATATAGTCCATGTGTGAATAAGAATCATAGGGTGATGAGCAGAAAATGAAATCTATATCAGAGGGGTGGCATTAACCACCATGAGTCCACTAAGTACCAAGAATGTATTAGATGCTGTAGAGCAGAGGTCGATTTTAAAATCTTGGGTTTGCTAGAAGATCTTCAGTCAAGTCATATCCAAAGGAAGATCCATATTTTTAGCCATGATGATAAAGTCAGAGCCTGTTACAGGCGATTGTGTATTTAAGTTGTAGAAAAAGGATGGATTATCCACATTAGGTGCAAACACATTTAGGAGCGATATAAGATGGCCTTCATAATTAACTTTCACTAATACTCATCTCCCTTCCGTATCATGAGTATGAGGTATAATAGAATACTTTAAGGTTTTAGCAAGGAGAATGATCACGCCTTTTTTTTTTTGTCACATGCCAGTGGAACAAAAAAGTCTTGCACCCATTCTTGTTTTAGTTTCACAGATTCCTGACCTGAAAGATGAGACTCCTGAAGAAATACTATAGGAGAAAGATGTTAAAAATAGAGCAAATGGGGGAGGAGTCAAGATGGCGCCGACACGCTGAGCTCTGTGAGACGCTCGAAGAGAACTTCTGCTGCTGTTTCTTCATTTTTCCTCTGAATCGAGATGCCACATTCAAAAAGAAAGGGGACCGTCAAAGCTTCGCTCTCCCAGACTCGTACGTCGTCCCCTGGGCAGCGAACAATCGATAGTTTCACAACTCAGTGCCCACCTCAACAAACCGGAGAAGGAGCTCCGCTAGACGCAGGTACAGGGAACCTGACGCCATTGGAGTTTGAAATTTCGTTATCCCCTCCGGATTCTGGTAATCCGCCCTGCCCTGCCCGAACACGCGAGGGGAGTGCTGCACCACTTAACCCAGAAGTTAGGGAAGTTGTGGGCAGTAGAGAGGGCCCCCCCTCGGAGATGAAGACGGCAATGGAAGGTGATTTAACATCGGGAACAGGTTTAGTCCCGCCCAGGGTAGTAACTCTTGACACTCTTTGGACTGCAATGGAAAAGATGCAAATTTTGATTATAAATTCAACGCAAGAAACTAAGAATCTCGTAACTACTATTGATCAACTTTCTAAATCAGTTGATAAATTGAAACAGGACTTTAAAGAACAGGAGAAGAAGTCTCAAGATGAGATTCAAAGGATTAAAGAAAATGTTACAGTTATAATGAAAGACAATACCAGTATTCGTCAGAAGATAGAACAAATGGAAAATTATAATAGAAGATTAAATATGCGAATCCTAAATTTTCCAAAGCCAATAGGAGTCTCGCCACTGGACATGTTTAAAAAATTTCTTGTTGAAAATTTAAAAATTCCTAATCAAAATATACCTCCAATAAATAAGATTTTCTTTCTTCCGGTAAAGAAAAGCCAAGAAGAGACTCCTGGACTTTTAGACCAAGGAAATTTTGGCGAATTGAAAGATATCTCACTTATTCTAGAGGACTCATTGACAGAGGTAACTAGCAGAGCTACTCTATTAATTTCATTTGTATTCGAACAAGACTTTAACTCTATATTAAGACTATACTTTAAAAATTCTCAACAGAAGTTCTGTGGTCAGAAATTGTGGATCTTTCCAGATGTTGCAAAGACAACACAGGAGAGAAGGAAACAATTCCTGGCATTGAGGGAAGAAACGAGATCATTGGGTGCAACTTTTTTGCTTGCATACCCATGTAAATGCATCGTGAAATATTTGGCTGTAAAATATGTATTTTTTGTACCGAATCAACTAAGAGAATTTATAGGCATGAAAAAGATTGTCAAGTCTTGATACCAGATTTAATGATTTAAAAGAAGGTGGCAGTTAGGGCATATGCCTTTTCATGTTTACTAGTATTCTTTTCTTTTTTAGATTCCCTGAATCTGTACTTTCTCCTCCTCCAGAATTTATATTGAGGTCTAAGATAGTGACATTGTGATTTAATTTTGGATTTCTTATATTTTGCTTTAAGTATTATTATACTGTATGTTCACAATGTACCTAATGTTACATGTAACAAGATATCTTCTTGTGAAATTTAAAATTGCATAAATAAAATAATAAAAAAAAAAAATAGAGCAAATGTTTCTTCCTTTTGATGGGGTTCTGTATGCCTGCTTTTACATTAAGAGAGAGGAAATTCAAAGCCGAGAAATTGAGACGTATATATTTAAAGGCCATCCATAGTGAATATGCAATATTCAGGTGACTTGGTAGAATATGTGAGGAGAGATTATATAGAAAAATGTTAAGAAGAGGAAAACAGCAGCACATCAACAACATATACACACTCCCTTACCTTCACTAATGAGGAACAAGTGGGGCCGAGTGTGACATGGTGCCTAGGAGGAGCTTAAAGGAGAGCACGTATTACCCTAGTATGCAGATCAGATGCAAATATGTAAATAATGCAAAACATTCATCTTGATATGGATTCTTGTTCTGAGATATATTTTTCCAATTCAGCTGGGTCGGTGTAAGATTTAGTTTTATTCTTATGCGTTACTTTCATGACAGCAGGGGCAAAAGGTCCAAATCTGGCATCCAAAGCCGTTAGCCTGGGACTTAAGTTTAAGAATGCTTTCCTTAATTGAGCAGTATCTTTGGTAAAATCAGCACTTATCACAATATGGTTTTCTTGCTACTTAAGAGGGTGAATAGTTTTTGCAACTTCTAAGTTCAACTGGTTTCTCAAACACAATGTTAAAGATGGATGGAATAATATGTTCAATAAATTTAACAAAATCAGTACCCTCACTACCTTCCGGAAAACCCAGTACGCGGATATTATTCCATCGGTTCCTGTTATTAGCCTTTTCTAGAGCTGTCTTTAGTTCTGAAGCCATTTTGTGGGCCTTGCAGGACAGCATGTGGCTGTCTTCAAGACTACTGATTCTAGTCTCTGCTTCATCTAGGTGACTTTCAAAGTGAGTAAAGCGATCCTTAAGATATATCCTGTTGAATAATTTTCACAGCTGAGTTATTTTCGGTAAGTAGTGACATGGTATAATCCAACTGTGTAACCACATCTCTAGCAGCTGATGCATTTTTGTTAATAGCCACGTTCTTGCTGGGCAAGGGTGGACCTGATTTCTGAAGTTTGGAGACTGAATCCACTTGAAAAGTTGAATCAAGCTTTGCTTGTTTTTGCTGGGCCATTTTCCTGTATCGAAAGTGCTTATACAATGAAATTACACACATCTGATCTGAGTAAGTTATTATTTGTGACAAAGTGTTCACAGAGCTCAACTCCTAAGCAACCATTTCTTTCAGTGCTCGAGCATCCCCCCCTCCATAAATGAAAATTCTAAAAGCAAACTGAAAAAACCCAAAAACTAAACTATGTAGTGCCAGCACTGAATACTGGCTGGCATCCATATGTCTAAAGGGTCACCAATCCGATCTCCCCAATCCCTCCACTCTGTTCTCCAACAGCCCCCTTTAGTTGTGATTGCTCCTACTACTACTACTATTTAGCATTTCTATAGCGCTACAAGGCATACGCAGCGCTGCACAAACATAGAAGAAAGACAGTCCCTGCTCAAAGAGCTTACAATCTAATAGACAAAAAATAAATAAAGTAAACAAATCAAATCAATTAATGTGAACGGGAAGGAAGAGAGGAGGGTAGGTGGAGGCGAGTGGTTACAAGTGGTTACGAGTCAAAAGCAATGTTAAAGAGGTGGGCTTTCAGTCTAGATTTAAAGGTGGCCAAGGATGGGGCAAGACGTAGGGGCTCAGGAAGTTTATTCCAGGCGTAGGGTGCAGCGAGACAGAAGGCGCGAAGTCTGGAGTTAGCAGTAGTGGAGAAGGGAACAGATAAGAAGGATTTATCCATGGAGCGGAGTGCACGGGAAGGGGTGTAGGAAAGGACGAGTGTGGAGAGATACTGGGGAGCAACAGAGTGAGTACATTTATAGGTTAGTAGAAGAAGTTTGAACAGGATGCGAAAACGGATAGGGAGCCAGTGAAGGGTCTTGAGGAGAGGGGTAGTATGAGTAAAGCGACCCTGGCGGAAGATGAGACGGGCAGCAGAGTTTTGAACCAATCCCTGTTCCCCCTCCCCCCCAGATTCCTAGGAAGCCCAGGTATTACCTTCTTACCGCTGCCTCCCCCCCCCCCCGCATACTTTGAAAAATCTTTGGGGGTCTAGTGGGGATGAGGCAATAATAATCCCCAATTGCTCCTGCCCCTGGTGGCACTGGGTTCAAAATGGCACCAGCAACCCCTAGCAGTAGTCTCAAGCTGCTGTATAAGAGTAAAAGAATCTAATTCAGTGGTATTCATAGTCCATTCCTTAGGGGCCATGATCAAGTCACTCCTCATGAATACACGAGACAGATTTGTGCAAAATGGAGGTAGAATACATGTAATTTTTTCCCATACATATTCATTAGGGGTGCCTTGAAAACCCATCCCATTGTGGTCCTTGAAGGCTGGAAGTGAAAACAACTGGTGTCACCAAGGGAAAGTAAAATGAAGCAGGTAGATAAAGTTGGTTATATCTACTGTATACCTCTGTTTAAAAACATTTCTCCTAATTATATAACCATAAACTATAAATGTAAGTGCTATTTGTGTGCTAAGATTATAGAATACTAACACACGTATCAATGTCATAGTATCATTGTTATGTGCCATACGCACACAGGAAGGCGGAGGAGCTAGGGGAGGAAGCAGAGCCCAGACACGGACAGGAGAGAAAGAGAGAGAGAGAAGAGAGCTCCCTTCCAGAGAAATAGAGGGCCCCAGAGCAAACTCTTGTCCAGGAAGCTGTGGACACAAAAGGCCCCCCAAACCCCGGTGCGGTCAGGCCTAAAGGAGAGGAAGCCCAGAGGAAAGGAGAGGAAGCCCAGAGGAAAGGCTGTGCAAACTGACTTGTACACACTTCAGTTGGGATAGTGCAGGGTTAATAGGGCAGTAGAAACTAAGTCTGTGTTTGAATGTTTGAAGCCCTAATAAAAACCAGGTTACTAATGATAAGGAGTGGCAGTGGCTCTGGAGAACTGCGTTTTCTAGAAGGATGAAAGATGTGGAAGAGGTGGTCACTGGGGAGAGGCTGCTAATTGGCATCAGAGCTCCACCCTTACCGTGACAATAGGCTTCGTATTCTTACTACTACTACTATTTAGCATTTCTATAGCGCTACAAGGCGTACGCAGCGCTGCACAAACATAGAAGAAAGACAGTCCCTGCTCAAAGAGCTTACAATCTAATAGAGTGTTTTTCCTCTTCATTTACTTTTATTGCATATCAAGAAAGATTATTCATCTAGTCAAAGGAAAAAGAGGATGGATACGAATTAAGTTTGGTACAAATACACTCACCATTCATATCTGTCATCTAGCAAAAACAATAGTTTCAGCACAACTACAATTAATGCTGCAGCCTGAACTTCATATCTGACCATCCTTTTCTTAGCAATGGGATCAAATCTCAGAAAGGCCACATCGCCAAGTTCAGTCTTCTTTACCACTCTGGCAGTCCAGTTATGCAATTCATCTATCAAGAAAGAACAAACATGAAGCAAACAAACGGAGTTATCTTGAGAAAGGAAAAGTTAGAAAATGACATCCAGTCTGCCCAAATCAGTTTTTGTCACCTTCCATTTTGGTTCACCATAAACAGATGAGCACGTAGTCAAAGGTAATTTTATAAACCATTGTTGCATGTAAAATGTTGATTTATGCATATAAATATGCTCCTATTAAATTAGTTCATGCTTAAATTTATGCTCTAGAGGGTTTCTCCTAGGTCATTCTCATGGTAAAAGTCTGCAAACTTGTATGTCACAAAAAATGTGGTGTAGACAGCAAATCTGCATTTTCTTTTCAAACATCAGTACCTGCACGTTGGAAAGACCAGCAATCTTAACAGTCAGGTTCATGAAATCCCCATAATTGATCCCTGTCACTGAATGCCTAGCACACACCTGGGGCTAACCCCATAGCCACTTGGAGGGTCTATCCCCAGCACTGCTGGGCCTACCTGCACCTGGGCATGTGTTCTATACTAGTCAACCCTCCACCCCCATGCACTAGGTTCCACTTGCCTCTGGAACCTAGTGCATGGGGTCTCCCACTCACAACTTATTCCCCGGTGATTTGTAGAACACTGAGGCCACACTCTCAGGGGTCCCACGGTTCTTGGAAAGCACCCACAGACCCAACACACAAACCACTAGGATTCTTAGACAGTCTAAGACATCAGAGTCAATAAACTAACTTTACCGTCATAGTTGAACAGTGAACCATATAAAACAGATGGAAGAGTACAGCAAAACAATAACCGGTAAAACAAACAGAAATCAATTTTAAAACTAACACTTGTTCACTACCTGAATAGTGCCTGGGGAGTATAGGAAATACATATGCTCACAGGTTGCAGAATATAACTGCTCACAAGGCCTCACTGAATAGATCTCTCCTCTCCCTATTTGAGACTGAGAGAAATCCAGTACTTCCGGGCTGGATTTGAGCTCCTGGGCCAACCAGAGCCCAAAACAACATTTTTTTTTTTTTAAAGCAGCTGGCTGCATTGCTGCAGGTTACTTCCTCTCTGTACTAAACAAAAGAAGGAACAGTCATTTTTCTGTAACAACTTTAAATATAAACATGCACCATCCGCTACCTTGACTATTATCGCCTCACTTCTTTCCTTAAGTGATTATCATGCCAAAGTATTTTGCATTTCATATGGCTGTAAGAACACACAATCTCAGGAGCTACACAAGAATGTAAGAGTAGCCATACTGGGTCAGACCAATGGTCCATCTAGCCTAGTATCCTGTTTACCAAACAGTGGCCAAGCCAGGTCACAAGTACCTGGCAGACACCCAAATTGTGCTAACACTCCATACTACAAATCCCAAGCGAACTGAAGTTACAATCATCTTATCCTGTGTAGCAGGTTGCCAAAAATGCTTTGACATGGCAGTTGCAGACAGGCCATTCTGGCCCCTTGCTCCAGCAAAGAGGTTCCAATAACAGTGCAGCAGTTAGAGGTACATTCAGAGACTGATCCAACAAAATTTGACAATGAGCTTTTGGAGGAAAGTATAAAGCCTAACAATAAAGAAGGAGCCATGTCCAGATAGGAGGTCTTTCCACTCCTGGAGGGAGTCCAGCTAAAAAGGATACAGAAACGCAGTGAGTGGGAAACCCCACTCAGGGGCCCATCAGAGCCTTAGCTCCTTAATCCAGGGACTAAAGAGGAATGTAAGGAGGAGATACAGTACAGGGTTTGCCAGTCTGTTAATCAGCTGTCCCCTGGAGCCTTAAGGAGCAAAGCAAATGTTTCCCACCTATAGTGAACTGGTCAGAGGTCAGTCTCAGCCACAGCTGTCCCTCTGAGAAACAGAGGGCCAGATGCACTAAACCTTAACGACCCTCTAACAATCCTTTAACTAAGGAAATTCCTAACCGTTGCATGCATTAAAGGCCTTTTTCCGACAAAGCAAGCAGCTAACGAAAAAAGAATACAAAAGAGTAACTACCATTGTAATGTGGACGATTCGGGATGCACTAACAATACCTACGATTACACCGAATCATTTACCGCAACATTTTAAACGTATGGTCAGAGCAGTCGTAAAGGCCTGAGCTGTCATCTCCCCGCTTCCCCCTGAACCTTAAAATTCCAAGCTGGCATGTTTAAAAACAAAAGTGAGATAAACAACACCTCCCCGCTTCTCTGCTCTCCTCCGGTTCTGAAAACAACTTTCCTTCCTCTGTTTCCCCCAGCTGGGGGCGGTCCCATGTCTCTCTGCTGAGCTAAAGGGAATCACAGTGAAAGAGGTCTTTTGTTAAAAAGGGGGGTTTACGAAGGACATCCTTTTGGAGTCTTGAGGAGGACCTCTTCAACTGCACTCTCCTGCTAGGATCACAGAGCTAAATGCTCGCATGTCCCGATCCCCCCCTCGCGCACCCCCATCTGAAGTAAGCAATCTACGTAGGTTTAATACGTTTGTGTCAAAGTTTGTGGCTCTGCGCATGTTTAGGAGCCGATTACCGACGGGGATTATGAATCTGTAATGCACTGTACTTTACAATACCGCACCGAACATGTGCGACTTGTTTTTTGGTGCATTCTTCGTTTTTTTCAAATTTGGTAAGCACTTTTACGTTTTAGATTTTTTTTATGTTTGGTTGATGAATCTGGGCTAGAGTGCCCTAAAGTACAAAGTCTGGTCATGGGTGACTGGATCCTAAACCTTTGTTTAAAAAAAAAGTGCAAAACGTTAAAGCTGCTGACAACAGTAAATTCCAATCGGGGAAGGGATTGAAGGCCAAAAACTGTGGAAGCATGTGTACAAACTTCCTAAAGGTTTCAGCGTCACTCACCCAGTGGTTTATCCTAAACCTGTTCATAAGGCCAGTTTACAGCATTCAGGGAATCCAATTAATACCTAAGGGAGAGTTAACCACAAACATTACTGCGAAAAGAGCACAGTAACCCTGCCACCACCAAAGATTCAATAATCCTTCTAATTTAACTATATCATCCAAGCTGAGAGGAAAAGGATACAGGATGTCAAACAGATTTTTAATATAACATCATAAGAAGCAAGTTGTTGTCATTAATCATCTCTGTTTTTGCTAAATTCTGGTCGCTGTATGTCAAAAAAGATGTATCAGAATTAGAAAAGGTTCAAAGAAGAGCAACCAAAATGATAAAGGGGATGGAACTCCTCCCACATGAGGAAAGGTTAAAGAGGTTAGGGCTCTTCAGCCTGAAAAAGAAACGACGGGGGAGGGGGAGAATATATGATTGAGGTCCACAAAATCCTGAGTGGTGTACAGCAAGTAAAAGTGAATCAATTTTTCACTCTTCAAAAAGAACAAGTCAATAAAGTTATATGGAAATACTTTTAAAACAAATAGAAGGAAATTTGTTTTCACTCAATGAATAGTTAAGCTCTGGAACTCATTGCCGAAGAATGCGATAAAAGTGGTTGGGCGTATATGGGTTAAAAAAAAAGGCTTGAACAAGTTCCAGGAGAAAACGTCCATAGTCCGCTATTGAGATACATATGGGGAAGCCACTGTTTAACCCTGGGATTGGTAGCATGGAATGCTGATACTATTTGGGTTCTTGCCAGGTACTTGTGATGTGGATTGGCCACTGTTGGAAACAAGATATTGGGCTAGATGGATCATTGATCTGAACAAGTATGGCTATTCTTATGTTATTATATATAAAAGAAGCTGGAGGTTGAAGTGAGTGAAGTTACCGCAAGCAGACCCTTCAATGTTTTTTTAATGAATTATTATGATCAATGTTGCAACCAATTTACCTCTGGATACTCCTGCTTTTATATTTTACTAGTAAAAAAGGCCCATTTCTGAAAGAAATGAAACAGGCGCTAGCAAGGTTGTCCTCTAATGGCAATTATATTTTTAAGGGAACTGTTAGGAGAGAGTGAGTATGTGTGAGAGTGAATGAGTATGTGTCAGGGAGTATCATATGTGTGAGAGAGAAAGAGTGTGAGAGAGAGAGAGAGAGAGACAGAATGTGTGTGTCTGTCTATGTGAGTGAGATAGTGTAGTGTGTCCCGTGTGCACCAATTATGCTCCCTCCCCTGCATTCATCCATATGCAGCAAACATCCTCTGTGCCCTGCCGCCTTCATCCATCCATGTGCAGTATCTCTCCCCTGCCCCCTCCATCCATCGTGGTGCAGCAATTCTCCTCTGTCCCTTGCCCTTCCCCCCTACATGTGCATCAACTCTGCATTCTCCCCTGATCTCTCCTCCATCCACCCATATCCAGGGCCCCCCCTCCTTCCATCTCTCTCCACTCTGAGTTCCAGGCCCCCTCCCTACCTCTCGCTGTGTGCCCTCCGGGTTCCAGGCCCCCCCTCCCCTTTGAGTTCCAGGACCCCCTTCCTCCCCTTCGAGTTCCATGCTCCCCATTCTCCGAGTTCCACACCCCCGCACCTCCATCCCTCCCCTTCGAGTTCCAGGACCCCCCTCCCCTTCGACTTGCAGGATGCTCCCTCCCTCCCTCTGAGGTCCACGCCCCCGCGCCTCCCTACCTCTCTCTCTTTGCCCTCCAAGCACGACCTGTCCTCTGGCAGCCCCTCGCTTTCCTAAGTGAGAGCTGTATTTTAAAAATTCTTACCTTGGGGTGCAGCATCCACAGTGAAGGCAAGCGGCGCTTCAGACTGCCTTCGCATGTGTTTCAGCTCTGCCTCTGGTCCCGCCCTCATTTCCTGTTTCCGGAAGGTCGTGCTTGGAGGGCAGAGAGAGAGAGGGAGGGAGGGAGGTGCGGGGGCTGGCAACTATACAGAGTTCCCTCGAGGACGGAGCAATTACGAACACTACACGGCTTCACCGCCACGCTGCCACGGAGTCAGCTTCAGAACGTTGGCGGTGCGAATTATTATATTAGATTATTCTTTTAATGTACATACTACATACTTCTTAAATACAGGAGTGTCTACTAAAGGAACTTTCTACTTTAAGCCAGCTCAGTCTCCAGTGATCCTTTTTACCTGTTGTTCTGTTGTGTCTATTTCTTTTTTTCTATTTACTATAGTGTTTCCCAAATCTGTCCTGGAGTACCCCCTTGCCAGTCAGGGTTTTCAGGATATCCACAATGAGTATGCATGAAATTTATTTACATACACTGCCTCCATTATGTGCAAATCTCTTCCATCCTGAATATTCATTGTGGTTATCCTGAATTTGTCCATAAACACTATAAAAAGTGATTATAGAAACATATTACAGGGATAACCTCAGCCCCGAAGAACCGAGGACCACTTACACCTGTATTTGGAAAACAATAATTGGAAACTAGGATGTTTGAAAGATTTTTGGACAGATTGTGACTGAAGTACTTCTGTTGGTCCTGCAGCTCAAACTTAGAGAGCCATATCAGTTGGTCTGGTTTTTTTTTTTACCTCCACCATTCAGCTCTCTAAGGAGCCCTTTTATTAAGGCATGGTAGGCCTTACATGGGCCTACCACACACTAAAAGGAACTACTGCATCCCATGCTGGAAAATTAAAAAATATTTTCCAGTGTGGGATTAGCATACGCTGAGCAGGAAGCTTTAGCAGGACGCCTCCAGCATGGGAGTCGCAGGACGCCTCCAGCATGGGAGGTGTGCCCATGGGCTAATCAGGTGGCCACATGTTAATGGGGACAACAGTGTCAGCCATTTTTTTTAGCACGGCTTGGTAAAATGATCCCTAAGTCTGAGCTGCACGTTGCTGAAACTCCTTCGCTAGTCTCATAAAGCTGAGAGCAGTGTGGGAAGTTGGGCACTGAGTAGCACAAACTCGATGAGAATCATGTGATGCCAGAAGAAAACAGAATAGCTGTTTCAGAGCTGGCACTGCCAACAAGCCTGTAGAGCAAATATAGGAGGATTATAAAACTGAGGGGAGAGCCAACATAGAGACAGGATGGTGAAGGCTGACTGGTGAGGAATGGATAGGGATGGGGACTGGGACAGTGTGCTGAGAAGAGGAGCTGGAGAAAAGGTACACAGTGTGTGGGCAGGGGGGAGATGGGCTTAGGGAAACAGAAAACGTGCAGTAGGGAAAGAGAACTTGTTCAGAATGTACTTGAGCAGCCAGGCTGACTGTACCAGAAGAGGAACGCCCTCAGGCCAGTCATTGGAGGAGGACTCCGCTCCCCCACCCACCCCAGTCTGTTGTTTGGTTTGTTCACCAACTATCTTGGCTCTCATACTGAAGTTTTTTTTTGTTTTTTTTTTCTGGCCAGCATGGCCCCTACTAGAAAAATAATGAAGATCACTCCACTAAGCCGTTTATCTGTAGCCATGTTGTATTTGGATTATCCTTAAGTTTATTTAGCTTAATTCTGTTTTTAAATTCATCTGGAGCTCTGTTTTTGTATTTAGGTTCTTAAGATAATTTGTTTTATCCTATTTTACATCTTTATTTTTAACCTGTTTTGATCTGATAGTAATGATTATGAATGCAATTTTTAAAGGCATTTCACCATGTAAAATGCATAGAAAATGCCTCTTCTAAAACTGGCCTGGGCATATGCATGTAATCTTAATCAGCATACACTTGGTATACATTTCCCTTTGTGAGACCTGTGCAGTGACATTCCTAGGAGCATTTACTTTATGAAACGTGTAAAAGAAAACAATGAATTTGAATATGCCTCTGAGCAGACGTAAATGTGCATTTCCTAAGTGGTAATTCTTAAAAGGGCGAGCATATACATACTTTCTCTTTTAAAATTGGTGTAATTTATGCAAATATTTAGCCTCCATATAATCAATTTAAGTTTTATTTGTATCATCTAGTGGAATCATATGTATTTTATTAAAAACTGAGGTTTATGACAGAATAATTCTATTCACCCTTCTTCACTGTTCTTTCTTTAACAAATGTCCAACAATATTGTCATATTTTTGGTATTCCATTTTAGTATTTAAAAATCACCTTGGATAACAACTTGCCCATTTATTTTTTTTATTCTCTGATAACTTTATCCAGTTTTCTTTCCTTCTGCATCTTCATTTGGGTGTGAATTTACTAAAATGCACCGTCATGGATGGACATTAACAGTTTATTGCACAAACCCAAAATTTGTCATGTTGTAAGCTGCATTAAAATTGGCTATTAACATGCAATACAGTGGAGTTTTTAATCAATACATCCAGGTCTGTAGCAAGGGAGGTCCAGGTTTCTTCCAGAAATGGGCTAGCCAGCCGAGCAGCAATAAGGCATTGTTGAACTCAAAAGTTCTTTGCAACAGCAAATCCTAGGACCAGTCTGCTCAGTAAAAAAAAAAAACACCAGGATCCCAGGGCACATGATATCCCAGAAGCAGCAAGATACAGACAGGCCTAAGCCACCTTCCAAAAGGCCCGAGCTTTCACACTGTGCCACCAAATATGTGCCATACTGCCTAATTCTCCACAGTGACGCAAACAAAAGGGCGATGCATTAGAAAAACAGTGCTGAAAAAGCACAGGTGTGAGGTACCAGCAGTAAAGTACTTTCCTGTAACTTTAGGGCCTTAGTAGCGGAATAAACAGCAAGTTCCATTTTATCCCAATCAGCTTCAGAATAAGTCACATTCAGTTCCAGTTTCCATCTGCATCAATAAGCCATAGGAACCGGACTTTGTCGGAATAAATAGCGATATGGAGCAGAAACAAGGTCCTTAGTAAACAAGTAATCATCACATAAGTCTTGTAAATAAGCAGGTTCTATTAAAACAAGCGCTTTAAGACATTTAGCAGAAACAAAATGTAACAATTTCAGTAGGCACAGTGATGAGTAAGGGGTAAAGAGTACATATTAGCCAATGTTTCATAATAAATAAGCTCATATCAAAAAGTTGCCCCAAACATTCCAACCCCTGTTGCCTCCACAGTTTATAAGGGCCTTGATCAACCTAGGGGTGTGGCATGAAATATAAAACTGGGAGTCAGAATACATCCAGTCCCAAGCATGACATTTTTTTATTTTTTCTTATATCCCACATTATGCAAAAATTAATTTCAGTTGAATGTGGTTTACAGTTAACGAACCGGATTACATTCATAAAAATTCTACATAGCTTACATTTAACAATAAGATTTCATTCACCAACATAGCTGGAGAGCATTGTTCATGGAGTCACCGAAAAATAACGGAACCAAACTCACCAGCCACTGCTCCAAAGGAATCCACAATTTAGAGACATGGTTCTGAAACCATTATACAGCAGCTCAGGTATAAAATAAAATTAGGAACACCTAATCCTCCCACTTTACGAACCCTATAAAGAATAGCTCTAGACAGCCTAGGTCTCTTATTCTGCCAGATAAAACAAAAAATCTTGTCTTACAGAGATACAAAGAATTTCCTTGGAGGAACAAGAGGTAACACCTGGAACAGATAAATCATTCAGAACAATATATTCATTTTAACAATAAAGATCCTGGTAAACCAGGAGAAAGGCCACAAAGACCAAAGTTGTAGGTCAGCCTGAAAGGCACATAAAAGATGGGAATAATTTGCCTGAAAAAGGTCCTGATAAAGTACAGTACGGCATACTCTCATGTATGTAAAAGAACCTACTGCCCATTTGAAAGGGAAAGAAGCCTACAAAGTGGAAACCAACCCCTGATTCAGAGAGATTAATGGCCTCAGTCTTGGCCCCGCTGACTTTAAAGCCAGATACATTAGCATAAGCTCGAATCTCCTATATCAAATTAGGAAAAGAGATCACCGTTCTCGTGAGGGACAACAATATGTCATCTGCAAAGGCAGTGATCTTGTAGTCATGATCTCCCACCTGTACTCCCACAACATCAGGGGTTGACCAACTGCCAAAGCAAAAGGCTCCATGAGAAAAGCAAAGAGCAAGGGCGAAAGGGAGCAACCCTGACTTGTGCCAGTACCCAGAGACAAATTCTCCCCATTAATACTCACATAACCTTTAGGATCTGAGTATAAGGCATGCACCCAAGTCCTGAAATTGGGAGGCACCCTAAACTTCTTCAAGGTTGTGTCTAAAACCGTTACTGCATGATTTTATTTGGTATATCAACCCTCTGAAAAGGCTGGAGCAGTAGAAATTAATGCATGTGGAAAGAATAGAATGTAGGGGTCCTTTTACTAAGTAGCGCTAAAAAGTGGTGTGCTCTAGCCTCAATGCGAGTCTTTCCCGCATGCTAAGGCCACTTTTAGTGCTGTTGGTAAATTGCAGATTTTTCCATTTTTGCAATAATGGCCACGTTCTAATTTTCCGATCAGCAAGTGGCATTAGTGTGTGAGCACTTACCGACATCTATTTTGTAGGCAGTAAGGCCTCATGTGCTAACCGATTAGCATAGCTACACCCACTCTCTGCCCCCAAACATGCGTGGGTAGTGCACACACATACAAAAACTACTGCAGGATGGCTGAGCATACCCTGCTGTAGTGCATTTTAACTGCAGCTTAATAAATGGGCCCCTAAGTTAATCCATCCATTCCTCTTGTTTACATCCTTTCCAATTCCTTATTCTAATTTAATATTCTTTTTATATTTTAATGAAAATTGTCCCCTTCTTACCATAGCTAAACACACCAACATTTATATAAAATCTCCCTTTGATCCACTGTTCAAGTATGCTGTCTCTGAAGTTTGTATGAGTATCACAATGCCTGCATGGTTTACTGACACAGTGATAACTATCAGCAAAACAGCAGTTCCAGTCACACAGATTCATAATACTGGCAGTGACTAGGCAGGACAAGATTTCCAACACCTGAAACACTTGTTTCTCCTTAGGGCTGAAACAGCTGAAAGAGAAGGGAGGCATCTTTATGGTTCCTTAGAAGTGCACAACTTACAAATAAAAATATTTCCCCCCAACAGAGTAGAAAAGTGACAATGAGGGGAGAAGACTGAAGTGATTTACCTGAGCAAATCTGTGTTCACCCATGCAGAATCACACTTTCCCATCCTCCCCCAGTGTGAGTTAAAAGTATGTGCGTTAACATAAACCGCATATGTTTATGCACTAGGTAAAGTGGGCTGAATCAGGTTGAGAGGTAAATTATACACACAGACCGCAAATTAATTTCCAAGCATTATCTCAGGGCACATGATTTTGTATCTGCTTCCAGCTATTCACAAAAGCATATGAGCATTTTGTACTCCTTTTCTACACATCATCCAAATGTTTAAAGGGAAGCTCTGCAAAAATCCACCAGCAACAATGAGCTTGTGGTCTCAAAGTATACATGAGACTGAAGTCTCTATAGGTAGTGGAGGAATAACCTAATGGTTACAAGCAGCAGGCTGAGAACCAGAAAAGCCAAGTTTCAAACCCCGCAAAATGTTTAGAGCCGGCAAGCGCATGAAATAACAAGCTCCCCAACTCTAAATGCTAATAGCATACAAATGCATGCTAAACAGGGCTATTAATATTCCTCCTCTATGCTCAGTGGCCAGTGCCAAACCCTACACCAGCTCGGAGCTGGCGTTAGGGTTTGCCAGGGGATTGAGGAGGAATGAGGAGACCCATGAGCGCATGCCCAGGCACAATCTGACCGCAGTTGTCCCTCATGCTCAACGCTATGACCACACTTAAATTTGCATGTCACTAGTGTTGAGTATGAGGAAGCTGGGTGGTAAAACTCCGGTGCCGTTTATAACTGCGTCTGAGTTCTGAGCATCTGCACCCAGCGCTGTTCAGAACTGCGTCTGAGTTCTGAGCATCTGTACCCTGGTGATCTGGACAAGTCATTAATCCTCTGTTGCCTCAGGTACAAACTTACGCCTTTGTTTACAAAGGTGCGCTATAGGCATGTTAGTGTTTTTAACACACGTTAAACGCTAACGTGCCTATAGGAATGTATTGGTGTGTTAGCGTTTAGCGCACCTTAACAATAATAAACATACGTTTTAGATTGGGAGGCCTCTAGTGACAGGAAATTACCTACTATATCTGAATATAACTCACCTTGAGCTACAACTTAAAAAGGCATGAGCTAAATCCAAAATTTCTTCTATTAATTATTACCTCCCCTATGTATTACTCTGGCTACAGATATAAAATTTGGCATACCAATAACATTATCTGGTAAGGGGAGATCAACAACTGAAAGAAGCGGAAGAAATACCATTCCTGTCCTCTATCACAAACAAGAAAACTTATTGAGACATCCTTCTTTATAAGTCAGAGCACAGGACTGGCATTCAGTACCCCTGAATTATTGCCCCAACACTGTGACCTGAAGCAAGCGACTTTATCTTCTTGTGACTCTGTTTACCCAACTGTAATTCAGTTGTAACAACAACATTGTTCCTTCTCTTAGCTGTCATGCCATTTTTCAAGTACCGAATATAGCCTCAGGATTACCAACTCTAGTTTCTGCGAGAATATATTTTTAAAAAAAATCTTGCTATCTGAACATCCAGTACAAGAAAACCAAGGAGATGGATTGCAGCACATATGAAAAATATTCTGGAAAAATGAAAATTTCCTGATTTAAAAAAAAGGACATCTATACAAAACCTGAGTTCCTAATGTTATGGACAAAAAAAATGCATGTCATGCTTTACTGTAGCATGGGGATGTTGTTTTAAACATTGAAAAGACTGGCCTCTACAGCTTCACAATATGTCAATGCTTTCTTTCATATGGTGTTCATCCTCACTTTTTATTTGGTTATTTGGTATACCTTTAACAGAGTTATATTTTTAAAAAATGACTTTGAATCTTAGAAAGAATAGTGCGACTTTGTTGTAACAGCAGATAGCTGCCTACAATATTATCATTTTCTTATTGCTTTGGGTATAAGGAGATTTTAGAAAATGTTAGAAGAAAAAATTGTCAAGCTCCATACCAGGCAAGTTAGCTTCCATCAGATACTTTATACAGAGGATGTTAGGGTGAAGAAAACACTTTTCAGTTATCGGAGGAAAACAGGTCAGGTCTAAAAATGCAGCAAGTGCATGCGTCTTTTCAAAAACTCCATTATACGAGGGTAAACTCTGAAAAAAAAAACAGGAAAGAAAAGTTTAAGGCGCAAATATAGTAACACAGTAAATGAAGGAAGAAAAAAAAAATATACTAAATTGGCCCATCCAGTCTACTCAGTTGGGTAGATGAGCCTATAAATTCCAATTCTCAATCCAGCACCAGTTCCCCAACCTCCATATCTTTTACCTAACTTTTTCAACGCCTTGTTTTCCAATCAGTCTCAATCAAGCCCCAAATCTGCTAACAAAATACTGAACTCTTATCACCTCCACATTTTCAGGCCTTGACATCTTTTCTTATTGCCAAGATTAAATCCACACCCCTGTACTCTTCTATATCTTACTATCAAGTTTTCTAATAATTTACACAGCTACCCAAACTAGTGAGGTCATTGACCAGCACAAGCTGCCTCCCTCTGCTCATTGAAGTTTAGGTTTTAATTATAGTCACTCCATATATGTTACCTCGATGCCTTCTTGAAAGCCTAGTGAAGCTGGACTTCTTCTGTTAGAGCAGTAAGCTGCTGCCCCATATAAGATAACCTACTGCTTTCCTGGAACCAAAAACATGCATGTGTCTGTGCCATACAAGCTGGTGCTTAGAATACATGGAGTTCATTAAAGACAAGAAGTTAGGGGCATAAGCATCACTCAGTGCAGGTTACCAACATACCTTCATCTAATTTCATCAGAAATATCATCAACTTCTTCAAAGATATTTTTGAGTTCCTTGAAGAGCATGCAATCAACTAGAATGGCCATCACCTTTTTCAAAACACTAGCATTAGGATGTAATACCCTTGAGGCGCAGTCCTAGGCAAATATTTAGAAGCCAACACAAAAATGTAGGAGCCAATGTTTTAGACCTTTTCCCAATCCCCAACCCCCTGCTCAATGCCTCCACTGAAGGGAGGAGTGGGGGGCAGTAACAGCTTGTTGGTTGATTCATATTTGTAACAGAGCAGTGAATGATAAAGAGACATGCACCATAATCTAATCAGGCATAAGGGAATGGAAGAATGTTTACACAATAAAACTAATGTGACTTCAGAAAACATCTCTCTCATATTGGCATATCACCTTCATGGAAACAAACTCTCACATCATTTTCCCATGAAACTTTATGGGAAAAAAATTATCCAATCCAAAAAAAAAAATGCAGCACCAGAAGAACTGTAAACCTGGATGATAGCATCACAAGAAAGCTTCTCACAATGAGGACAGATAGTCATTCCTGTACAAAAAAAGATAAACTGCTGCCAAGTTGCTTTGTCTTCTTTTGCACCCTTCTTCATATTCCAAAAATGTGGAGTCGGCCACAAGCAGGATGAAGGAAATAGGTTTATTAAAGACCCAACATGGACTGCATTTCAGCATATTGTTACGACACAATGGTACAGCGAATTCACACAGTCAATAATTCTCACATAGAACGGAGAGCTCAATAATGGAAAACAGGCTTTTTAGTGTTTTAGTTACAATGTGGTAAATTTATTTATTTTATTTATTTATTGCATTTGTATCCCACATTTTCCCACCTTTTTGCAGGCTCAATGTGGCTTACAATGTATCATTCTTGGTGGTAATGGATCAGAACATAATCACTTATTGTTACATAGAGATTTTGAGTAACATGGTAGAAGTTTAAAACAAGCAGATATAAAAAATAATTACATATTGTTACATAGAGATTCTGAGTAACATAGTAGAAGCTTAAAACAAGCAGATATTATAAAAATAGGTCTGTGTAAAGGTAAAGGAGATGCATGCATTTATATTTGTTGTTCTATGTGGTATGCCTTATTAAACAGATAGGTCTTCAGTGATATTCGGAAGTTTGTTAGTTCGTAGATTTCTCAGGTTGTGCGGCAGTGCGTTCCACAGCTTAGCACTCAGGTAGGTAAAGTTTGCTGCATGCGTAAGTTTGTATTTTAGACCTTTGCAGCTTGGGAGATGAAGATTAAGGAATGTGCGGGCTGATCTTTTGGCATTCCTAGTCGGTATGTCTATCAGGTCTGTCATATAGGCTGGGGCATCTCCATGGATGATTTTATGAACTAGAGTACAAATCTTGAACGTGATGCGTTCTTTGAGTGGAAGCCAGTGTAACTTTTCTCATAGTGGTTTAGCACTTTCATATTTTGCTTGGTCTGCTATTTGCTTGCACCTAAATCTAGTGGCGCACTGAGCTGCATTGCTAGGGGTCAGTCTCCCAAATAAGGCAGTGCTTCCCTTCTCTGGGAGTACTACCCTTCTCTGTGGGGTTGGAAGATCAGGAGGCCCACTTGGGCCACCAAGGATCTTGGGTCATTCTAGGTGAAGTGCTGCATTTCACCTCAGGTGACCTTTTTGCTCCGAGTTGCATCTTTACTCCAGCCCTAAGCTAGTGTAAAAATTCAAGACTAGAAAAAGAGTAAGAAAAACTGCTATACTTTTGTGGTTTTTAAAATAAAAACACATCAGGAGCAATTTTTTATTCAGCAATTTGCATGTATTTCTCATACTCCCCACCCCCCAACTGCTACTTTGTATCGCAGCGTTTTTAAAATAATTTTTCTGTGCTGGCCTTAGTTGGCAACTTGGGCCCTAGCAGTTTCAATTGCAAAATATTGCTTTGTAATCTAGACCAAAGGCACTATCTAGAATACTGGATGTTTTTGTATTACAACTCTGAGATATTTTCTGTGACCTAGACATCTCTTTGTGGGTGTAAACCTCCTTTAGATTCAGGAGCGTAGCTGGTCTCCTTGTTGAAGAAAAGGGATTAAGGCTCCTATGGAAAACAACTTGAACTTCTTTCTTACCAGAAAACTTGTTCAACACCCCGAGGTCTAGGAATTGACATATGTAGACCATCTGCATGCATTTAAAAAAAATGTTAACCAGGGCAAATAAGTGAAATGAACTATAAGTTTGAAAACCGTGAAAAAAAGGCCAAATGAACTGAAAACAAATCAACAATTCCTTCCCTGTGTACATTCCTAATAAAGTTCCCACTCTCTTTTCCTTGATAAGATAGTTGCAACCGTTGTTACGAGAAAGGCTTAAATACATTTTGATACTGAAAGTTTGACCATAGTATTCTCGGTGGACAACATGATGAGGTTTTGAAGAGGTGTAATTTGTATCTGTTTTGAATTATGCTGATAACCCAAGTGTCTAATGTTATACTGGGCCAACGGTTTGAGCAAAAGCTCAGCCTTCTCCTGACAGGAAGGTCACTGGAACACTAGCTAGATCTACCTTGATCTAGCTAAAACCATGTTCCAGGATTGGTTGGGGTGCTGGCTATGACTTTAGGGCCCTCTCTCGTGTCGCCTAGGTGCAAATTAAAATCTCTCTTCTTCGTGTGGGTCTTACATGAAGGTGACAGGTGGAAAGAAAGCTGGGATGGTGTCTGAGACTGGAGGGGGCACAAAGACAAAGTTGGGGGGGAAGAGGGAAACCTGTATGCACTTTGTGGGAGATGAAGCTGAAAGAAGGAACATTAAGAGATAAAGTGGGAGTTTGGGAGAAGGGGATCAGGACTTACAATGGGAATTCTGTGCAAAAAATGTTTAAAAACAATTGATTTCATATTGTGTAACGTAAGCAAATAATGCCTGCAGAATTGTGCAGAATTCTAAAATATTGTGCACACAACTTTAAAAATTTTTGGCATAGACTTCCCTCATGTATATAGTATTCAGAGTTAGTAAACATTCCTCAGGGGACATGTTTTCAAAGGGATTAAGTTTGCACATATTATGATAGCAATGAACTCACACTCATAAGCCAGGGAATGTGGACTATGAGCTTGCTCTTTCAAATTTACTGCTAACTCCCGAGGCAGTACTTGTAACATGCCAAAGAGAACTTCCTTCTGGAGTTCATAAGAAGTAACATATATATAAGCAACCTATCCAGGTATGCTTGAAAATTCTTTTTAATCAAGCCTGCGGTTCCCGGTATAAAGCGAATGCTACATACCTGTAGAAGGTATTCTCCGAGGACAGCAGGCTGATTGTTCTCACTGATGGGTGATGTCCACGGCAGCCCCTCCAATCGGAACCTTCACTAGCAAAAGCCTTTGCTAGCCCTCGCGCGCCGATGCGCACCGCGCATGCGCGGCCGTCTTCCCGCCCGAAACCGGCTCGTGCCGGCCAGTCTCATATGCAGCAAGACAAAGAGAAGGGAAGACACAACTCCAAAAGGGGAGGCGGGCGGGTTTGTGAGAACAATCAGCCTGCTGTCCTCGGAGAATACCTTCTACAGGTATGTAGCATTCGCTTTCTCCGAGGACAAGCAGGCTGCTTGTTCTCACTGATGGGGTATCCCTAGCCCCCAGGCTCACTCAAAACAACATACCATGGTCAATTGGGCCTCGCAACGGCGAGGACATACACTGAGATTGACCCTAACAATTTATCCAACTAACTGAGAGTGCAGCCTGGAACAGAATAAACATGGCCTAGGGGGGTGGAGTTGGATTCTAAACCCGAACAGATTCTGAAGCACTGACTGCCCGAACCGACTGTCGCGTCGGGAATCCTGCTGCAGGCAGTAATGAGATGTGAATGTGTGGACAGATGACCACGTCGCAGCTTTGCAAATCTCTTCAATATTGGCTGACTTCAAGTGGGCTACCGACGCTGCCATGGCTCTAACATTATGAGCCGTGACATGACCCTCAAGAGCCAGCCCAGCCTGGGCATAAGTGAAGGAAATGCAATCTGCTAGCCAATTGGATATGGTGTGTTTCCCCACAGCCACTCCCCTCCTGTTGGGATCAAAAGAAACAAACAATTGGGCGGACTGTCTGTTGGGCTGTGTCCGCTCCAGATAGAAGGCCAATGCTCTCTTGCAGTCCAATGTGTGCAGCTGACGTTCAAGCAGGGCAGGAATGAGGACGGGGAAAGAATGTTGGCAAGACAATTGACTGGTTCAGATGGAACTCCGACACAACCATTGGCAAGAACTTAGGGTGAGTGCGGAGGACTACTGTGTTATGATGAAATTTGGTGTAAGGGGTCTGGGCTACCAGGGCCTGAAGCTCACTGACTCTACGAGCTGAAGTAACTGCCACCAAGAAAATGACCTTCCAGGTCAAGTACTTCAGATGGCAGGAGTTCAGTGGCTCAAAAGGAGGTTTCATCAGCTGGGCGGTTAGCTTGACGGAGTTTAAAAAGGGATTAGATAGATTCCTAAAGGACAAGTCCATAGACCGCTATTAAATGGACTTGGAAAAATTCCGCATTTTTAGGTATAACTTGTCTGGAATGTTTTTACATTTGGGGAGCGTGCCAGGTGCCCTTGACCTGGATTGGCCACTGTCGGTGACAGGATGCTGGGCTAGATGGACCTTTGGTCTTTCCCAGTATGGCACTACTTATGTACTTATGTACTTATCCCATGACACTGTAGGAGGCTTGACGGGGGGCTTTGACAAAAGCAAACCTCTCATGAAGCGAACAACTAAAGGCTGTCCTGAGATCGGCTTACCTTCCACACAGTAATGGTATGCACTGATTGCGCTAAGGTAGACCCTTACAGAGTTAGTCTTGAGACCAGACTCAGACAAGTGCAGAAGGTATTCAAGCAGGGTCTGTGTAGGACAAGAGCGAGGATCTAGGGCCTTGCTGTCACACCAGACGGCAAACCTCCTCCATAGAAAGAAGTAACTCCTCTTAGTGGAATCTTTCCTGGAAGCAAAGTCAGCACGGATTTAGTGAAGGGAAGTCTTGCCTCACCAATCTAATGCATTTTTTTGAGGGGGTAAGCAAACATGTGGACAATGGGGAGCCGGTTGATATTGTATATCTGGATTTCAGAAGGCGTTTGACAAACTGCCGCCCGAAAGACTCCTGAAGAAATTGCAGAGTTATGGAATCGGAGGTAGGGTATTATTATGGATTAAGAACTGGTTGAAGATAGGAAGCAGAGAGTAGGATTGCGTGGCCAGTATTCTCAGTGGAGGAGGGTAGTTAGTGGGGTCCCGCAGGGGTCTGTGCTGGGTCCGTTGCTTTTTAATGTATTATAATGACCTAGAGATGGGAATAACTAGTGAGGTAATTAAATTCGCCGATGACACAAAATTATTCAGGGTCGTCAAGTCGCAGGAGGAATGTGAACGATTACAGGAGGACCTTGCGAGACTGGGAGAATGGCGTGCAAGTGGCAGATGAAGTTCAATGTTGACAAGTGCAAGTGATGCATGTGGGTAAGAGGAACCCGAATTATAGCTACGTCTTGCAAGGTTCCGCGTTAGAGTTACGGATCAAGAAAGGGATCTGGGTGTCGTCGTCGATGATACGCTGAAACCTTCTGCTCAGTGTGCTGCTGCGGCTAGGAAAGCGAATAGAATGTTGGGTGTTATTAGGAAGGGTATGGAGTCCAGGTGTGCGGATGTTATAATGCCGTTGTATCGCTCCATGGTGCGACCGCACCTGGAGTATTGTGTTCAGTACTGGTCTCCGTATCTCAAAAAAGATATAGTAGAATTGGAAAAGGTACAGCGAAGGGCGACGAAAATGATAGTGGGGATGGGACGACTTTCCTATGAAGAGAGGCTGAGAAGGCTAGGGCTTTCAGCTTGGAGAAGAGACGGCTGAGGGGAGATATGATAGAAGTGTATAAAATAATGAGTGGAATGGATCGGGTGGATGTGAAGCGACTGTTCACGCTATCCAAAAATACTAGGACTAGAGGGCATGAGTTGAAGCTACAGTGTGGTAAATTTAAAACGAATCGGAGAAAATTTTTCTTCACCCAACGTGTAATTAGACTCTGGAATTCGTTTCCGGAGAACGTGGTACGGGCGGTTAGCTTGAAGGAGTTTAAAAAGGGGTTAGATAGATTCCTAAAGGACAAGTCCATAGACCGCTATTAAATGGACTTGGAAAAATTCCGCATTTTTAGGTATAACTTGTCTGGAATGTTTTTACGTTTGGGGAGCGTGCCAGGTGCCCTTGACCTGGATTGGCCACTGTCGGTGACAGGATGCTGGGCTAGATGGACCTTTGGTCTTTCCCAGTATGGCACTACTTATGTACATGTACTTATGATGCGGGAGACACCCTCTGACAGACCCAAAGAGGCAAAGTCTACGCTCTCAACATCCAGGCCGTTAGAGCCAGGGACAGGAGGTTGGGATGCAGAAGCGCCCCTTCGTCCTGTGTGATGAGGGTCGGAAAACACTCCAATCTCCACGGTTCTTCGGAGGACAACTCCAGAAGAAGAGGGAACCAGATCTGACGCGGCCAAAAAGGAGCAATCAGAATCATGGTGCCTAGGTCTTGCTTGAGTTTCAACAAAGTCTTCCCCACCAGAGGTATGGGAGGATAAGCATACAGCAGACCCTCCCCCCAGTCCAGGAGGAAGGCATCCGATGCCAGTCTGCCGTGGGCCTGAAGCCTGGAACAGAACTGAGGGGACTTTGTGGTTGGCTTGAGATGCAAAGAGATCTATCAAGGGGGTGCCCCACACTTGGAAGATCCGGCGCACCACTCGGGAATTGAGCGACCACTCGTGAGGTTGCATAATCCTGCTCAACCTGTCGGCCAGACTGTTGTTTACGCCTGCCAGATATGTGGCTTGGAGCACCATGCCGTGACGGCGAGCCCAGAGCCACATGCTGACGGCTTCCTGACACAGGGGGCGAGATCCGATGCCCCCCTGCTTGTTGATGTAATACATGGCAACCTGGTTGTCTGTCTGAATTTGGATAATTTGGTGGGACAGCCGATCTCTGAAAGCCTTCAGAGCGTTCCAGACCGCTCGTAACTCCAGGAGATTGATCTGCAGATCGCGTTCCTGGAGGGACCAGCTTCCCTGGGTGTGCAGCCCATCGACATGAGCTCCCCACCCCAAGAGAGACGCATCCGTAGTCAGCACTTTTTGTGGCTGAGGAATTTGGAAAGGACGTCCCAGAGTCAAATTGGACCAAATCGTCCACCAATACAGGGATTTGAGAAAACTCGTGGACAAGTGGATCACGTCTTCTAGATCCCCAGCGGCCTGAAACCACTGGGAAGCTAGGGTCCATTGAGCAGATCTCATGTGAAGGCGGGCCATGGGAGTCACATGAACTGTGGAGGCCATGTGGCCCAGCAACTTCAACATCTGCCGAGCTGTGATCTGCTGGGACGCTCGTACCCGTGAGACGAGGGACAAGTTGTTGGCTCTCGCCTCTGGGAGATAGGCACGAGCCGTCCGAGAATGCAGCAGAGCTCCTATGAATTCGAGTTTCTGCACTGGGAGAAGATGGGACTTTGGATAATTTATCACAAACCCCAGTAGCTCCAGGAGGCGAATAGTCATCTGCATGGACTGTAGAGCTCCTGCCTCGGATGTGTTCTTCACCAGCCAATCGTCGAGATATGGGAACACGTGTACCCCCAGTCTGCGAAGTGCCGCTGCTACTACAGCCAAGCACTTCGTGAACACTCTGGGCGCAGAGGCGAGCCCAAAGGGTAGCACACAGTATTGGAAGTGACGTGTGCCCAGCCGAAATCGCAGATACTGTCTGTGAGCTGGCAGTATCGGGATGTGTGTGTAGGCGTCCTTCAAGTCCAGAGAGCATAGCCAATCGTTTTCCTCAATCATGGGGAGAAGGGTGCCCAGGGAAAGCATCCTGAACTTTTCTTTGACCAGGGCCCTTAGGTCTAGGATGGGACGCATCCCCCCTGTTTTCTTTTCCACAAGGAAGTACCTGGAATAGAATCCCAGTCGGATGGCATGGGCTCGACCGCATTGGCGCTGAGAAGGGCGGAGAGTTCCTCTGCAAGTACCTGCTTGTGTTGGAAGCTGTAAGATTGAGCTCCCGGTGGACAATTTGGAGGTTTTGAAGCCAAATTGAGGGTGTATCCTTGCCGGACTATGTGGAGAACCCACTGATCGGAGATTATGAGAGGCCACCTTTGGTGAAAAACTTTCAACCTCCCTCCAACCGGCAGGTCGCCCGGCACTGACACTTGGGTGTCGGCTATGCTCTGCTGGAGCCAGTCAAAAGCTCATCCCTGGCTTTTGTGGGAGCCGAGGGGCCTTGCTGAGGCGCACGCTGCTGACGAGAGCGAGCGCGCTGGGGCTTAGCCTGGGCCGCAGGCTGTCGAGGAGGAGGATTGTACCTACGCTTACCAGAAGAGTAGGGAACAGTCCTCCTTCCCCCAAAAAATCGTCTACCTGTAGAGGTAGAAGCTGAAGGCTGCTGGCGGGAGAACTTGTCGAAAGCGGTATCCCGCTGGTGGAGCTGCTCTATCACCTGTTCGACCTTTTCTCCAAAAATATTATCCGCACGGCAAGGCGAGTCCGCAATCCGCTGCTGGATCCTATTCTCCAGGTCGGAGGCACGTAGCCATGAGAGTCTGCGCATCACCACACCTTGAGCAGCGGCCATGGACGCAACATCAAAGATGTCATACACCCCTCTGGCCAGGAATTTTCTGCACGCCTTCAGCTGCCTGACCACCTCCTGAAATGGCTTGGCTTGCTCAGAGGGGAGCTTGTCCACCAAGCCCGCCAACTGCCGCACATTGTTCCGCATGTGTATGCTCGTGTAGAGCTGGTAAGACTGGATTTTGGCCACGAGCATAGAAGAATGGTAGGCCTTCCTCCCAAAGGAGTCTAAGGTTCTAGAGTCCTTGCCCAGGGGCGCCGAAGCATGCTCCCTAGAACTCTTAGCCTTCTTTAGGGCCAAATCCACAACTCCAGAGTCGTGAGGAAACTGAGTGCGCATCAGCTCTGGGTCCCCATGGATCCGGTACTGGGACTCGATCTTCTTGGGAATGTGGGGATTACTTAATGGCTTGGTCCAGTTCGCCAGCAATGTCTTTTTTAGGACATGATGCATGGGTACTGTGGACGCTTCCTTAGGTGGAGAAGGATAGTCCAGGAGCTCAAACATTTCAGCCCTGGGCTCGTCCTCCACAACCACCGGGAAGGGGATGGCCGTAGACATCTCCCGGACAAAGGCCGCAAAAGACAGACTCTCGGGAGGAGAAAGCTGCCTTTCAGGAGAGGGAGTGGGATCAGAAGGCAGGCCATCAGACTCCTACTCCTCCTCACACGAGGCCTCACCATCGGTATCAGACACAAGTTCACGGACCTGTATCTGAAGCCGTGCCCGGCTCGACTCCGTGGAACCACGGCCACGGTGGGAGCGTCGAGAGGTAGACTCCCTCGCCTGCACCGGCGAAGCTCCCTCCGCCGACGTCCTGGGAGGCGACCGCAGTCGGTACCGCAAGCGGCACCGATGTCGGAGACCTCACCCCGGGCAAGGGGCCAGCCGGCGCCTCACTCAACGGTACCGGAGGCGCAAGCACCCCCGGTACCGGAGGGGAAGGGCGCAACAGCTCTCCCAGGATCTCTGGGAGAACGGCCCGGAGACTCTCGTGCAGAGCGGCTGTGGAGAAAGACATGGAAGCCGATGCAGGTGTCGATGTCAGTCTGTTCCGGGCGTGGAGGCTGTTCCGGGCTGTCCATAGTGGAGCGCATCGACACCTCCTGAACAGAGGGTGAGCGGTCCTCTCGGTGCCGATGCCTACTGGGTGCCGACTCCCTCGGTGACCCAGAACTCTCGGTGCCGATACGGGAAGGGGACCGGTGTCGATGCTTCTTCGACTTTTTGGAACGAAGTATGTCACCGGAGCTTCCCGGCACCGATGAGGAGGACATAGAATCCAACCGTCGCTTCCTCGGGGCCGAGGCCGAAGAAGGTCGGTCTCGGGGGGGGGGGGGGGGCTGTACCGCAGGAGCCCTCAGGGTAGGGGGAGACCCACCCGAAGGCTCACCGCCACCAGCAGGGGAATGGACAGCCCTCACCTGCACTCCAGACGAAGCACCACCGTCTGACGACATCAGCAGACGTGGAGGTCCCGGTACCAACGACGCCGACGCAGCCTTCCGATGTCTCAGCCCCGATGCAGAGGGTCGATGCCTCGATGCACTCGATGCAGTCGCGGCCGAGGACGAAGGTCTGGAAGCTGGCGACGTCGATGCACTCGATACTCCCGGTGCCGATGCCGACGAAGAGCCCGAGAACAAAACGTTCCACTGGGCCAATCTCGCTACCTGAGTCCGCTTTTGTAAAAGAGCGCACAGACTACAGGCCTGCGGGCAGTGCCCAGCCCCCACACAGTGAAGACACGACGTGTGTCTATCAGTGAGCGAGATTACCCGGGCGCACTGGGTGCACTTCTTGAAGCCGCTGGGAGACTTCGATGTCATGGGCGGAAAAATCGCACCGGCGAGATCAAAATTCGTAATGGCGAAGACGGCACCACAAAAAAGGGGAAGAAAAAACTTCGACCCGAGGCCACAAAAAGGCCTACCCCGACGACGAAAGAAAACTTAACGGGGCAAAAACTAGAAATACAGGAAGGGAAAAAAGACCGAAAAGGTCTCCTTCCGAAATGCTTTTTTTTTTTTTTTTGTTTGTAGCGAAAGTCAAAAAAGACGCGCGAGGTCGACTTAAGGGGCGCGAACGGCGTAAACACGACTGTACCGAGCGCGGACAAAAGAAGACTGGCCGGCACGAGCCGGTTTCGGGCGGGAAGACGGCCGCGCATGCGCGGTGCGCATCAGCGCACGAGGGCTAGCAAAGGCTTTTGCTAGTGAAGATTCCGATTGGAGGGGCTGCCATGGACGTCACCCATCAGTGAGAACAAGCAGCCTGCTTGTCCTCGGAGAATGGGAAATATTTCTGTATCTGTCACATTTTCTTGGGCTCCAATAAAGGAAATTCATTGTTCTAAGTTTAGATCACATTTTTCCAGTAACTGCTTCATAATTATGGACTGGTCTTCCTTCAGTTTTATTTTGTTGGCTGACAGTGTGGTGTTCTGTGCACAAGCGTTTTTCTCCTGTTGGGTCCCTTGTTTTGAGAGCCTGAGGACCTCAGGATATTGTTCGCATAAAAAAAGTGTTTGATGTATTATTCCAACTAAGTCTTTATACACAGTACTTAAGGACCCCTGATGCAGGCATTTACCAAAACACAGCCATGTTGGGTCAAATTTAATAAAGGTCATCTGTTAATTATTTTATTGCAATCCACTTAGTTGTAGCTGGAATATAAATTTTTTAATAAATAAATAAATTGGATTCTTGTGCTACTTTCTTCATCTCCTGGCCACCTCTGCTCCTCTTATCAATAAACTGTCAAAACACACAGGCACTTCTCCACTCAAATTATAAATTACAAAACAAAAAAGATAGTAGAGGGGTTTGTGAGCACACCGGTTTCAATAAGATAAGTGACACATAGCCTTTATATTTACTTATGCAACGAGATAAGCAGAAGTATATAAAGACTGAGTTATTCGAGCACTGGTAGGTCAGGGGTAGAGTCTGTGATTAGAAATTCACACGGGCAGAGGTTCATCGCGGGAGTGAAGTGAAACCAGCCGTGGCGATTATGAGACTCACCCGTACAACATAGTTGACTTCTAGGAATCCTCTAGTATCTTTTTTTGTTTTGCCTCTTATCAATAGGCAGATACTATATACATTTTCGGAAACAGCTTAAAACTTATTTATGGCTTTTAATACTGATATAGATGATGTTATGTTTTTGTACTGTGGTGCGCATTTGATATAATCTGCAGTATAAAAGCATTGTTGTAAATAAATATATAAATGCAGTTTGAGATACATTCTGGCCCACGGAAAAAAAAAGGCAGGATAGCTGCAAGCATGTTCATCCTGAGGTTTAGAGGCAAAGTAATTAAAAAAAAAAACACCCATACATTTTTGCTTTGAACTTCATGGTAAGGGGCACAGAATGCAAAATCTATATAGATGGTATTTCTCCCTTTAGCATTCTCCAGAAGAAAGCCCTGCTGAGAATGGTTAATTTTTAGAGCACGGCTTCTCAAACTGTGTGGGTCACGATGGCAAATAAGATCATGAAACCTAAGTATGGGGTCATAATTTAGGCAGGGCCATGCCTCCAGGAGGTCATGTGCTTTATGTGGCCAGGCAAATGGGGTCACATCCAAAGAGTTTAAGTGCTGCTTTCGAGTACCGTCTACAGATACAGGTCCAGCCATTCCACAGGCAATTCAGAATCTAGCTGGATAAGTTCCTAGAGTTTTACTAGGTGAAAAGACCTGTAGTTCTAGTTCAGGGGCAGGCAGTTCTAGTCTTTGAATGCCAGAAATCTATTAGTATTACAGGTTTGTCGAGGAATACACAATTCAGACACACTGCATACAGAATTATATTATGCTTATTCAGTGTAAGTGTTGTGGAAGCATGACATGTCTTGGCATTGACTGTAGCAGAGCTACAACACAAACGTATTTTTGTCACCAAACAAAAACAGTCCAATTATCACGCATTTGATGAAGCAGACCTTTGTCCATGAAAGCTTATATTTCAGTAAATCTGTCAGACTATAAGATGCCACCAGCCTTTGAATTGTTTCTACTATAAACTAACATGGATATCCCTCTAGAAGGTCTACCTGTAGGGGAAATAGTGGTGCATAGTCCAGGAGCTACAATTGGCCTGGCTTTCTCTTCCACTTAGCAGATAGCCAAACCAGTTCTGGGTCTGTAACCCGGCACAAAATCACCAACACAACTATGGCCAGTAAGAGACAGCGTTTAAGATGTAGAAGCCACCTAAAAATGTGGGATTTTAGGCATAAATTGAATAAGGCTACAGAGAAGGCATGATGCACCAATAACTCAGGAAAGCTTTTGCACAGCATGATGGAAAACGACAGATGAGGTGCAATGGGGAAGGGCAGATAGGTTGCCTGATGAACTGAGGTCATGAGAAGGAACGTGGAAAGAAAGAAGAGACAAGTAATGAACTACAAAGCAAACACATTTATATATACATAGGAGAAATTTAAACATTGTGTGATAGCGTGCATGGATTTGGGTTTTAGTTGTACAATTAAATTTTGGTTAGATTGTAGTGGAGAAAGGAGATCAGTTAGAGACCAGGTTGCAAGAGTTTGCATAGCAGGTGAAGAATGAGTGGAGGATGGATAAAAAATTAAGGGACAGAATGAAAGGGTCTGGAGAGCTTTAAAGTATTTGGTGGTGATTGAATGAGACCATGCAGGAGGATAGTGATGTGTGAAAATTAGCAGATAGTGATCAGAGACAGAATGAAAAGAAATGGAGGAGAAAAAAAAAAAAAAAAAGACTAGGCCAAGGTAATTGGCCAGGCTGCTGAGGTGAGGCAGTAGAGCATAGATGGACATCAAATGAGGTCATTAAGGCAAGGAATTTTGAGGCATAAGTGCCAGAGTGTCATTGGTATAGAAGTGAAAGTTCCTAGGAAGGAAAAGGGAAAATGGCTCAAGGAACAAAGAAAACCAGGAAGCAAAGTAGATAAAGGAGTCGGGGGACTTATCAGGGGATCAACAGATGGAACCTACCCAGAAGGATAACAGGGTGAATATAAAGTTGAAGGAAAAAAAGTTAAACCATTTTTAATCACAAAGTGGATAAAGGAAGCCCACATAAGAACCTTTATTTCTATTTTTCTGAAGCCTGGCATGGCCCTAATGGCAGAACGATGCCAAAACTGTTCCAATGAACAGTGTAGCAATATTCTACCATCTCTTTTGTGTCTTATGAAATGCAAAGTACTAGGCATTCTTTAGACATGCAGTAAGTGATAAGCAGAGTGAGCTCCATGAGTGTAAGCACTTATAAATGGCTCTAGATGCTCACCTATGTTTGTTGTGGCATTCTCTAATTACTCAGGTACATCAGCCTTAAGGAATACTGGCACTCACTCAATTTGCTGAGCAGGTTCTCAAAATGAATGACAGCATATTTTATCATCATTTTTACACACCTTCTTTAACTGAATAACCATATCAATTTGGCTATGCAATATTTCTTGTTAACGTTTCAACTCCTACAGCTACAAAGCTATGTTTAAACCCAAGAGCCCTGTCTTGAAGGGCGAGAGTTTCACCATAAAGCCAAGGTCTACGAAGAGAGAAGGATACGGAAAGGAGAGGCAGTTGGGGGGGAGGGAACAGGGTCTTTGGTGAAGCAGGCAGTTGACATTTAAAGTTTCCCACCGAAGCTTCTGTTGGGAATTGGATGCAGGGAATGGAAAGGGAGAGGGTTAGCTGGAGACTTAAAAGGGGGCCACATTAGCGTTTAACTTTAAAAAAGGAGACTATGATAAAATGAGAACGGTGAAAAAAAAAAACTTGGAGGAGCAGCTGCGAGGGTCAAAAATTTTATATGAGGCGTGGATGCTGTTCAGAAACACCATCCTGGAAGCCCAGGCCAAATATATTCCGTGTTTTTAAAAAAGGGGGAAGGGGGACCACATGACGCTATGAACAGGGGCAGTCACTAGCGATTCTGCTCCTGCTACCTCTTCAAGATTCCTGCGATTTTGCTGGCTTAGCCCCCAAAATTGTGAGACGCCAAAGTGAGCGGAGATTACTGCAGAGTTGCAGGGAGATATTGGGGAGCTGAGACGGAGAATGGCTGCAAAATCGCTGCAGAAAGAGTAAGACCGTAGCAGGGCTCACGAGGACAAGATGGCGACGCCCGCAAGCCCCACAAGCTCATTGGTCGGCTCGACGTGGGCGGCAGAGATTGCAGCCGAGGTAACTGGGGCGATGGAGATCATTTTGGACAGAAGGCTGAGTCCGATCGATTCTAAGTTGGAGCTGCTACAGAATAATGTGGAAAAGTTAAGCCAGGATCTAGTAGCACACCAGCAGTGTACTGGGGAGCTGGAGGATCGGATGGCAACAGTAGAGGAAGCGCAGGCTCACATGCAAAAACTGATAACAGCATATGAGGAAAAGATTGAAGACATGGAAAACAGGTCCAGGTGGAACAATCTGTGCTTTGTAGGGCTGCCTGAAACACTGGATGAGCGTGAAATTCGCACATTTTTTTGGAGTCTTGGCTGTCGCAAGAGTTGGTGCTGGCCCCCTCGGTGGGCCCAATTCATATAGAGCGGGCACATCGGATAGGCCCTAAACAGCATGTAGAGTCCAGGCCCCGAGTGGTAATTTGTCACTTCCTCAATTTTTCGCAGAAAGCAATGATATTACAAGTATTGCCAGGAGGGAAGGAGCTTCGCTACAACAAGCAAAAAATCTTATGTTTCCAAGGCTGCTCGGCATTGGTAGAAGCACAACGGAAGAATTTTTCCCCAGTCTGCTCGCAACCGTTTGCTAGGACGATAAAATTTGCTTTACTATATCCGGCCAAACTGAGAATTACTCATCAGTCAGTTACAAAGACACATGGATCGGTGGATGAGGCCAAGAACCTTTTGTGCCTTTTGTGCCCAGCTGAGACCTGAGGGAGGACTGAGGGCGCTGGATCATCTGGATTTGGTGGGCTGTTTGTGGCCTGTGGCAGCACTGAGAAGGAGCTGGTCATCAGATGGTTTTTTGATTACTGCTTGTAACATTATTATTGGCTCAGCTCAATCTCGATTAGTGGAGGAGTATGTGCCAACAAGTACAAAGTCTATGGATCGAGTGGAATGGAGTTTGAATAGGGTTTTTTTTTTCTTCTCTCTCTCTTACATATATAGTGAATACTTAATTAATGCCTTGTTCATGTTACAGAGAGATTAGTAAGATAATGTTGCAATTTATTGTAGAGACGGGCAACCTGTGGTCAACCGCTGGTGGTTTAAAGTGGGCAGGTGGGGAATGCTAAGGGACCTGTAAGTAAGTTTTGATAAGGGAGGTTGGAGGGAGAGGTGTCAGAAACGTGATTGTTCCATTGGGGAACATCTACGGGGTAGAGGGGTGGGGAGGGGGGAAGTGTGGGTCTGGGGTTCTGCATTGGGGTTAACTATGTGCTTGGGGTTGTACAATGTTTGGGGTTTAAGAAAATAGGATGGTTGAAGCTGGAAGCATATTGGTTGGGTAGTGGGTTGCCTGTGGAGGGGAAGAGAGAGGCCGTAGGCTGGGGCGGTCTTGCTCTTTTTGGACTTCATTTTTCTTACGGGAGTTCCATTTTTGTGTTTCCTAAAATGGTGAGAATAATAACTTGGAATGTAGGGGACATTCACTCCCCCATTAAGCACTCTAAGGTGTTGCAATATTTCCAGCGTCTTAAGAGCGGACGTGGCAATTCTACAAGAAACTCACCTTTCAGAATTGGAACATGCTAAATTGGTTACTTGGTGGTGGGCGAATGTGTGGCAACATCAGCGGTGGGGAGGAAAGGTGGAGTAGCCATATTATTTCATAAGGGGGTGGCCATGCAGATTAGTAGGGTGGTTAACGACCCAGGGGGGTGTTTTGTTTTCTGTCAAGCCACGATTGTTTGAAGGGACATAATAGTGGGTAATATATATGCCCCTAATCAATTGGATTGTGCATTTTATAAGAAACTGGTTGATATTCTCTGTGTGGAGGACTCTATTCCTTTGCTTGTGGGGGGAGATTGTAATATGGTCTGGGATCCACAACTTGACAAATCTGACCCCCCTGTGGGAATGAGGTCCCGGTCTGCAAGGGGTCTTCCACAATTTAGCTCCTTGTTGGATATTTTGGATGTGTGGAGGGCTTTACACCCGTCGGAAAGAGACTACACACACCTGTCTCGAGCGCATGCAACCCAGTCAAGGATAGACTACCTCTTGGTCCCCCAATCAGTGTTCACTGATGTAGTGGAAGCTCAGATTGGCCCATACATGATCTCAGACCACGCGGCGGTTTGGCTAGACTGGAATCCAGGAGGTCAGGGGGCGTCTCTAAAGGCCTGGGCTTTTCCCTGTCATTTGTATCATGATGTGAAATTTAAGGAAAGTTTGCTAGCCAGTTGGTCTGACTATAAGCACTTTAATCAATCTTCTGTGACAGATGTAGACCTATTCTGGGGAGGCTGCTAAGGCGGTTCTTCGAGGATCAGTTATTAGCTATGCCAGTCACCGAAGAAAAGCCAGGGATAGAGAAATTCTTCATTTGGAAAAGGAAATTGTGAAACTACGTCAACGATTTGGGGGCCGCCCGACTGCCTTTCTCAAGAGGGAACTATTCTCAACACAAACAGCTTTGAATTCTTTGATTCATGAACGTGCAGCTAAATCACAAAGCTTTTATAGATATTAACTTTACAAGAATGGTAGTAAAAATGGGAAATTGTTGGCTCGATTGATTGCGCAAAAACAGGCATCTAGGTCTATTGTTACAATTAAGGATTCCACAGGGAAGATGGTGCATTCGAATGCAGCAATATGTGATGTTTTCAAATCCTTCTATCAAACATTGTATACTCCACAGGAGTTGAACAATCTCCCGAGTCGTTTATATTTAGAAGGCCTAAATCTTCCTAGTATTGGTCCCTCGAAGAGAGAAGCCTTGAATGTGCCAATTTATCCCGACAAGGTGTATGGGGCAATCTGCGGTAGTCCGTTGGGTAAAGCCCCAGGTCCTGATGGGCTTCGAGCCGAGTTTTACAAGTTGCTGGGGGAAGCAATTGTTGAACCATTAACAAAAGTTTTCAACACTTGGGTAGGTGAGGGCTCTTTGCCACAACACCTGAATGTAGCACAGATCGTGGCCCTGCCCAAACCGGGTCGGGACACCTCTTTGCCTGCATCATATCGACCGATTTTCCTTCTGAATTATGAAATGAAGCTGTTTGCCAAAATCTTGGCTAATAGGTTGAGTCGGGTGCTACCTCATATTATTCATGACTCACAAGTGGGGTTTGTCAAGAATCATTCTGTCACTAGGAATCTTAGACGGATATTAGCTTCCTTGGAATGGGTGAAATTACACCAGAAACCCGCAGTAACGATAAGTTTTGATGCCGAGAAGGCTTTCAACCATGTTTGGTGGGAGTTTTTATTTGCTACTCGGAGTAATATGGCTTCGCGGGGTGGTTTATAGAAGCGCTCAAGGTTTTGCATGCCTCCCCTCGGGCGAGGGTGATGGTCAATGGCCGACTTTCTAATGACTTTTTGATCAGATGTGGGACTAGGCAGGGCTGCCCATTCTCTCCACTCCTTTTTGCTCTTTACTTAGACCCCCTCATTCGGGGTATTCATTCCAATGTGGAAATACAAGGGGTAGATGTCAATGGTGAGTGCTTCAAGTTAGCAGCTTTTGCGGATTACCTTTTGGTTGTTCTCACAGACCCGCAGGTTTCATTGGGGGCACTTTGGAGTCTTTTCGAGAATTTGGCAACTTCACGGGGTTCAAGTTAAATTTGGATAAATCAGAGGCATTGGCTAGCTCCCTAGAGATTAAGCGCTCTTGGCCTGGGCAATTTCCTTTGCGGTGGGCAGAGCAATCCTTCAAATACCTGGGTGTACGTCTTTCTTCGGAGGTCAGGGAGTTATACCAGCTTAATGTGACCCAGATGCTACTTAATACTCAGCAGCAAATGGAGAAGTGGCAGGCGTTACCATTGCCTTTGATTGGGTGCATCTGCCTTTTGAGTCATTCCGTGTCAAGTGGACCAATTTTAAAGGTCGTCCCCACCTCACCATCTCAGATTTTGATGAAATTTGGTACATAGTTTCTTTATGATAAAAAAACTAAGCTGTGCAAAATTTTAGTTCAAAAGACTAAAAATTGGAGGTTCTAGGGGACCTCAAGTAAAGGGTTGCAAAATGTCGCCTGAGCAAAAATGTAATATAACAAAAGAGAGGGAACGAAGTACAAACTAAAGTCCAAAAAAAAAAAAAAACAGCACCACGGGCCTTTAAAAATGGAACACAGTTCTTTAATGAATGAATCTTGACAAAAAGACCCGACACGGGCCGTGTTTCAGTGACTAGCACCTGCGTCAGGGGTCACAGTGATGACATGGAAAACTTGGGGAATAACTCGAATATATTCCTCTACAGTATATTATTCCTTACCCCACGTCTAATATAGTAAAGGCTACAAAGCACCAAGGCACTTTCACTTTCTGTATCCATTGTAGAGGAAAATCCGATCTGATGAAGAAGGGCAACCTTCGAAAGCTAATCAATAAATGTATTAAGTTATGTCCAATAAAAAAGGTATCATCTTATTTTCTTTTCCATGTTTTATTTTGTTTGATTTCTATTGATTACCTGTAAGAGGAAACCCTGCCTTTCCCCCAGAACTGGATAATCCAACCTTCATTCAGTGGGTCGGGTTTGAGAACCTTGGAACATATCCTAGATATGGAAGGCGGGTTGAAGTCTTTGGATCAATTAAAAGGCCAGGACTGTATTAGATGGGGAGACACTTTTGCATATTTTCAGGTCAAACATTACATTCAGTCCCTGCCGTTGGGGGCTCTGGGGTCCCGGAGTGGGGGCAAGCTTCGAGACTTTTTTTGAGACAGTTGCTGAGGGTGCCCCCACGATATCAGAGTTGTATAAGGCCTTATGGCAGTTCTGGGAAATCAAAGGGGTAGATGAAATCAAACTTACTGGGAACAGGATGTGGGGGAGAAGTTGGATTCATGGGTCATTTTGGCTTCTATTAAGAGTATCCCATGCCTTACTAGAAGTGCTATTTTTAGGGAGTGCTCTTTTCGTGTCTATTACAGAGCTTATTTATCCCAGGTTCAGCTTTTTCGGGTGGGAGGTATTCCATCGCCAACTTGTTTAAAGTGTAAATTAGCAGACAACACTTTTTTCCATGCGTTTTGGGGTTTGTGTGGAGATAAGGCGATTTTGGCGCCGGATTACTGACTACTTGGCATCAATTCTTTCTTGTAGGATCGCCGGCTCCCCATTCCAGTTGGTGCTGGATTGCCCGGAGGAACTTTCGAGGCCCTGCAGCAGAGAATAGACTGAAGTTTCGTAAGCTGTGTTTACTGGCGAGGAAGTGTATTTTGAAGACCTGGACCTCTGACTCCCCGCCTGAGTTCTGGCATTGGCGTAATATGGTACACCTGTTAGTATCTTGGGAGACAAGGGAAGTAAAAGGCTCCTTTAAATGTAAATCTTGTTTTTTGAAAATTTGGAATCCCTACTTGGCCTCTTTGTCATCAAGAGGAAGAAGTCTTATTTTGAACATGTTGAGCTGTCAGCGAGACTGTAGGGGGGAGGAGGGCATGGGATTAGAGTGGGGTAAATTGCTTTCCATTCACCGCTCTGGGAGGGTCATAAGAGTCCAGACCTCTTGGGGCTTGGGTGGGTGGAGTCTTGTAGAGATAAGGGGGAGAGGGGAGGAGGGAGGAATGCTCAGTTGGGTTGGATCAAGGTCCATAAGCCTTTACTGTTATTGCCTTTTTGGGTCAGGGGCTAGTTTGTCTGGCTTACACTATGATTCTTCTTTGTGGTTTAAGGCTGTGTTTATTTCTCCTAGGGATGGGAAGGGGGGGGGGGGAAGAGAGGGATGAGGAGGGGAGAAATATTATTTCTGTGCCAATAGTTTCTTGCTCTGATATAGCATGTTCCTGAGATTCAATGTATGATGTATTGATGTAGATGGATTTGTTCAACATGCTGGTTTATCAATAAAAATTGTTGAAATAAAAAAAGGGGGAAGGAAGAACAAACGACAGCCGGCATGGTTAAAAAGTGAGGTGAAGGAAACTATCAGAGCTAAAAGAAAATCCTTCCGAAAATGGAAGGAACCAACTGAAAATAATAAGAAACAGCATAAGGCTTCACCTTGCCCATCTCTGAAAGCCTACGAATACTAGGTGTTATAGTAGATCGGAATTTAACGCTGCTGGACCACACCATCTCAACCACCAAGAAAGCATTCTCCTCCCTCTGGAAACTAAGGCTAATGAAACCATATTTCCCTAGAGGAGTTTTCTGCGACCTAGTCAGATCCTTAGTCTTGAGCCAGCTGGATTACTGCAATGGCATCTACGCAGGGTGCACTGGCGTACTCTTAAAGAAACTACAAACTGTCCAAAACACAGCTGCTCGACTCATATATGGAGTACCGAAGTTCACCAGTTCCAGTCCGCTTCCTGAGAAATTGCATTGGTTTCCTGTACAAGAGCGTATAACTTTTAAGATCTGTGCCCTAGTCCACAAGATTCTCTATGGAGCTGCCCCTGCGTACATGGATGTACTTGTCCACCTACCGCCTAGAAACTCTCTCAGAACTGCCCGCTCCTACTTAACCCTCCATTACCCTGCATGTTCTAGGCTGAAGTATAAAACCATGTATGCTTCCTCCTTTGCCTACGTCAGCGCCCACTTGTGGAATGCCCTACCAAAATCAGTGAAAGAGATTCAGGATCATCTGGCTTTTAGGAAGTCGCTTAAGACTTGCTTATTTGAGCAAGCATACCCCAAAGATCCGGGCCAACCTCACTAACCTCAGGACACTGCCATTGCGCTCTGGCGCTGTTATTATGGCCCCATTTCTTTATCCTTACCTCTCTGCCCTACTTACTCCTTTCCATTTACTGTATCCTGTCAATTTTTTATTCAAATGTTGTAAGCCACATTGAGCCTACCAGAGGTGGGAAATTGTGGGATATAAGCACTGTAAAATAAATAAATAAATAATAAATAAATAAGGAATGTCAAGTCAAATGCAAAGCACTGATAAGGAAGGCAAAGAGGGACTTTGAAAAGAAGATTGCGTTGGAGGCAAAAACACATAGTAAAAAACGTTTTAGGTATATTAAAAGCAGGAAGCCGGCAAAAGAATCGGTTGGACTGCTAGATGACCGAGGAGTAAAAGGGGTGATCAGGGAAGACAAAGCTGTAGCAGAGAGATTAAATGAATTCTTTGCTTCGGTCTCCACCGAGGAAGATTTGGGTGAGATACCAGTGCTAGAAATGGTATTCGAAGTTGATGGAATCAGAGAAATGTAATGAATTCTCTGTAAACCTGGAGGATGTAATGGGGCAGTTCTATAAATTGAAGAGTAGTAAATCTCCTGGACCGGATGGTTTTCATACCAGAGTACTGATAGAACTGAAAAATGAACTTGTGGAACTATTGTTAGTAATATGTAATTTATCCTTGAAATCGAGCATGGTACTGGAAGATTGGAGGGTGGCCAATGTAACCCCGATTTTTAAAAAAGGTTCCTGAGGAGATCCGGGGAAATTATAGACCGGTGAGTCTGACATCAGTGCCGGGCAAAATGGAATAGACTATTATAAAGAACAAAATTACAGAGCATATTCAAAAGCATGGATTAATGAGACAAAGTCAACATGGATTTAGTGAAGGGAAATCTTGCCTCACCAATCTACTATATTTCTTTGAAAGGGTGAACATACATGTGGATAAAGGGTGAGCTGGTTGATATTGTGTATCAGGATTTTCAGAAGGCATTTGACAAAGTACCTCGTGAAAGACTCCAGAGGAAATTGGAGAGTCATGGGATAGGAGGTAGTATTCTATTGTGGATTAAAAACTGGTTAAAAGATAGAAACAGAGAGTAGGGTTAAATGGTCAGTATTCTCAATGGAGAAGGGTAGTTAAGTGGGGTTCCCCTGGGGTCTGTGCTGGGACCGTTGCTTTTTAACATATTTATAAATGACCTAGAGATGGGAGTAATTAGTGAGGTAATTAAATTTGCTGATGACAGAAAGTTATTCAAAGTCGTTAAATCGCAGGAGGATTGTGAAAAATTACAAGAGGACCTTACAAGACTGGGAGACTGGGCGTCTAAATGGCAGATGACGTTAATGTGAGCAAGTGCAAAGTGATGCATGTAGGAAAGAGGAACCCGAATTATAGCTATGTCATGCAAGGTTCCATGTTAGGAGTCACAGACCAAGAAAGGGATCTAGGTGTCATCATTTATGATACGTTGAAACCTTCTGTTCAGTGTGCTGCTGCGGCTAAGAAAGCAAATAGAATGTTAGGTATTATAAGGAAAGAAATGGAAAACAAAAATGAGGATGCTACAATGCCTTTGTATCGCTCCTTGGGGCGACCGCACCTTGAATACTGTGTTCAATTCTGGTCACCGCATCTAAAAAAGATATAGTGGAATTAGAAAAGGTGCAGAGAAGGGCAACGAAAATGATAAAGGGGATGGGACGACTTCCCTATGAGGAAAGGCTAAAGCAGCTAGGGCAGCTTGGAGAAAAGGCGGCTGAGAGAAGATATGATAGAGGTCTATAAAATAATGAGTGGAGTTGAACGGGTAGATGTGAAGTGTCTGTTTACGCTTTCCAAAAATACTAGGACTAGGGGGCATGCGATGAAGCTTGTCAGCCCCTCCTCCCGGCTGCGTAGTTGTCTCTCTCACTTATCCGTGCTGTCCGCTTCCGATTCCACACTCGTCCGTGCAGTTCGCTCTCACTGCCACACAGTTCCGCTAGCAAGGCGGTGCAACACAGTACCACTTGCTAGTCTTTTAACAAAGTTCAGCTAGTTAGACCTTAAACTCAGTTCTGCTAGCCAGGCTTCAAACCCAGCTCGGCTAGCCAGACTTCCCACAAAGTTCAGCTAGTCAGGCTTTGAACACAGTTCTGCTAGCCAGGCTTCAAACCCCGCTCGGCTAGCCAGACTTCCCACAAAGTTCAGCTAGTCAGGCTTTGAACACAGTTCCGCTAGCCAGGCTTCAAACCCAGCTCGGCTAGCCAGACTTCCCACAAAGTTCAGCTAGTCAGGCTTTGAACACAGTTCTGCTAGCCAGGCTTCAAATCCAGCTCGGCTAGCCAGACTCCCCACAAAGTTCAGCTAGTCAGGCTTTGAACACAGTTCTGCTAGCCAGGCTTCAAATCCCGCTCGGCTAGCCAGACTCCCCACAAAGTTCAGCTAGACAGGCTTTAACCACAGTTCTGCTAGCCAGGCTTCCCCCCAAAACCCCCGCCCTCTTCAGCAAGGCCTCCAAGCCGTTCAGCTTAGCTAGGCCTTTAAAGATCCACCACCCTCACTTGTCAACACTTTACCTCTTGACAACCACCCACCGGATCTCTCCTGACTATTATTCCTTTCTTGATACTTTGGGCTCTTCTCTAGAAGTCACTCCTCTTCTCCAGCCACTTCCTCTCCCACCTCCATTTCCTCTTCCACACCTTCTCCTCCTATCTGCTCCAACTCCTCCCATTCCATCCCCCCATTCTCCACCCCCTCCCTCAGGTGTTCCACCCTCTCCTCAGCTGATTCCATCTCCCAATCAGCCCCCTCTCCTTTCCTCTCATGTGGCCCAGGTCCTCCTTTGTCCTCCTCTCTCCTATTCTTCCCGGCAGTCTCCAATCTGTGTTCTCTACGCTCCTGCCTCCTCCCCTCCCGCAATGCATTCTGGGATCTGTAGTTTTTCCACTCGGGCTTTTCTCTCTTCCCCCCTGCATTCTGGGCTCTGTGGCTTCTCTGATTCTCACATACCCCCCTGCTCAAAATATTGCTAGTCCTTTCCCTTTTACCACTTTCCCCATCCAGACTAGCAATCCTGGACAACACATCCACATGTTGCAATAACTTCCCCGCCCGATGCTCAATATAATACTGGAAGGGCTGTAATGCCAAATACCACCTCATGAGTCTAGCATTATTGTTCTTCATTTGCCCTAACCATTTTAAAGGAGCGTGGTCAGTAATCAGTTTAAAAGGGCGTCCCTCCAAATAATACTGACACTCTTGAATAGCCCACTTAATGGCCAGACACTCCCTCTCAATGGTGGCATACCGAGTTTCATGAGGCAGCAGCTTCCGGCTTAAATATAAAATTGGGTGTTCCTCCCCCTCATGTACCTGGGATAATACAGCACCTAACCCCACACCTGAAGCATCTGTATGCAACACAAAAGGTTTCTCAAAGTCCACCGTTCTCAGCAGGGGTTCCTCACACAATGCTAACCGTAAAGCCGAAAAGGCTTGCTTCTCTCTCTCTCCCCATCTAAGCTGATTAGGTCTATTCCCTTTCAACATGTCTGTCAATGGAGCTGCCAGAGAGGCAAAGTGAGGAATGAACCTTCTGTAGTATCCTATTAACCCCAGAAACCCTCTCAAACCTTTCTTGGTGGTGGGCAATAGAAATTGGCGGATACTCTTCACCTTGTCACACAAGGGTCTCACCTGTCCATTCCCCACTTTATATCCAAGATACTTAACCTCCCTTTTTGCAAAATGACATTTTTGGGGATTCAGAGTTAGTCCTGCTTCCCTAAAAGACTGTAGTACCTTCCTCAGCTGTACTAGATGAGTTTTCCAATCAGTACTATGAATGATAACATCATCTAAGTATGCAGCCGCATACTCCTGATGCGGCCTCAAAACCCTATCCAGCAGACGCTGGCAGGATGCCGCTGCTGAATTCAATCCAAAAGGCATCCTCTTGAACTGAAACAGCCCAACCGGAGTACAAAATGCTGTCTTCTGACGAGACTCCAATGAAAGGGGAATCTGCCAATATCCCTTTGTTAGATCTAAGGTAGACAAGAACTGTGCAGGCCCCTGCCTGTCTATCAGCTCCTCAATACGGGGCATAGGATAGGCATCAGGATGGGACAGGGCATTAACTTGACGAAAGTCAATACAAAAGCGCCACGTCCCATCCGACTTTGGCACCAGCACCACCGGACTAGACCAGGGACTCCCTGACTCCTCTATCACCCCAAAATCCAGCATTTCCCTCACCTGCTTGATTATTTCCTGCTGTTTAACTGGTGATAACCTATACGGTTTCTGTCGCACCACCCTCCTTTTTTCTGTAATCACATTATGAGTTATCAGATGTGTCTCACCAGGGCAAGACGTAAGCACATCTTGAAATTCTCTCAAAAGAGCCTGAATCTGTTCCTTCTGTTGATTCTCTAGCCCTTCCCCCACCACTGGCTCTTTGGGGCTAAAGATTTCCGAAATTTGAGGCCCTAAGTCTTCCTCCTCTTCCTCCCATACCTTCCCCACAAAGACCTTCCTCTCTATCCAAGGTTTCAACAAATTAACATGATAGGTTTGATTTTTCCCCCGTTCATTCCTCACTTCATATGTCACGGGCCCCAACTGCCTCTTCACTGTACAGGGTCCCCTCCATCTACTAGTAAATTTATGAGGACCATCCGGGATCCTGACCAGAACTTTATCCCCTTCTTCAAATGACCTTTCCTGAGTCCCTTTATCATACCTCTCTTTCTGATACTCCTGGGCTCTCCTGAGATTTTCCCTAGATAACGCCCCTAATCTCTGTAACCGCCCCTTTAAGTCATACAGATATGAGACCACTGTCTTATCTTCCTGCCCCGGTGGGACCCACTGTTCTTTTACCATGTCAAGCACCCCCCTCGGAGCTCGCCCATACATCAGCTCAAAGGGCGAAACCCCAAGAGAGGACTGAACACATTCTCGGCTCACATATAGAGCAAACGGCAGTAGTTGGTCCCAATTTTCATAGTGAGAGCCTAATCCTTTCCTCAACAAGGCCTTCAAGGTTTTATTAAACCTTTCCACTAGCCCATTAGTTTGGGGATGGTATGCCGAGGTGTTAATATGAACAATACCAAAAGCTTCCCATACTTGGGTAAGTGTGCCCGACCTGAAATTCGTTCCTCGGTCAGTCAATACCTCCCTAGGAAACCCCACCTCACAAAACAGCCTAATAAGCTCTGCTGCAATAACCTTGGCTGATAGATTACGCAGAGGCACTGCCCATGGGAAACGCGTAGCCATATCCATGATCACCAGAATATACATAAACCCTCTTGTGGACCTAATAAGTGGGCCTATAATATCCATAGCAATTCGCCCTAATGGAACCCCAATCCGAGGAAGCGGATGTAAGGGTACTGGCCCTGGCCCTCTTTCCGCCACCTTCTGACATAACCCACAGGAATCACAGTAAGCCTCCACCTCCTTATACACCCCAGGCCAATAAAACCGACCTAGCAGTTGTTTTAAGGTGTTATGCGTCCCTTTATGTCCTCCCAATGGGTGATCATGGGCTACTCGTATTATCACCTCCCGAAACCCCCGAGGGACTAATAACTGCTTCACCAACGGCTCCCCTTCTCTGGCTTTTGTTACCCTAAACAATAAGCCCTTCTCAATAATAAAAGCTGGTCCCTGTGTCCTTCTCCCTTCTTCCCTGGCCCTCTCCCATGCATACTGCAGTGTAGGGTCCGATTCCTGTTCCTTAAGAAAAGAAGGAAACTGCTCCAACAACTCCCCGGGCCTTTTAGGGAAGTCCTCCGTGTGCCTCATTCCTTCCAACATCTGCGCTCTCCCCCTACGCGCTAGTTTTTTTACCCTTCCTTCCCCCCGCGTCTTTCCGGGCCTCTCTAACACATCATCATGAAAGGGAAATATCTGTGCTAATGCCTTCCCTCTATCCTTCTGCTCCCTCTCCTGAGCCCTTGTAACCACCAACCCCTCCTTCTCCCTTAAACAGTGAGAAAAAGCAGGCCAGTCTCTTCCTAAAATAAGATCCTGAGGAAGACAGGGTAAGATAGCCACCCAGATCCAGTGTCTACCCAAAGGCCCTGTTATACTAACTCGCTGCAAAGGGTATTTAGTTACTTCTCCATGCACACACTGAATGCCTACCTCTTGCCTCTTCTTGTTCAAACACCCTTTCCCCTTTCCTTTTATTCTCTCCCACAAACCCTGGGACAGCATCGTTTGATCAGCTCCTGAATCTAACAAGCCAGTGACCTTGACCCCCAAGATCTCTACCGTCTGCTTAAGCTGCTCAGCCACGGCACCCTGAGAATAAGAGGTAAGCCCTAACTTCGCAGCACAGTCCCTTCTCAAGTGCCCTTTGCATCCACACCTATAACACACCCTCTCCTCAGTAGATGAAGGCTTAAACCCCAAGCTTAACTGCCTCCTTTCACCTAACTGACCTCCCTTTTCACCACAATGCTGGGACTCTAAGAAATTCTCCATACTCCTGACTGCTTCATCCAGGGTCCCACACCCCTTCCTCACTAGATCCACCCTAAGAGCATTAGGCAAAGCTTCTAAAAATTGCTCCAGTACTACATCCTGGAACACTTGATCAACAGATCTCTTCTCTGGTTCTAGCCACTTGCCCGCTAAATCTAAAAGTTTTTGCAGCAGTGCTCTAGGTGTCTCCCCCTCTGTCCACCTCCACTCCCGAAATCTCCTCCTATAAGTCTGACGATTTAGCCCATACCTATCCAGAATAGCTTCTTTCAGTTTCGCATAATCAGCTATTTCCGGGGTAGGGAGCGCCCGAAAAGCAGCCAGAGCCCTCCCAGATAGGGCGGGTGCCAACCTAATGGTCCATTGCTCTTGGGGCCAGCCGGCTGCCGTAGCCACCCTTTCAAACGCTCCCAAGTAATCCTCAATATTGTCTGAGTCAGTTAGCTTACCCCAAGGCAGCCAGTTTACCCCAGGAAGCACAGCAGTCCCCGCTCCTTCCTCCACACGGATGGGCCTCAAGTTCAGTCCTGCTCCCTGCAGTCCGCCTCCACTACGCAGCAATTCTTGAAATAAATCCAAAAGTGGCTGTTGCTGGGCTCGGGAAGCAGCTAACGAGTCCTCCAAAAGTTGATGAGCATTTCCTGCTGCTTCTGAAATTGGTGTGTCATAAACGCAAACAGTTCTTTGGGATCCATCTTGTCCACCGGCTCCAGGGTATCTGCGGGGAAACAAAAAAAAACAGCCACCCAAGTGCGGACTTTCACAAAAATCTTTTATAGTTCCCAGGCCCTGTGCCTCCCCGTTTATTATATCCTCCCTCGCCTCCTCCCTAGGTACCCTTTACCTGGGTAGGCGAGTAATGCGCCTTTGTCAGCGTTGGCCCCCTCGACGGGCTTCAGGAATCTCCCGGCCACCACCACCTCGCTCTGGTTACTCGATGGGTCAGGTCTGGCACTCCCTCGGCCTTCCAGGGGCCTCTCCTCCTCCTCCGTGAAGGTTCACTGTAATCCCACCACTGCCACCATATGTCAGCCCCTCCTCCCGGCTGCGTAGTTGTCTCTCTCACTTATCCGTGCTGTCCGCTTCCGATTCCACACTCGTCCGTGCAGTTCGCTCTCACTGCCACACAGTTCCGCTAGCAAGGCGGTGCAACACAGTACCACTTGCTAGTCTTTTAAACAAAGTTCAGCTAGTTAGACCTTAAACTCAGTTCTGCTAGCCAGGCTTCAAACCCAGCTCGGCTAGCCAGACTTCCCACAAAGTTCAGCTAGTCAGGCTTTGAACACAGTTCTGCTAGCCAGGCTTCAAACCCCGCTCGGCTAGCCAGACTTCCCACAAAGTTCAGCTAGTCAGGCTTTGAACACAGTTCCGCTAGCCAGGCTTCAAACCCAGCTCGGCTAGCCAGACTTCCCACAAAGTTCAGCTAGTCAGGCTTTGAACACAGTTCTGCTAGCCAGGCTTCAAATCCAGCTCGGCTAGCCAGACTCCCCACAAAGTTCAGCTAGTCAGGCTTTGAACACAGTTCTGCTAGCCAGGCTTCAAATCCCGCTCGGCTAGCCAGACTCCCCACAAAGTTCAGCTAGACAGGCTTTAACCACAGTTCTGCTAGCCAGGCTTCCCCCCAAACCCCCGCCCTCTTCAGCAAGGCCTCCAAGCCGTTCAGCTTAGCTAGGCCTTTAAAGATTCACCACCCTCACTTGTCAACACTTTACCTCTTGACAACCACCCACCGGATCTCTCCTGACTATTATTCCTTTCTTGATACTTTGGGCTCTTCTCTAGAAGTCACTCCTCTTCTCCAGCCACTTCCTCTCCCACCTCCATTTCCTCTTCCACACCTTCTCCTCCTATCTGCTCCAACTCCTCCCATTCCATCCCCCCATTCTCCACCCCCTCCCTCAGGTGTTCCACCCTCTCCTCAGCTGATTCCATCTCCCAATCAGCCCCCTCTCCTTTCCTCTCATGTGGCCCAGGTCCTCCTCTCTCCTATTCTTCCCGGCAGTCTCCAATCTGTGTTCTCTACGCTCCTGCCTCCTCCCCTCCCACAATGCATTCTGGGATCTGTAGTTTTTCCACTCGGGCTTTTCTCTCTTCCCCCTTCCCCCCTGCATTCTGGGCTCTGTGGCTTCTCTGATTCTCACAAGCTACAATGTAGTAAATTTAAAACGAATCGGAGAAAAGTTTTCTTCACTCAACGTATAATTAAACTTGAATTTGCTGCCACAGAATGTGGTAAAGGCGGTTAAGCTTAGCAGAGTTTAAAAAAGGTTTGGACAGCTTCCTAAAGGAAAAGTCCATAGACCATTATTAAATGGAATTGGAGAAAATCCACTATTTCTGGGATAAGCAGTATAGAATGTTTTGTACTTTCTTGGGGATCTTGCCAGTGACCTGGATTGGCCACTGTTGGAAACAGGATGCTGGGCTTGATGGACCTTTGGTCTTTCCCAGTATGGCAATACTTATGTACTTTATCTAATTAGCATGGTCTTCACTCTGCTCCTCGGAGGCGGCTTAGTATGTGGCAGTGCAGTGAGCATGGCCTCCACTGACTGTGTGGAGCTTCTGCGGATGATGTAGCAGAGTCAATCTCGCTGCTTGAAGGGGACTCTTCTGATGATACAAAACAAGTTGGTGTGGACATTTCTCCCCTTCCCCTCTGGCAATCTAAAGCAGCGGTGTTGTCCACACTGGCCCTGGAGGCCCCCAAGGCACGAGAGGGGCATCGCGGGAAGAAGTTGGGTGGGTCACGAGCGGAGATGGGGTAGGCCTGGGTGACTTCTTCGGAGACTGCACGAAGGCAGCAGGTTTCACACGGGGGGGGGGGGGGGGGGGGGCCCAGTCTGGTGGCAGAAGTGGGTGGTATCGAGCAACACGGTCTGCACTGTTATGTCGGTGGTTGCTTTAGCGATCCCTGGTTCTCTGGGAGTGGTGTGTTGTGAGTCAGGATCGGCTCCTCCTGCAGGGTCTTCCCACGGCGCTGGGATGGGGGAAGAACTGCCACGGGGCCTCCCCTCACAGGGACAGCAGAGTGGAGTGTCAGGAGCAGCAGAGGATGGTTGGCAGCCACATGGTCCTTGGACTGTGGGACTGGGTAGTGCTGCAGGGGTCTGGCGCAGCAGGGCAAAAAACCTCAGGTGTGCAACCTGGTTTGAAGTTGCAGATAGGAGGGAGATTGAATTGGGTAGGGAGATTGAGTTGGGGGCAGCAATAGTTGGTGGCAGGGGGATGGGGCTCGGACAGTATTCAGGGCCCTGCAGACGTTTCGAGTGCAGCAGGGCTTGGGGTTCCCCCCTGGGCTTGGGGTCATAGCTGGGACTAAAGACGAAACTGGGCATGTGGTAGGGACTCGGTGTGCAGCAAGGACTTGCTGCGCAGCTGGGGCTGGGCGCATTACTGGGATTGGGCCTGGGTGGGCACCAGGGGTTGTCTCTAGACACGGGCTGCTCCATCATTGGGGGTTTGCCCAGGGGTCTGGACCCTCAGCAGAAGGCAGGGAGACAGTTGTGGGCAGGCTCCTAGCCCAGGTCTCCTTTGCAACAGGGGGCAGGGCCCGCCTCCTTCGGGGTGTGGTGGGGCCTGCTGGGCAGGGTGGGGACCCCGCCCTCCTTTCAGGTGTCAGGTGGGGGGATCGGAGAACTACCGGAACAGGATGCATGACGCTTAGGCCAATGCCCGAAACTTTTATTTTATATTTATAGCAGCATTTATAGCCCAAATTTTCAAAACCAGTTTGGTTCACTGTGGCTTATAAAGTTAGTTAGTAGAGGTAGCAAACTACATTTTAATAGAATAGATGGGGGAATAGATGTGGCCCTTGTAGCCCTCATGGAGTTGTGGGAGCAGGTCTCTCATTCCCTGTGCCAAAAAATTAAAAAGAGACAGTGTATTGATATTTTTAAGCTCATGGAGGGCCGGGACAGGTGGAAGGACAAAAAAAGTTCAAAAAGGAGGGGATGGCCAAGGTGGCTCGGAAGGTACCCAGAAATATCATTATTGAGGGGGGGGGGGGTATTCCTTTTTGTGCTTGATTAAGGTCTAGGAATTGGCGACTGCCAGTTGCTTGGGACTCCTCTTGGCATACGTGGACTCTGTCCTTGACACTTTTCAGCTCTTCGGAGGTCAGGCCTGATTAAACTATGATGAGGATTTTAGGGACAAGATGGAGGAGAACCTCCAACGTGTCCTGGGGGACTCACCCACACAGCCACCCGATTAAGGGTGGGCATAGGGTGTGCAGGGGAAAAGGAGGTACTCCCAGGCAGTCTGCAGGGAAACCATTTCGGACAGCAGCCACGCCTGTAGCGGGCATGGTTAGAGGCGGTACAGATGTGTGTTGGAGATTCAACGAATCCTCCTGCCCCTTTCCAGACTGCAAATTCCAGCATGCTTGTTCCCAGTGAAGAAAGGCAATCCAGCTCTCACATGCTCTAAGAAGGGAGTCACCTCCACAGCCCCAACTGGGAAGTGAGGGGGTCTTTGCCAGAGTGTCTATCCCCATGCGGTTAGAGGTGCTGGTACCTTGGTTGAGGCTCTATGGTGACAGGGCAACTGTTGAGCAGCTGGAGAGGGGTTTTCAGGAATGCTTTCATATTCTTTTTCAGGGGACAATCTGGGATGTGGTGAGCAGCAACGTCATCTGCTGCCTGGTACAAGGAGATGGTCCATGCCAAACTGCAGGACGAGATTGCATTCAGGAGGACAGCTGGGCCTTTGGGGTCTAAGTCATTCCCAGCACTGATCCTATCCCCTTTGGCAGTGATTCCAAAAAAGGAACCTGGTAGACACTGCCTTATTTACAACCTTTCCTTCCCAGAGGGGCTCTCTGTGAATGGTGGTATTCCTTCATGCCTTGTGCACGGTGCGATACAAGTCGTTTGACTGTGTGCTCTGAATGGTGCTTAAGGTGGGCCATGATGGCTAAGGTAGACATCAAGTCTGCCTTCTGCCTACTGCACATTCACCCCTACTCCTTTCCTTTCCAGGGTTTTTGCTTCGATTGCAGCCTATATTTTGACAAATGCATGGTGATCAGCACCTTCTTACAGAGGGCCACGGTGTGCAAGGCCCCGGGACGGATACACTCATCCATTACCTGGATGATTTCCTGTTTCTTGGGCTGCCAGGTAGCATCGTCTGTAGAAACCTCATGGATGCCTTTATGGGTATGGTGAGCTCCTTTGGTGTCCCACTAATGGTCAAGACTGAGGGCCCGATGCCTGTGTACACATTTCTGGGCATTGAAATTGACTCAATTGCCATGGTCACCAGGCTACCCAAGGCCAAAGTGGACCACCTTTTGGGGGCTATTTTGGTGGTACTTAAGGCCAAGATGGCCACTCTGAGGGGCTTTCAGGCCTTGACTGGTATCTGAATCTTGCTTATCGGGTGATCCCAATGGGCAGGGCCTTTCCTAGATGCCTGTCAGTTATCACGCGGGGGGTGGGGGGATCTGTAGGCCCCATCGCTTCATCCAGCTCCCAGAGGGTGTCCGGGCAGACCTTCAGGTGTGGCAAGGTTTCCTTTTAGACTTCAATGGCACCCTGCCAATTCAAGGGGTGGAGCTGTCTAATGAAGACCTGGAGCTGTAAACTGATGCGGTAGAGGGGGGGAGGGGGAGCAGAGCTTGAAGATTAAGACTGGTCCAGGCTCACCAAGAACATCACGTTCTTGGAATGGTTCCCATTCATCGCTGCCTGTGGCTCTGGCCCGACAGGCTCTGGGACCAGTACATGTTGCTTTGGTGCGATAACAGGGGAGTGGTTGAGGTGGTGAACAGGCAGTTTACTAGGTGCCTGTTGGTGAATGGGTTGTAAGGGAGTTGATCTTGTGCTGCTTGAATCTTGATCTCTTCCTTTGCGTGAGGCATGTGCTTGGGGCACTCAATGACATTGCTGACTGTCTCACTTTCAGTTTCAGCGGTTCCAAATGCTGGCACCTGCCATGGATCTGGATGGGGAGACTATGCTAGCCCATTTGTGGGACCTGGTCAGGAGGAAGTGAGAACTCTGCTGAGGAATTCATTGGCGCTGTCCACTTGGATGCACTACAAAGATTTTTCCAAGCTGTCTGCTTTCTTATAGAAAAAGGGGTGCTGAGACAGAACAGTGTGTTTTAAGCCTGTAAAACTGCCTTAATTAATTTGTATTTCTCTAGTTTGGCCAACAAGAGGTGCATGTTTATGTTTTGAAGCTGCTGTAGAACCAAGGCTGTTTTGTTTGTTTAATCCTTTTCGGAAAGGCAGTCTGCAGTATACTTTCAAAGATTGTTGTTATGGGCTCTGATTGGCCCAGGAGCTCATTTCATTCGAATTTTACTGAGTTTTGCTCCAGTCTTCGCCAGGGGAAAAAGAGGGACAGATCTCTTTTCTGAGGTTCAGTGAACAGTTATATGACCTGATCTTCCCAGGTACTTTTTAGAAAGTAAACGTTTAGTTAGTTTTATAATTGATCCATATTTCAGTTACCTGTTATTGTTTGCTGATTGCACTTTTTTGTTTCACTGTTCAAGTTTTGACAATAAACAATATTTAGTTTGTTGACTCTGACTGTCTGAACTGATAAAGAATCCTGATAGTTTGTGTGTTTGGTCTCTGAGTGCTTTCTGGGAACTGTGAGACCACTGGGAGCGTAGCCTCCAGTAAACTAGAAATCACTGGGGAAAATTTGAAAGCAGGAGACTCGCCCCAGGGCGGTTGTGACCCAGTTAGTAGGAGAAGGGTGCTAGTGTACAGCACATCATCAGGTCTGGTGCCCAACTTTTGGGTCACCAACTGTATTGTGAAGGCAAAGAGATTGGGTTTCTTCAGGGGGTGGTTATGTGGCATTTGCCGGGGTTTACCTTTTTTTTAGCAACACCTTTGGTTGGGGCAGCTCATCACAGGGTTTCCTGATGTGGCAGGTGCTAGCTGATTGGTTGAGGTGGGCACCCTCCTGTCCGGACTGAAGGAGGCCTATCACACATGAGAAGCTACTCCGTCTCCTATGCGCTGTCCCCTTGGTGACTTATTCGTAGTTCGAGGTGCTCCTATTCAGGGCCACCTTCTCCATTGCCTTCTTTTGGAGTAATCTTTTCTAGCATTATTTTGGTGTTCTTTTTTCCTTTGTTTTTATTATAAATATTAGTAAACCACTCTGCTCTGCCTTGGCAGTTAGAGCGGTATAACAAGCCTCAATAATCAAACCTAGATGAGCTGTTAGAGGATGGTGGGGGAGGGGCAGAGAGGGCCCAGAAGAGCCTGTTGCTGGAGCACGTCTCTTTGGTGGGCAATGTGCTGCACTTCTGTGTAGCCGGTTCCAAGATGGATCAGGGCTGCTGTGGGCAAGTACTGGTCCTGCAGAGGATACTGGGTGCCGAATCCTGCCTGGTTTACCATCTCCAGGCATTTTTGAGGTACATCCACCGGCTGGGTCCCCTGTTGTTGGTCCATGCGTAAGGCAAGGTTTTGACTTGCTGTCCATTCAAGACTGTACTCCAAAAGACGCTGGTGGTGATAGGGCAGGACCCTTCTTGTTTTGGGACTCACTCCTTCCTGATTGCCACTGCTACAAGTGTAGTTGTGGCCAAACTGAAGGATAAGGCTATCAAGCATATGGAGAGATGGTCTTCTAAGGTCTATCAACATTATGCATGCCCTTTAGATCTCTGAGTGGCCAGGTGGCCTGGAGGTTTGTAGTTCAAGGGTTATTTGTTGGATTAGTTCCCTCCTGGGAATGATGGCTGGCTGTCTTCTGCTTCTTTTACTTCCTGCTTGCGTGATTCACAGTTCTGTGGGCCTCATTGTTTGAATCGGATGCTGGCATGGGTCTTGTGCTTTGTTCCTCTCTCCTAGATGCAGTTGGTCTGATTTGCCCAGTCTAGATCATCAGGCATTCTTTCATCCACTGAGAGGGCTACCATGCTGTGTGGTGCCCTGACAGCTTGCACCTTGGGATGGCATGTCTCAAAGTGAGATCTCCTGTCTGGGGGACCACGGCATGAAGGTGTCAGCTCCTACCTCTCCTGAACTCACTGAGATCCAAACTGCATCACTCAAGGATGCTGATCTTGCACTTGGAGGGGGGGGGGGGGGAGGAAGTGAATTCCTGGTCTGGGAAGAAGCTGATCAATACAGTGAGGAATGATATGCGATTTATCTTGGGATGGTTTCCTACCACACAGGTGGTGTGGCTGGACATCATACCCTGAGGTTCCCTCCCACCATAAAGTGGACTCGTGGGCTGGCTCAGATCAATCCACAGGTTGGGCTTTGGATTGTTGGCCCAGGGTGGGCTACACCTCAGGCATGCCTGGGTAGATATATCTTGTAATGAGCTCTTTGGAATGGACAGGGTCCATCTGTCGGGCATAGGCCTGGACTTGTTTCTCAACGATCTCCAGAAGCTCATCAGTGGCTTTGTGCATATGATGGGGCGATAGGTCACAGCTTGGTCTTTCTCGGGGGAGAGGGGCAGTGAGGCCTCTGCTGTCCCCCCCCCCCCCACACCTCACCTCCGTGTGGTGGGCACCCAAGCTAAGGGTCACAGCTCATCAGGTGATGAGCAGTGCACAGGGGCTCTACAAGCCGGAGGTCTGGAGGGTCAGGTGATTCAGAAAAGGTTGGGCATGGAGGACCATGCCAATAATATTGCCCTAGCTGGCATGGAAGGGTAGTGTGGTGTAAAGTATGTTAATTATGTTTGTAATTTATTACTGTAGCTCCGGTGAAGTTTTGTTTAATTACTACAATTATTGTTAATGATAATAAACAAGCTGTGGCCTATAAATATTTCACCAACAATCAGTATGTAAGATGTGGTTTGTTATTGTTTATGTGCTGGGGCTGTGGAGGGGAGGGGGTGGCAGCAGGGGATGATTGGTTCCCAGCTCCCGATGTTCATAGTGCAGAAAAGGACATCTGAAAACTGCCATCCTGTGTTTCATATTATGCATGTGGTGCCACAACATACATAATTTTCCATGCAGAGAGAAGAGGTGTTCTGGGAATGGATTTGGGGGTGATGTTGGCCCTTATACCCATATACAATTGCATTTCCTAAAGTCTGCACAGACATTAACATGGGAAAAGTGCATACACAAATAGCAGTTCAATTTTCAAATTGGTATAAAGTCTGAGGGTTAAAAAGTACCCTCAGACTTTATAAATATGCATGTACTTTGAAAACTGGCCCTTCTAATGACTTCACGACACAGACATCTATGTTTCCATAATGACACATATACACATCTATTCTTGGCAAATATATGTTTAGATTCTGAAATACCTACAGACATGTGGATGTAGCTGTTTCTTCCAGTGATGTTATCCACATTCATCTTTATATAATGGATGCTTCCAGTGGATGTATCTGATGTATACACCTTCACTCCTGTATGCATTCTGGAACAGGATCTATGTGTTGACCAATCCAGTTCTAAAATGCTACCAGAATTGTATATGCCCTGTCCTGGTTATTTACCCTTGCAAACAATACTAGGACTAGGAAAATACTAATTTCTTGAGGATCTAAAGCAAATACACTGTATAAAAGTATAAAAATTGCCATGCTGGGTAGTCCTGCTAGCCCAGCATCCTGCTTCAAACAGTGTCAAATCCAGGCTACAAGTACCTGGAAGAATCCCAAAAAGTAGTAAGATTCCATGCTACTGATCCCAAGGATAAGCAATGGCATTCCCCACGTCTCCCTCAAAAAAAGATTTATAGACTGCACCTCCAGGAATTTGTCCAAATCTTTCAAAGAGGACTACATAACTATCTTTACCACATCCTCTGGCAATGAATTCCAAAGTTTTAATTCTGTGCTGAGTGAAAAAAAAATATTTTCTCCTTTTTGTTTTAAATGTATTACTATGTAAATTCCTGGAGTGTCTCTCAGTCTTTATACTTTATGAAACAGTAAACAAACAATTTACATTTACATTTTATACTCTATTCAGGACAATTAAAGCTATGAAAGTTGCTGCTGAAGTATATAGTTAAGACTAGTAGCAAAAATAGATATAAAAAGCTTTGAGGTTGTTTCTGGAAGGCAAATCCAATAAGTATTGAGAAAAGAGGAAAGAGATCTCACTAGATCTGTCAGATACTTCCAAGTGACCCAGACTGATCACTGTCAGAGCTTAATGGGATGCAAAGCTTAATGGAGAACTGGTTTGACCCAACATGATATACCCTTATGTTCTTATCCAATAAAACAAAAGATACAAAATATATATATTTTTTTTAATTTCAAAAGAGGTATGGTTCCTTGAAACTCACAGCTGTAGGTGCACAGGAAGATAATTTAGATGACTTCTGGTCTTTTATTTAAGGGCTGCTTCCAAACTGGTAATACATATTAAATTTAGCCTTTGGAAAAACACTGAGGGAGCCCTTTTACTAAACTCTGTTAAAAAGTGGCCTTAGCGTGCCCTTATGTGGGCCATTCCTACACACTAAGACCATTTTTATTGCTGCGGTAAAACGGCTGATTTTTCTGTTTTCCCTATTAATGGCTACGCTCTAATTTTCCCATTAGCGTGTGGCCATTAGCACATGAACCCCTACGACAACCCATTATGTAAGCGGTAAGGGCTTACATGCTAATTGCTTAGTGTGCAGCAATGTAGCTGCGCTTAGTGCAGAACACGTCCACTCTCCGCCTCTAGACCCATCTCCATTGCTAAAAAAATAAATTTTCTTTTTTAGCCCCTGGGTAGCATGCACACCATCCAAAGATTACTGCAGGATACCTCAGTGCACCGCACGTTAAGCCATTTTTTTTGCTGCAGTAAGCTTATTGCAGCTTACTAAAAAGGCTCCTATATGTTTTGATTCAAATGTGTTGCCCATGTTTTTTTGTGAATAACTACTCATTATTATATTATTAGAGTAATTACAAATATTCATCTTTAATGTGTTTACTGAAGACTTATATTAAACTCTCAAAGAGAAACAGCAGTGGAAATCCTGGGAACAGATTTTATCGAAATAATACAAACCTTTTCTGTATTTTTTTTTCCTTTAGTCTCAGTTATGCCATGAGACAGGTACAGACAAGCCACAGTTTCTGTTGCACAACAGCTTACCTCTGTGGTAAATCTGATTACAATAAATCTAAGAAGTACACTTCCTGCTTGCTTAAGAAAAAAAAAAAGTAAGCCTCACCTTTATTGACAGCACAAGTCTGCAGCAAAGATTCACAAAAACAAAATAAAAACAAGAACTCCATACACCTGCTTATTCATATCTGTAGCACATATTTTACAAAAAAATAAAAAGACAAAAATCCCAAAAGAACTGTAGCAAATAACACATAGCACGGAGAATCTGTAGTGCAAGTTTAGGAAGCGGAAAACCATCTGCTTTACACTAATGAAAACAGCTAAACAGAATAGTTATATTGCATAGATGTAACCCTAAAGTCCTATTCTTTCATAATTCTGTAAAGAACCGTGATATAAATGGGAACTTGTGACAGTTGTAACAATACTGGAATTATTTTAAATGAGAATCTTGATAAAGAACAAGTTCAGGCATAAAACAATGTGGTAAAAGTCTCTTCAGCTTGTTGACTGGTTACCTAATGGTGGCCACATAATTTTCACAGACTATTTCAGCCACTGCAATTGTGGTCACGAAGTCACAAATTAGGCTTCATATAAATGATTATAATCAACCTTGACATTGGTGTCCTGTTCAGAAATAATGATATCAGAGGTTTCCTTTCAGGATGCAATGTATGCAGGTAAAAAAAAACATTTTAACTTTTATCAGTTGATTATCTGAAAATTTCCCCTTCCTCAATGTGGCTAAACGGTTGGTGCATTTTTCCAACGTGTGGACTTTTGAGAGACAGAATTCCTAGGGGAATTTTCAAGTTGGCGAGGAAAAGAATAGACACATGCAGCATTTTCAAATCTTTTTGCAAAAATCTACCCAGAGAAAAAAAGGTACATGTAACTGCATGCAGTTTGTATCTGCAGTAGGTTTCAGTGCAAAACTGAATGTGGACCTTCACTTTGAAAACTAATGCAAAGCCTGTAGGTTAAAAAAAAAAAAAAAAAAAAAAGAGTACATGTGATCTTTGACCCAATAAGGAAAGCTTGAAGATTGTCTCCAGAATCAACAAATGTACAAAAGTTCTAGTCGATTAGTTCTATCAGTACAATAAACTCATAGTTCTAAACACATGACACAATAATAGTCCTAATTGTTGCTTATTAGAATGCTTAAGCAACTACTCAGAAACCTTGTCAAAAAAGGAATTAAAACTATGGCCTTTTAACAGCAAACACTGTATTGCTAATTCACAATAAGATACTACCCATATGACGAAAGCAAGAGAAGAGCAAAAACTGGTTAAACAACATTTTTTCATTTTCTTAAGGGACAAACCTGTTATCTTTCTGGTCACTTGTTACTTTTACTTATAACTTTCATTTTTAAGCCTACACCTGTAAAACTGCAGAAGAAAATGGACAGTAGTTACGCTTCTATCGTGAATATACTTGAATGCTTGGGATTTAGAGATAGTTACCATGAAACTGGAACGGTTTTAAATGAAAATTTTGATAAAACACATGTTCACGCACAAAAACAATGTGGTAAATATTCCTCTTCAGCTTGTTGGCTGTTTGGTTGCCTACTGATGTCCTGATAATTTCCATAGACACTAGATTCCAGCCACTGAACTTTCTGCAGTCAAAAAGTCACAAACGTGACTTCACAGAAATAATTATAAATCGACCTTGAGCCCCTGGGTATCGATTACCTACTTACCCAGAAAATCAGAGGTATTTGGCTTTTTTTAAAAAAAGATTTCTTTGTGACCACATTCCTATTTTATTTTTTCTTAAATACTGCCTTACAGCCTCCTATGCTGTAAGGCAGTATTTGCTTCTCAAAACGTAGCAACTGAAAATGTAAGAAAAAAAGAGAAAAAAAGAGCCTTCATAAATTATATAAGATCATGAAAGTGGAAGACAAGACAATAATATCATAAAAAGCTAAGAGAAACTGGTAAAGTCGAAAGGAAAGCAAAGGTGCAAACGGAAAATGTGGGGTCAAGACATAGTTTTCATTTCTTTTATTTTTATTAGACAATTCAATATATATATAGCCATAATATGCAAAGAAAATAAACCTTACAACCCCCACCTCCCCCTTTACAAAGCCGCGCAACGCTAACACAGACCCCCACTGCTGCAAGTGCCCCCCTTCCACACACTGCAGACCCCTGCAAGTGGGCCCTACCTTGAATGTCCCTGGTGGTCTAGTGGTTTCTTTGGGGGCAGCCGAGAAGGAAAGAATCCCACTCTTTCTTGCCCACTGCTGCTAGTGAGCCTGGGACCGGTGTGTTTTCAAAATGGTTGCTGAGATTTTCCGCGACAGTCTCGCAGGTCTCAGCAGTCATTTTTAAAACATGCCGGTGCAGGCCCTGGGCACACTAGCAGCAGTGGGCAGGAAAGAGTGGGATTCTTTCCTGCCCGGCTGTCCCAGAAGAAGCCACTAGACTACCAGGGCCCTTCAAGGTAGGACCGCCATTGGCGGCGGCAACCAGGCAGAACCTCTGGGCCTCCTAGAGTCACCCGGATGCCCGAATGGTCAGTCCACCCCTGGATAGGAGGAAGTGGAAAAGTGGCATTGTATGACTCAAGGATGAAGGGGAGGAATATGTAGAAGCTGGTGAAGATAAAGAGGAATTGCTTAATAAATATTTCTGTTCTGTACTCACAGATGAAGAGCCAGGAAAAGAACTACAGAAGGCAAATAGAAATGAACGTGAGGTAGACTTGAACAATTTTCAGAAGGCTGTTTGTGAGGAGGTAGCAAAACTTAAAGTAGACAACGTGAAGGGGGTTGGATGTGTTACATCTGACGGCATTGAAGGAACTTAGGAAGTTCTGGCAGCTCTCTTGACTTTTACAATATCTCCTTTTTTTGGGGGGGGGGGGGGGGGGAGGATTCAGGAGTGGTCCTAGGGGACTGGAAAAAGGCAGTCCCTTTCCTGTCCCTGTCCACAAAAGTGGAACGAAGGAGAAGGTTGTGAACTATAGGCAGCTAGTTAAATCTCTGTGGTGAGTAAATTAATGGAAACACTTCTAAAAGAGAGGAAAGTACAGTTTCTGGAAACCAGTGGACTGAAGGAACCTAAGAAATACTGTTTTACGGGAGATAGGTCTTGTCAGATAAATCTGACTCATTTCTTTGACTGGGTGTCCAGAGATTTGGATTGAGAGAGAGTGCTAGACTTCTTGTACTCAAATTCCAGCAAAGCCTTTGACCTTGTTCAGAATAGGCAACTTATAAATAAACTGAGTGCCCATGGTATGGGTCCCTAAAGTAACTGACCAGAATTAGAAACTGGTTGAGTGGAAGGCAACAAAGGATAGTAGTAAATGGAGTTCACTCTGAAGATGGCATTACCAGTGGTGTGCTGCAGAGATCAGTTCTTGGTCCAGTTCTTTTTTTAACATTTTTGAATGTGATATTGCAGAAGGGTTGTCTGGTAAGGTTTGCCTCTTGTGCAAGATACAAAAATCTGCAATAAGGTAGATACCTTGGATGGTATGGATAACATGAGAAGGGATCTAGCAAAGGTTGAATAATGGTATAGAATTTGGCAGCTGAGATTTAATGCTAAAAAATAGAGGGTAAATCATTTGGGCTGCAAAAACCCAAGGGAGCAATACAGTATAGGGAGTGAAATATTTCTGTGCATAACATAATAGTGGGACTTGGGGGTGATAATATCTGATGATGTTATGATGACAACAAAAGCCAGAAAGATGCTTCGGTACATAGGGAGAGGTATGGCAAGCAGGAAAAAAAGAAGGTGATATTGCTCCTGTATAAGTGAGACCTCATTTAGGGTCTCTTATCAAGCCACGTAAGTGGTTCCCGCGCAACAATGTCAATGAAGCCCATTCAAAGTGAATGGGCTTTTTCAGCATTGCCACACCGGGCTAGCACAGCTTGATGAAAGAAGCCCTTAAAGAACAGTGTCCAACGCTGGAAACTGCACCTTCAAAAAGGTATAAGTAAGATGGAATCGGTCCAGAATGTGGCTATTAAAATGGCCACTGGTTTTCATTATAACATGTGTAGAGTCAAAGATATCAATATGTATACTTTGGAAGAAAGGCAGGAGAGAGCAGATATATAATGCACAAGAGGCAGGCCTCTTTCAACTGAAAGGAAGCTCTGGAACCAAGGAGCACAAAATAAAAATGAATGGGAATAGATTCAGGAGTAATCTACAGGAATACTTCTTTACAGAAAGGGTGATAGATTGTGGAGATGAGCACTATCTGAACTTAAGAAAGAATGTTTCTATAAAACAGTGAAAAACAGAGAGCATTCTAGAGCAACAAACATTAAAAACAGTCTAGATCTGGAAAGATGGCTCAAACAAAGGAAATCTGAGCAAAGAGAACCAGCACATCATAGCTCTCGCACATATCACAGATGCTACCTGAAGATGATACCATTTATAGTAACATAGCATAGTAGATGACGGCAGATAAAAGGCCTATATGGTCCACCCAGTCAGCCCAATAAGATAACTTATAGCATGTGTTGCAATGTAACATATATTCTTGATTTTCATCTGTTTATCCCATGCATTTTTGAATTCTGTTGCTGTTTTCATCTCTACCATCTCCCACGGGAGGGCATTCCAGGCATCCAGTATCTTTTCCATGAAAAAGTATTTCCTAAGTGAACGCCCCTGCAAATTCTGCTCATGTTCTCTAGTTCTACCACTTTCCCTTATCTGGAAAAGATTTGTGTATTAATACCTTTCAATTATTTAAATATTGGTATCATATCAACCCTATCCCTCCTTTTCTCTAGGGCAAACATATTCAGTTCCTCAAGTCTCTTCTCATACATCTTTGGATCCAAATCCCATATTATTTTTGTCGCATTTCTTTGAACCACGTCGTCTTTTTACATCCCTAGCTAGATGCGGCCTCCAAAACTGAGTATAATATTGCAAACGACTTATGCAGTGGCATCAACACCTCTTCTCTTCTGCTACCTCTTTCGATGCAGCCTAATATCTTTCTGGCTATGGCCACCACCTTATCACATTGTTTCGCCAACTTGAGATCCTCAGACATGATCACCCTAAGATCCCTTTCCTGAAGTGTGCTTATTAGTCTCTCAACTCCAGTCCCGTACATCTTCTTTAGATTTCAGCATCCCAAGTGCACCACTTTGCACTTCTTCGCATTAAATTTCAGCTGATAATCTTTAGACCATTCTTCTAATTTTTCAAAACCTCTTCTCATGTTTTCTACTCCCTCCAGGGTATCCACTCTATTTGGGTTTTCTTTTAATTATTTTATTTTTATTAGAATTGCTTTTTTAACAAACAAGTAACAACTTGTACAGAATTATCAGAGCATTACAGGGTAGATATAAAGAAAGCAATATTCCAGATTCCAAAAAAAAAAAAAAAGGAAAAAAATAAATTTATCTACCCCTCATTTAAACCTAGTCCACAAAATAGTGGGGGTGCCTAAAGAAAAGCACAGGTAATATTTCCAAAAGCATCAATAGAAAAGACTATGTAAATCCCAGTATCAATTCACAGCATTATAATGGTGGCAAAGGTGGTTCTAACTGAGGGGCAATAGGCAGCTTATTAGGAGTCAGAAATGAAGACAAGTGAGATAATTCAAATAATTCATATTTTTTTGTCTTTAAATTTAATACATTTACAAAGAAACTTTAAATAATATAAAGCCCCCAAATGCAAAACAGCAGGATGATATAAGAAAAACTGTCTTTTCCTTTTCTGTGTCTCTTTGGAGACATCTGGGAACACCTTAACAAGGAAATTCAAAAACAGGTACCTGATGGTATCTAAAGAACACACAACAACCATTCTCCATCTGCCAACAAAACTAATTGAACTAATAAAGTCTCAGCAACTAAATTCTCTGTTTCAGATCTCTCAAGTAAGGTCAACACATCCAATATGTCCATTGCTTGACCTAACATTTCTTTATCTTGTTGGAGTTTTTTTTGCAGTACATAAATAATATATTTTTGTAATAGGAGGCAATGACTGCTGAGGTATCGTTAACATTTCCATTAGATACGTATGAAACATCTCCTTAGGAGCCACCATAGAAGACTTAGGAAAATTTAATATCCTTAAATTACATCCACAGAGTATCTTTGTTTCCATCCTTACTGAAGTCAAATCCTTATCATCTCACTCCGTCCATTTTTATCCCATCAAATATCTCTTTCAGTAAACCAATCTCTTGGGTATTGTTTCCTATCAGTAAAACTTTCTGATTATTATTATTATGAATGGCAAGATTAACCTCATTTACTTGCTTGGTCAGAGTGTTACCCAACACTTGTATAGCTTCCCATATAGCCACACGAGAAAAAGCCACTGGTCACTGTATGGAAAAAGTAAAGGATGGTAAAAGGAGGAAGGTAGTCAGTTTTTCCTAACTGCTCCGCTGAACCCACTGCCAAAGTCGCCATTATCTTTTGCCCCACCTGAATCCAATGGCAACTGCTGCAGGACGGATTCTTCCTACGGCGTGTCCTGCACAGCTGCTCCCACATCAGACTCATCTCCAAGCCCACTTTCAACAGGAGACACAACCTGTGAGAGTGGGCGTCCTGAAGTCTCTGCCTCATCCAGTCAGATCTGTCAAAACAACTGTTGCAACTTGGGGGCGAAAGAGATGTCAGTAACTCTCTGTGAGACGGCACCAAATCTCCTGACTTCAGTGTCGACTAAGCTGGATTTGCCACACCAACCGTGTGCAGGAACTGCGGGTGACTCATGTCACTCCACAAAGCTAGCACATTGCTCGGCTAAGAAGAGGGAGGGCAAGCTCTCGGTCAAGATCTCTTAGGCATATTTTGACAAGGGAAAAAAGGGAGCTGCTCAACCGTTAACTGCTACTGTCGCCATCTTGGATTTCCAATCCAGTTTATCATTTTGGGTCCTGTTTATTCATGAGCCTCCTGTGAGGAACTGTATCAAAGGCTTTGCTGAAATCTAAGTAGATTACAACTAGTGCATGTCTTTTATCCAGTTCTCTGATCACCCAGCCAAAGAAATCAGATTCATTTGACAGATTTTCTTTTGGTAAAGCTATGCTCGCTTGAATCTCGCAGTCCATTAGATTCTAGGAAGTTCTTTATTCTTTCCTTTAGCAGAAGAATTATCTGAATATGTTGAAACCCATGTAGAATAACTAATCAGCTCTTATGGCAGTAACAGACCAAGGGAGGCTTCATATAGGTGGGACATAGTTGTCTCCCACAATTATGTGCTTGTTAGAGAATAGTGTAATTTATTTGCCAAAGTGCCATATTCAGTTGCCTGCCATAGACACAGCATAAGTGGGTGCACCTAAATGTTAGTGAAAAATGCTGACTTGTGCAAGTATTCTATAACAAAATCTGGGTGTCCATATCCCATTATAAAATTTGCACTTAGAGCTCAATACTTTGGTGCCTAACTTTTGGTGTACTTTATAGAATTGCCTCCCTTGAGTACTGTATGCAGCTCTGGAGGCCTCGTCTGAAAAATAAAATAGAATTGAAAGGGGTAATGAGAAGTGCAAGCAAAATGAAAGCGATGGAGAGACTCCCTGAGGAGGAAAGGAGAAACAGGTTTGGACTCATTGAATTGAACAATAAATTAAAGAGAGGATATGGAAGAGGTTTATAAAATGAATGGGGTGGAATTGATAAACAGGAAATGGTTGATTATCCATTCAAATATTAATTTAGATTTTCTGTGGTATTAAAACGAGTTAATTTCAGGTATTTCCCTATTCCTTGTGAGCTTATAATCTAAATTTGTACTTGAAGCAATGGATGGTCAAATGATTTGCCCAAGGTCACAAGCCATCAGTGGGATATGACCCCTAGCTTCCCTGGTTCTCAGACCACTTGCCTTAAAGCTAGGAGACAGTACATGAAACCAACAGGGGATTTAAAATAAACTGGAGAAAAAAATAATTTCACTTAGTGTGAAATTTGTTGCCAGAGCATAAGTCAAGATTTAAAAGAGACTTGGACAAATTCCTAGAGAAAAACCTTATTAGCAATTAATAGGCTTAAGGAAAACACCACTTATACATGGAAGTGAGCAACAAGAAATGGATTTTCTCTCTTGGATTTGCTGGGTATATTCTAGTGGCCGAAATTAGCCACTGCTGGAAGCAATATGTTGGGCTTGATAGACTTTTGCTATGACCCAGCAAAGCACATCTTAAGTTCAACACATATCTACAACCCCTTGGGAGTTTAATTTTCAAATTCAGTCCAAGTTATTTTTTATGAAGATGATACCCAAATGTTCCACTGATGATTTTCATAGAATGATTAGTAAGTTGAATTACTGTTTGGTGGACATTTTGACTTGAGTATTTCAAAATGAACTCAGGCTGAACAGGGCTAAAATAGAGACATTACTGGTGGGACACTCACTGATAACCACTCTGAAGATAATGCTAATGGCCGACTATTTGTGAGCTAGAAATAAAAGGTCCAGATTTCTGCTCGACAGAAGTCATATTTAGACCAAGCCAGTATAAAATATTTACTCTTTATACCTCTTGCACATTACCATAGTGCATTTGCAAGGCTTCCTATACAATTTAAAATCAATACATAGTAACATAGTAGATGACGGCAGAAAAAGACCTGCACGGTCCATCCAGTCTGCCCAACAAGACAATTCATGTGTGCTACTTTTTGTGTATACCCTACTTTGATTTGTACCTATGCTCTTCAGGGCACAGACCATATAAGTCTGCCCAGCACTATCTCCGCCTCCCAACCACCAGCCCCACCTCCCAACCACTGGCCCTGGCACAGACTGTATAAGTCTGCCCAGCACTATCCCCGCCTCCCACCACCGGCTCTGGCACTGACCGTATAAGTCTTCCCAGCACTATCCCTGTCTCCCACCACCGGCTCTGGCACAGACCGTATAAGTCTGCCCAGCAATATCCCTGCCTCCCAACCTCCAGTCCCGCCTCCCACCACTGGCTCTGGCACAGACCATATAAGTCTGCCCTGCACTATCCCCGCCTCCCAACCTCCAGCCCCGCCTCCCACTACCGGCTCTGCTATCCAATCTCGGTTAAGCTCCTGAGGATCCATTCCTTCTGAACAGGATTCCTTTATGTTTATCCCACACATGTTTGAATTCCGTTATAAGATGTAGCAGACAAAATTACTATGGAAAAGTCATGCATTGCCACTACCAAATGAATTACATTGACTAATGGTGGAAGCCAATAATAATTTTAAAGTGCTTGATCAGACTTCCAAAGCATAGCAGAGTACTGGCCCTAAATATTTTTCTTTGTATCTGCCAACATTTATTATGCTACTATGTTGGAACTCTCTTCCTTTGGTAGAATCCTATTTACGATTTCATAAGTTGTTAAAGGCTTATTTTCAATTTATTTAATGTAATTTACTATCAGGTTCATTTTTGAAAGAGATGGACATCCATCTTCCGACATAAATCGGTACTTGGACATCCACCTCTCAGAGACGTCCAAATCGGTATAATCAAAACCCGATTTTGGATATCTCTAGCGAAAATCCGTTGCAAAGACGCCCAAATCTCGAGGGGGCGTATCGAAGGCGTGGCATGGTGAAGGCGGGACTTGGGCATTTCTAAGACTTGGATGTCTGCGCCATAATGGAAACAAGCAGAGACGTCCATGACTAACACTTGGTAAGGGAGCTATGTACCTTGGAGCATTTTATGAAGTCCACTGCAGTGCCCCCTAGGGTGCCCAATTGTTGTCCTGGCATGTCAGGGGGGACCAGTGCACTAGAAATGCTGGCTCCTCCCACGTCCAAATGGCTTACATTTGGATGTTTTTGACTTGGATGTCTTTGGTTTCAAAAATCGCCGAAACTCAAAAACGTCCAAATCTAAGGACGTCCTTGGTATTTTCGAAACGAAAGAGGCGCAGCCATCTTTTTTGAAAAATATGCTTTCCCCCCGCCTCCGGATATGGACATTTTACAAAAACGTCCAAATCCCGACTTAGACGTTTCTTTCGAAAATGCCCCTCAAAATGTACTGATTTAGTTAGATTACATTGGTTTAGATTTAATTTTTGAATTTCTTTTTTGTATTTCCTAGTGATGGCCTAGTTTTCTTTATCTAAATTGTAATCCACATTGATCCTTAGTTGGTATATAGCGGAATATAAATTCTATTGTATTGTTTGGAGAGGCCTTGCCCCCATAAGTGTGTTGAAGTTATCAGAGGTCTCTTTACTGCATACACCAATGGTTCCCAAACCTGGTCCTGGAGGCACCCCAGCCAGTCAGGTTTTTAAGATATCCACAATGAATATTCATGAGAGAGACTTGCATGCAAATACCTTCACTGCATGCAGATCTCTCTCATGAATATTCATTGTGGATATCCTGAAAACCTGACTGGCTGGGGTGTCTCCAGGACCAGGTATGGGAACCACTGGCATACACCTTTTTTTACATGAAGCACAGCTGGTAGATACAAGGGAGAAAGTTTTGCAGTAGCTTGCTCCCAATAATATTCAAAAACAGTTTCAGTTGTAGGTCGCTTTGGTCATACCTCTTGTAAAGGCAATTTATAAATTATGTAAATGTAATCAACATTTGATACCAGTAAAATGTTAAGGCAAAATTCTTGTTCTATTAATTCGAGCCTCGGAATATGCCAGTGATCTTCACTGTTCCTCAAGTGGAAGCCACTTTATGAGAACAAAGATCATCGTCAGATAAAGCGGCCAGCATCCTGGTCCAGGGCAAAGGGGTTCTATATTTTGAAAGAACTGAAGAAATGAATCCAATAAAGACAAAGTGAGAAATTCTATACAGTGGTACCTAAATTTAGGAACGACAAAGAAGAGCACTTAGCACCATTTCTAAAATGGTGTTAAGGTGTGCCTAGGGATCATAGGCATCATTTTGAAACCAGGCAACAATGAAAGAGAAAACTTTAGGTGCCGGGGGGGGGGGGGGGGGGGGGGTGGAGGAGAGTTGCTGTATGGTTTGATTGCATGGAGAGGCTCTCTTGGGCGGAGGAGGTATGTGATCGGGTGGAGGGGTATCTCATGGGGGTGTACAGAGTTTCTGATGGGGGGCTCAACAAGGGGGAGAGCATTTCAATCCGGCAAACATAAGTTATTTTTTTCTTTAACATTTGCTCTGGGGCTCTTGTTACGTGCTTTGGCAGATGGTGAGGGTACACTTGTGCTATTTGCCAAGGAATATAACAAAAGCCCATTGGTGGGGAGGGGTGTCCTCTGCACGAACTGCAGGGCTTTTGCTAACTATGCTCTCAACAGTGCACAGACTTTGCACTTACCACACCTTAAGCTTTTGCAGGTTAGGTACAGTAATTGCAAAAACTTACCACACTTCAGTAAAGATTTCCCTTAATTTTCTCAGTCATTTGTGCTTTTTTTCTGTTGCTTTGGTATCTGAAAGAACTTACATTTCTCTTTCATGATCTTTTAGAACAAAAGCCCCCTCTAACTTGAAGTATGTGGGGCCAATACAGAAAGCTGGGTGGCATGAAATTAGCCAACCTCAAATACAGTGGTATGTTGTAAGCAATTAGCATGCAACTTACTGTTGCATTAAAATGAAGCAGTAATCTACAGCTCATGGCAAAATGTCCCCATTTCTGTTCATGCATGAGCAATGATTGGCTCATGTATTTAATTAAAAATTTATATTCCGCCTACAACTAAGCAGATTACAATAACACATATACTGTATAATCAAGTTTAAACAAATAAAACTCAAATTACAAAGCACAAAAATAAAACTAAAATTAAAATAAAACATATTAACCTGATGCTTACACACAAATATATTTTCAGTAGTTTAAAAATATTGTGCAGCTACAAATATGCAGAATTTAACATATTAGCTCCATGCCTGTACACACAAATGTGTCTTCAATAATTTACGAAAAGATGTAATACTACTACAAAATCTGACAACTCCAGGTAATGCATTCCAAATCTGTGGGCCAGCAAATGAAAAAACTGAATTCCAAGAACTGACAGAATGGAGCCTTAAAAAAAAAATCCACCAGCTAAATCTGTGGTGCTCCCATCTGACCTCACTTTCTGCATTGGCTCTCTCCTCTGACATGTTCCCTCTCCCAGTCCAAAATCCCTGGTAGTCTAGTGGCCCCCTCTCTCGCCCTCACCTAACCCCTCCTCTGACATGCTCCCTCCCCCAGTCCAAAATCCCAGGTAGTCTAGTGGCCCCCTCTCTCGCCCTCACCTAACCCCCTACCTACGAAACAAAAAATAAAATCTCTGGTGGTCTAGTGGTCCCCCCTCCAAACCTTCCCCCCCCCCCCCCAACTTCTCAAAAAAAATTCCTGGCCTCTAAAGTCACCATCATGAAAAATGGCAGCACTAGACCCTCTATGGTGTATTCTGGGATGCACTGGGCAGGGTCAGTTTGCCATATAAGTGAATTTTCACCTTATTTGGTAGTCTCGGGGTGGGGGATGGGAGGAAACTAAGCTACCAGGGAGTTTTAATATTGGGGCAGTGGGACTGGTCAGGTTGGAACTGTTCCAAATGTTGGGGGGAGGAGTCCACTAGACACCAGGGACTGATACAGAAGGCTATTGGGTGCAGGGGAGAGAGGGGTTCCTGCTGGATACCCACTCCACTCAACAAACCCTTATATGCTGCCCCTCACAAAAAACTTCTCGTGTTGTATGCACATCAAAAACAGTTTTTTTCTACATTGCTGTGCAATTGATAATAACCACACTTACATTCACTTTAGTGCAGCATGCGGTCATGTTTACCACACAAGCTAACACACACGCTTATCCCCTTTTTCCATTACTTGGCCATTAAACTTTCAAATACACCCCACAGTAGCCCCATGGTTTGGCTTGCTGTAGCATTCTGCATTAGCCCATGTTTGCTTACAGAAGAGTGGATGTAGGCACTTGCATGCAGAAATCAGGGTCTACTTTCAGCATACTGGGATTCAACTTTGTGCAGCTTTTTCAAGACTGTTCATTAGAAGTCTCTGGTTCAGGTGCTGAAAGAGTTAACAGAAGATGCTATATCTTCCATCTGACCTTCACTGCACATTGATCAAACAGATCTAGTTCTTGAGTTATTACAAGCTGTGAAACAGTGCCCTCTACCAAGAGCCTTATTCTTTCTGCAGTTCTGCTTTCTTTCAGTTTTATCTTCCATGTTTAGGGAGGGCTGAATGTTTTTTTTCCCCTCATGTAAGACAGTCTCTCATGCCACAGGGCACTGACTAGTAGAACACAAGCTCATGTTAGCAATTTAAACACTTTAAGTACAGTCACTTTAACTAGGTTAGGGGCAGACATGCCAGGACCTATTATGAAGAAGCAGATTTTATCATATTCCCCCCCCCCCCCCCCCCAGCATTTTTATTTGAAGAAGCCAGGCACTTTTTGCCTTAGGGACAGTTTGCCTACTTTGTTTGGGATAGTATTGGATAGAGAGTTCAGATTAGTAGTGGAGGGTGGGCGGAGAGAGAATTTTCTCCTCCTCCCCTCAGATAGGCATTGGTTAACTTACTTTCCCTCATCCATGTCTTTTCAACTTTTCTTTATGTTTCCCTTTATCCCCCTACACTCTTCTAGTCAACTCTCCCCCTCCTGCTCACAACTCTCCCCATTTCTCCATAATTCAAGTTTCAAGTTTATTAAAATTTTTCTATCCTGCCCATAGGAAATTCCATCTAGGCGGTGTGCAATCTAAAATTAAAAGGGGTAGACGATATTCAAACAAAACTACATTATGCACATTAGGAAAGGATGTCATTTTATGATAGTAAAGTAGGGAATGGGTAAAAACAAATGGTATTCTGCACTGCCTTCCAGCTCAGCAGCAACCTTACTTTTTTCCTTCATCTTTTTCTCAACCCTTTCCTGCTTGCTTCAATCCTCCACACCACCCTCCTTCCTACTTTTGGCCCTCCCCACTCCTCTCAGCAATTCTTCCTCCCCTCTCATCTCTATCCTTCCCTCTTCCTCATCCTCCCTCTCCTCTTGATTTTTCCCATCTCCTCTAGGACACAACAAACAGACAGATGAAGAAATGTTTACAGAGATTAGGAAAGCTGGCAAATTGGGCAACAGTATAATAATGGGTGATTTCAATTATCCCAATATTGACTGGATAAATGTCACATCAGGGAGGGCTAGGAAGGTAAGATTCCTAAACATAATAAATGACTACTTCTTGGAGCAACTTGGTCCAAGAACCAACAAGAGGGGGAGCTATTTTAGATCTAGTCATTAGTGGAAATCAGGACTTAATACAAGAAATGATGGTGTTGGGTCTGCTGAGAAACAGTTATCATAACATGATCAGAGCTAATATCTGGAGTGAAACCACAAAGGAAATCTACTATAGTATAGCATTTAATTTTCAAAAGGGCGACTACGATAAAATGAGGAAAATGGTTTTAAAAAATCAGAAAGAAATGGCTGTAAAGGGTAGGACTTTAAATCAGGCATAGACATTATTTTGGAAGCCCAGATCAGATGTATTCCATGTATTAATAAAACTGGAAAGACAAGTAAACAACAGCTAGGATGCTTAAAGGCAGACGTGAAAGAGGTTATTAGAGCCAAAAGAACATCTTTCAGAATATGGAAAAAATATCTGAATGAACAAAACCAGAAGCAACTAAGCACTGGCAAGTTAGACGCAAAGAATTGATAAAGAAGGCCAAAAGAGAATAAGAGAAACTTGCCTTGGAGGAGTGGCCTAGTGGTTAGGGTGGTGGACTCTGGTCCTGGGGAACTGAGTTCGATTCCCTCTTCAGGCACAGCTCCTTGTGACTCTGGGCAAGTCACTTAACCCTCCATTGCCCCAGGTACAAATAAGTACCTGTATATGTAAACTGCATTGAGCCTGCCATGAGTGGAAAAGCGCGGGGTACAAATGTAACTAAAATAAATAAAAATAAAACTCGCTTCTGAGGGAATCTGTGGGACCGTTAGATCATGAAGGAGCAAAAGGAGCACTCAGGGAGGGCAAGGCCATAGCTGAGAGACTGAATGAATTCTTTGCTTCAGTCTTTACAGAAGAAGATATAAAATCTACCTGAACCAGAAATGTTTTTCAAGAGCAACAATGTGGAGGAACCGAAAAAACTCTCAGTGAACCTGAAGACGTACTGAGCCAAATCACCAAATTAAACAGTTGTAAATCACTTGGACCAGCTGGTATGCACCCTAAGGTACTGAAAGAACTCAAAACATGAAATTGCTGCTCTGCTCATAGTATCTGTAACCAGGGGTGTAGCCACGGGTGGGCCCAGGTGGGCCTGAGCCCACCCAATTTCGAGTCAGGCCCGCCCAGCAGCAAAGTTCCTGACGGTGATTCCTGTTGCAGCGATTCCCACACGCTGCCTGCCAGTGCCGGCTGCCGCTCGATCTCCTTGCGCTACTAAGCGCTAAGCCGGAAGTCTCTCCTCTGCAGGAGAGACTTCCGGGTTAGCGCTTAGTAGCGCAAGGAGATTGTTGAGCGGTAGCCGGCAGGCAGCGTGTGGGAATCGCTGCGACTGGAATCGCCGTCAGGAACTTTGCTGCTGGGCGGGCCTGCAAGGAGGGTGAGATGCTGCAGCTGCAGGGGGGGGGGGGGGGAGATGTCGCATGGGGGAGGGAAGACGGGGGGGGGGGGGGGACACAGCAGCTGCACAGGGGGAAGGGAAGATGGAAAGAAAGATGCTGCACAGGGGGGAGGGAAGATGGAAAGATGAGGCTTGGTTGGTGGGTGAGGGAGATGCAGCAAAGGGGTGGAGGGGTGAGGAAGGAAGAAGTCTTGGCTGTGTATGAGGTGGAGGGGAGGGACACATGCTGCATACAGAGGGGATAGGTGGGGAGGGGGAGAAATGGTAGGCATAGGGGTGGAGAGGAGGGAAAAATGGTGGGTATAGTGGTGGAGGGAGGGCGAAGCAGAGAAAATTTTGTGCCCACCCACTTTGGGCTTAGGCCCACCCAAAACTGGCTGTCTGGCTACGCCACTGTCTGTAACCTGTCGTTAAAATTGTCTGTAGTACGAATGGAGGGTGGCCAATGTAACGCCGACTTTAAAAAGGGTTCCAGGGTGATTCGGGAAATTGCAGACCAGTAAAGTGATAGGCAAAACAGTGGAAACTATTATTTAAAAAATACAATTATGGAACATATAGACAAACATGGTTTAATGGGACAGAGTCAGCATTGGCTCAGCCAAGGGAAGTCTTGCCTCACCAAATTTACTTCATTTCTTTCAAAGTGTGAATAAACATGTCAATAAGGATAAGCTTGTTGATGTAGTGCATCTAGATTTTCAGAAAGCTACTGAACAAAAAACAGAGGTTGGGTTAAATGGCCATTTTACTCAACGGAAGATGATGAAAGGTGGAGTGCCACAGGTATCTATACTGGGACCGGTGCTATTTAACATATTTATAAATGGTCTAGAAATCAGAATGACAAGTGAGGCAATTAAATTTGCAGAAGACACAAAACTATTCCAAGTTATTAAAACACGTGGAAAAATTGCAGAAAGACCTTAGGAAACTGGAAGACTGGACATCCAAATAGCAGATGAAATTTGATGTTGACAAATGGAAAGTGATGCACATTAGGAAGAATAATCCAAATCATAGTTAGCTGATGCTAGGGTCCAATTTGGGAGTCAGCACTCAAGAAAACGATCTAGGTGTCATTGAAGACAATACACTGAAATCTGCTCAGTGTTGGCAGCGGCAGCCAAAAACCCAAACAGGAAGCCAGGAATTATTAAGCAAATAAGACCACAAATACTATAATGCCTCTGTACCGCTCAAAGGTGCAACCTCACCTTCAGTATTGCATTCAATACTGGTTGCCATAGCTCCAAAAAGATATACTATGAGGCATATTTTCAGAGCACTTAGCATTCCAAAGTTCCATAGGTTTCTATGGAACTTTGGAAGGCTAAGTGCTTTGAAAATATGCCTCGTGGAGGGGCATAATTGAACGTCGACGGCGATCTATTTTGGCAGCGGCACAACAGCTGGCCGGAACCGTATTATCGAAAAAAATGGCCGGCCATCTTTTTTTTCCCGATAATACGGTTTAGCCCGGCCAAATGCCAGAGTTCGCCGGTTTTATTTTTCAGTGATAATGGAAAAAAATGTCGGCCATCTCAAACCCAGCAAAATCCAAGGCATTTGGTCGTGGGAGGAGCCAGCATTTGTAGTGCACTGGTCCCCCTCACATGCAAAGACACCAACCGGGCACCCTAGGGGGCACTTCTAAAAATATAAAAACAAAATACAAATAGCTCCCAGCTGCAGAGCTCTCTTCCCTTGGGTGCTAAGCCCCCCAAATCCCCCCCAAACCCACTCCCCACAACTCTATACCATTACCATAGCCCTTATGGGTGAAGGGGGGCACCTACATGTGGGTACAGTGGGTTTGGGGGGGAGGGGTTGGAGGGCTCAACATTTAGCACCACAAGTGTAACAGGTAAGGGGGGGGGATGGACCTGGGTCTGCCTGCCTGGAGTGCACTGCACCCATTAAAAACTGCTCCAGGGACCTGCATACTGCTGTCAGGGAGCTGGGTATGACATTTGAGGCTGGCATACAGGCTGGCAAAAAAGTGTTTTTTTTTTATTTTTTTAGTGTGGGAAGGGGTTGGTGACCACTGGGGGACTACGGAGAGGTCATCCCCCATTCACTCCGGTAGTCATCTGGTCAATTGGGGCACCTTTTTGAGGCTTGGTCATGAAAATTAAAGGACCAAGTAAACCCGGCGAAATACTGCTTAACGCCGCTTTTTTTTTTCCATTATCCGCGAAAGCCGGCTATCTGGTAGCCACGCCCATGCCCCGCCTTCGCTACACCGCCAACACGCCCCCTTGAACTTTCCCCGTCGAGGCGACAGTAAAGTGGCGATGCTGTCAAAAAAGCCACTTTCCATTATACCGATTTCGCCGCTTTTGAGAGATTGCCGGCCATCTCCAGATTTATGTCGGGAAATGGCCGGCGATCACTTTCGAAAATAAGCCTCATTGTGGAATTAGAAAAGGTTCAAAGAAGAGCGACCAAAATGATAAAGGGGATGGAACTTCTCTCGTATGAGGAAAGGCTAAAGAGGTTAGAGCTCTTCAGTTTGGAAAAGAGACGACTGAGGGGAGATATGATTGAGGTCTAAAAAATCCTGAGTGGAGCAGAACGGGTAAAAGTAAATCGATTTTTTACTCTTTCAAAACTACAAAGAACAGGAGACACTCAATGAAGTTACATGGAAATACTTTCAAAACAAATAGTTGGAAATATTTTTTTCACTTAAAGAATAGTTACGCTCTGGAACTTGCGTCGTAACTGCAGTTAACATATCTAGGTTTAAAAAAGGTCTGGACAAGTTCCTAGAGGAAAAGTGCATATTCTGTTGTTATTGAGACAGACAAGAGGAAGCTACTGCTTGCCCCGGGATTGGTAGCATAAAGCGTTGCTACTATTTGGGTTTCTGCCAGGTACTTGTGACCTGGAATGGCCACTGTTGGAAGCAGGATACTGGGCTACATGGACCATTGGTCCAGCCCAATATGGCTATTCTTATGTTCTTATCTCTTATCTCCACCTTCTCATTGCTCACACCCTCCCCTCATGTCTCCCACTTTTCACCTCTCCATCACACACAACCTCTCTTTCCATTCCCTTCCTTCTCCTGGCTTACTCTCTCTCATCCTCTAATCCTTTCTATCACACTCTCACCTCCATTTCTTTCTCCATCTCTCACTTTCCTTCCCCCCCTCTAGCACTTTTTCTTAGGGGCAGCAGAGCATCTTTTTATTTGGGATGGCCAAACAAACCAATCTCTATTCCTGCTTTCCTTGCCACCCCATGCTGATGCTATATGGCAGGGGCATAGCCATGGGTGGGGGGAGCACGATGGGCTCCATGGCTATCTCTCACCATCAGCGTTGCTCTCTCTTGAATGGGACTGTGGCAATGATTCCCACACACTGCCTGCACTAACCCGGAAGCCTCCCCTCTGCTGCGTCTCACCCCTCTATTGCAACTTCACGTTTCTGCCTGGGCGGGACAAGGCAAAGGGGAGGCTTTTTGCTTAATGGCATGCAGCATGTGGGAGTCGCTGCCGGGGACCCACTGAAGAGAGGGGAAAGATGCTGTAGGGAGTGGGGAGAGAGATGCTGTAGGGAATAGAGAGAGGGAGAGATGCTGCATGGAAGAGAGAGAATTGCTGGACATGGGGGTGCAGGGTAGGAAGGGAGAGATGTGGCAAAGGGCTAGAGAGAGGCAAGAAAGGGAGAAATCTTGTATATGGGTGTGGAGGAGAGTGAGAGATGCTGCATGGAGAGGGAGGGGGTGAGAGAGAAATGTTGGATATAGGGGTGAAGAGGAGGAAGAGATGGTGCACTGGGGAGAGAGGGAGAATAAAGGGAGAAATGTTGGACATGACAGTGAAGGGGAGGAAGGGAGAGATGCTGCAGGGGAGAGAGAGATACAGTGGGGGAAATAAGTATTTGATCCCTTGCTGATTTTGTAAGTTTGCCCACTGACAAAGACATGAGCAGCCCATAATTGAAGGGTAGGTTATTGGTAACAGTGAGAGATACACATCACAAATTAAATCCGGAAAATCACATTGTGGAAAGTATATGAATTTATTTGCATTCTGCAGAGGGAAATAAGTATTTGATCCCCCACCAACCAGTAAGAGATCTGGCCCCTACAGACCAGGTAGATGCTCCAAATCAACTCGTTACCTGCATGACAGACAGCTGTCGGCAATGGTCACCTGTATGAAAGACACCTGTCCACAGACTCAGTGAATCAGTCAGACTCTAACCTCTACAAAATGGCCAAGAGCAAGGAGCTGTCTAAGGATGTCAGGGACAAGATCATACACCTGCACAAGGCTGGAATGGGCTACAAAACCATCAGTAAGACGCTGGGCGAGAAGGAGACAACTGTTGGTGCCATAGTAAGAAAATGGAAGAAGTACAAAATGACTGTCAATCGACAAAGATCTGGGGCTCCACGCAAAATCTCACCTCGTGGGGTATCCTTGATCATGAGGAAGGTTAGAAATCAGCCTACAACTACAAGGGGGGAACTTGTCAATGATCTCAAGGCAGCTGGGACCACTGTCACCACGAAAACCATTGGTAACACATTACGACATAACGGATTGCAATCCTGCAGTGCCCGCAAGGTCCCCCTGCTCCGGAAGGCACATGTGACGGCCCGTCTGAAGTTTGCCAGTGAACACCTGGATGATGCCGAGAGTGATTGGGAGAAGGTGCTGTGGTCAGATGAGACAAAAATTGAGCTCTTTGGCATGAACTCAACTCGCCGTGTTTGGAGGAAGAGAAATGCTGCCTATGACCCAAAGAACACCGTCCCCACTGTCAAGCATGGAGGCGGAAATGTTATGTTTTGGGGGTGTTTCTCTGCTAAGGGCACAGGACTACTTCACCGCATCAATGGGAGAATGGATGGGGCCATGTACCGTACAATTCTGAGTGACAACCTCCTTCCCTCCGCCAGGGCCTTAAAAATGGGTCGTGGCTGGGTCTTCCAGCACGACAATGACCCAAAACATACAGCCAAGGCAACAAAGGAGTGGCTCAGGAAGAAGCACATTAGGGTCATGGAGTGGCCTAGCCAGTCACCAGACCTTAATCCCATTGAAAACTTATGGAGGGAGCTGAAGCTGCGAGTTGCCAAGCGACAGCCCAGAACTCTTAATGATTTAGAGATGATCTGCAAAGAGGAGTGGACCAAAATTCCTCCTGACATGTGTGCAAACCTCATCATCAACTACAGAAGACGTCTGACCGCTGTGCTTGCCAACAAGGGTTTTGCCACCAAGTATTAGGTCTTGTTTGCCAGAGGGATCAAATACTTATTTCCCTCTGCAGAATGCAAATAAATTCATATACTTTCCACAATGTGATTTTCCGGATTTAATTTGTGATGTGCTATCTCTCACTGTTACCAATAACCTACCCTTCAATTATGGGCTGCTCATGTCTTTGTCAGTGGGCAAACTTACAAAATCAGCAAGGGATCAAATACTTATTTCCCCCACTGTATGTTGGACCCGGGGCACAAGGGAGGGAGACAGAGGGATTGTGGGCAATGGGAGAGAGGCAGAAATGTTGGACATGACAGAGGAAGGGAGAGAATGCTGCTTAGGGAGGGGAGGGGGAACAGAGATGTTGGATCTGGTGTACAAGGGAGGGAAAGAGAGAAATGGTGGACAATGGGAGAGAGGGAGATATGTAGGATACGGGGCTGGATGAGAGGCAAGGAGAGATGCACAGGAGGTGGAGAAGGGAGTGAGGGAGATGTTGGATCCAGGAGCAGATGGGAGTGATGGAGAGATGCCAGAGAATGAGATTGAAGGTATAGAGCAGGAGAAATGCTGGACCATGGTGGGCAGGGCAGAAGGGAAGAGAGAAGGGCCAGAGAGATGTCAGACTACAACGGCTGTGAGGGAAGAAAGATGGAGCAGATGCTGGTCTAAAAGGTAGAGGGAGGAAGACACTGGGAATGGTGGAACCATGTAGGAGAGGCCAGGAGGGGGAGGAACAGAGTGGTAAGGAAATGGATGCGCAGATACTGATTACAGAGGGTAAAAATATGGTAATAGGGACTAGATTAAAGATGAAAGGGAATGGGAGTGCTAGTGGATAAGAGAAGAAGATGGAAATCTGATAGGTAGCTGAAAAGTAAGAAGGGGGAGAAAGAGGGTTTTACACAATATAATACTGTATGATTATTGTTCTGTATTCCTTTTGGGATGATCTCAGAACTACAGTTCCACAAATCTTCTGAAAAGAAGACCCCCAAACAGCTTTGGGTTTCTCTTCTAGGTGCAGTCTGTGTTGCATTTGGTGTATCAAATCAAATGCAACACAGACTGCACCTCGAGTTTTGTAGTGTACATTCTGCAGTGTCTCTGTAACAAGATATATGTGGGGAAGACGACCAGGAAACTCCATACAAGGTTACTGGAACATAAATCATGTATTAAAACATCCAAAATTGGGTCACCACTAGTGACACATTGCAACTTAACCAAACATGATTTTATACACGTCCGATGTTTTATAATAGATCAAGTACGTCAGAACATCAGAAAAGGAGACCGAGCAAGACGTCTTTTACAACTCGAGCAGCGCTAGATCTTTAAATTACAAACCCTGGAACAACAAGCCTGAACACGGTAATCCAATGGGCAGCTTTTTCTATGAGAAATTTTCCATATGTATTTGTGAAGATTTTTGAACATTCCAGAGGTGTCTTTGAGGGCACAATTTTCGAGAAAGGAATTTGTGAGAATACCCCTTTTAAAAGTTGTGTGTACATCATGACGTCAGTGTGATGTCAGTGCATTAATTAGCGTCTATCTTTTAAAGTTTGGTGCCATTTCTACCAGTGTAACGACACATTGAAACGATAATGGATACAAGCAAGGACGCTGACAAGTAAGCTTTTTGAATATTTTGAATGGTTTGAATATGTTATAATGTGAAGCATCTGATCAGTCTAATCAATCTAATCAATTTGCAACGGAATTGGCTACAGAAGACTGTATGGAGAGACACATTTTGTAAGTTGATGAGGTATCTTTGGGTTTTTGTAGGAAATGCTGGAAGACAAACAAGGACGCTGATAAAAAAGGTTGGAAGTACAGTCTGAATAAGTTTTTCCCCTGACGAAACCCATGTAAATACAAGGGGCGAAACGGGACCCCGTAGGCTGGTTGAGACCTGAAGATAAGTAAACTTTGGGCTTTTTTTTTTTTTATTTTGTTTTCAGTTGATTTGCTTCCAATGTCAAAAAAATCAGAAATTCAAAAAATTAAATTGAGACCTGAAGATAAGTAAAAACTTTGGGGTTTTTTTTTGTTTTCAGTTGATTTGCTTTCAATATCAAAAAGATCAGAAATTTTAAAAAATTAGAAAATAAAAATAAAAAAAATCAAATCAGGTTTTTTGCCAATGAAGACTCAGTTCAGCGAGTCTGTCAGAATTAAGATTCAGTCCGCTGACGTACAGAAGCATTTTCCAGCGCAAAACAAAGATCTCCCGTCTTTTGTGAATTTTGAAATATTCCAAATCTAGAAGAGAAACCCAAAGCTGTTTGTGGGTCTTCTCTCCTCCAAAGGTAGCCATAACTCCCTTCTACCAAGCTCTGCAGTCGGCGACAGCATCCTTGAGCCACCGACAACTAAGTATGCATGGGGTACCAGCACTGGTGGCTTAGGGACATTGTTGCTGTCTGCCAGGCTTGGTAAAAGGGAATTATGGCCACTTTCGGAGGAAGTCTTCAGGTAACAGAGCTTGAGGATCCTCACTGGCTGAAGTATTTATATTTTGAGGCAGAGAAAATATTGTGCCCACCCACACTGGGCTCAGACCCACCCAAAATTGGCTGTCTGGCTAAGCCACTGCTATATGGGGCAAAAAACTGGTATAGCCATGACCCCTGTGGACCACCCCATTCTGCTGCCTATGCACTACTAGAGAATGGCACGGGGAACCGCAGTAACTGCAGGGATGGGGACAGAGCTCGCGGGGACGGGGCAGGGACAGAGCCCACAAGGACAGGGGACAAACTTTGTCCCCGTGTCATTTTCTACTTTGAAGCCCATTAATGAACTGGACTGTTATTTATGCTTAAGTGATGCCTACAAAAATATTTTGAATTTTTGGAAAAACAACCAAACATACTGGCCACAACTTGCAAAATTTGCATGGGGGATCCTGTACATCCTGCTACCAGCACATATTCTAAGAAGACAACTTCTATTCTAGGAAGGACTGTGGAAGACAGGAGAGCTAGACTGAATCCTGAGATTGTTGATGACGTATTTATCCACAGATTAAAAAACCATAACAGTGCTTTATAGGGCATATTTTTCTCCTCTAGGGCATATAGAACGGGTTCTATTTTATACCCCTGGACATTTTAACATTGTGAATCAGGATTCCTTGGTGTAGTAGAAATCACCTATTGTTGGGGTTGGAAGGGTAGAGGGTGGTGGTGGGAAGGAGGGTTATTATAGCTGCTCATTGTTATTATTGTTCTCTATTTGTAATTTATACACAACAGTTGCACAGCATATTGTTCCTTTTTATATTTTAATAAAAAGATTTAAATTTAAAATCATAAGTGTTCAAGGCTTCTCCAGATGGGGACAGAACCCGCGGGGACAGGGCGGGGACAGAGACAGAACCCGCGGGGACGGAGACAAAAACCGCGGGGACGGGGCGGGGACGGAGACAAAAACCACGGGGACGGGGCGGGGACGGAGACAGAACCCACAGGGACGGGGCGAGGACGGAGACAAACTTTGTCCCCGTGTCATTCTCTATGCACTACCTCCCTTCCCCTCCCCAAGTACAATCTTCTTCTCTCTCCACTGCCAGACACTGTGTGCAATAACACAGAACCCTGCAAATGGACACATAAGCTTACCATACCAGTACCAAGACCAAGAACTCAAAATGCACCAATCCTACCTATGGTAAGTCAGCAGTATGCTTCCATTGCGATAAAGAGCAAAACTTTGGACTCCTACAGATTCCTACATACCATCTACATGATAACAAAATCCCTCACCTCAGTTGTAAATGGAAAACACAGACTATAACCTAGTCAAAATAAGAGACTGCAAATCATTAACAAATATGTAATTGAAAAATTAAATGGAAACTCCCCCCAAAATTCCAGATTCTATTAACAGTGGAACACTGAAGAAGGATAAACACATCTCCTCCTGTACAGAACAAAATATAAGTAATGTCCATTTTCATGTGAAACATTTTTCATTGTACAAAAATTGAAAAATAAATGTTATGTACCTTTGTCTGATCATTTTATTTTTCAGGTCTATCTTTATCAATTGCTCTTATTTTTGCTTACATTCTTTTCCAAAATCTCACATCCGCTTTGTTTCTTCTCTCTGCCCATGTTTTTCCCTTCAGCAATCTCTAACACTGATCGTTCTGTTTCATCTCCTCCCCCCCCCTCCATTTTTATTATTTGTCTTTTTACCTTTTAGCAAGATTTTATTCCTCCTTTTACCCCTCCAGCACTGCGTCCCTCCTCTTTACACATTTTGTCCATTAGATTGTAAGCTCCTTTGAGCAGGGACTGTCCTTCTTTGTTAAACTGTACAGCGCTGCGTAACCCTAGTAGCGCTTTAGAAGTGTTAAGTAGTAGTAGTTTACATGTTTACTTCCATTTCCACCTATGTCTCTCATTTCAGTCTTTTGGGCACCTTCTAGGTGCCATTTCCACTCTCAGTACTCCTACCCCCTGTCTCCTTCCAATGTTTCAATGTTTGTGTTTCATTGTTACATTCCTTAACGACACTTCGATTGTCTCGCATAACTCTGCACAATGTAATCCATAACCAATTTGTAACAAATGTATTTCCATCATTCATTTCATATTGTAAGCCACACTGAGCCCACAAAAAGGTGGGAAAATGTGGGATACAAACGCAATAAATAAAATAAATAAATACCCTATCTAGCCTCATCTCCTCAACAATCCCGTTCCTTGTCACTCATCCCCACTCCATCTCCAGATCCTTTCTTACACCTTAACCAGGCTCCCATTCCCCTCTTTACATCCATATCCACTCTCTCTTATCTCCTGAGTGGTGTAGAACATGTAGAAATGAATCGATTTTTCACTCTTTTGAAAAGTACAAAGACCAGGGACACCCAATCAAACTACTTTTGAAACAAATAGAAAATATTTTTTCACTCAAAGAATAGTTAAGCTCTGGAACTTGCAGCCGGAGGAAGTGGTAACTGTGGTTAGTGTATCTGGATTTAAAAATAAGGTTTGGACAAGTTCCTAGAGGAAAAGTCCATAATCTGGTATTGAGATGGACATAGGGGAAGCCACTGCTTGCCCCGGGATTGGTAGCATGGAATGGTGCTACTAATGGGTTTCTGCCAGGTACTTGTGACCTGGATTGGCCACTGTTGGAAGAAGGATACTGGGCTAGATGGACCACTGGTCTGACCCAGTATGGCAATTCTTAATGTTCTTATCACCTGTCTCCTTCCTTTGTCTCTCACCCTCTTCACGGCCCTCTGTCCCTTTTTCCCAGCATCCATTGCCTCACCTGTCCCTCACCTCTATCAACCATTTCCCATCTCTTCTTCAGCATCTGGCCACCTACCGCCTCCTCCAATATTCATTCACTCTCCTTTTCCTAATTGCTCCAGAATCCATTCCTTTGCTTCTCCAGCTCCATCTTCTGCTGCATATGCTCTTGCTTCGCACCTGCCATACTGTCTGTCTGCCTCTTCTTTCTCACTTCTCCAGCATCAACCCTCTTCTCCCACTGTCACCTGCCAGCATCTTCCACATTCTCCCAAAATCCCCATCTCTCAACTTATTCCCCAGGCCATGTGTCAGCGCTGTGCCCCCTCTTCCAGCCCCAGCCTCTATCTCCCACCCTATTTTTTGTCAGTGTCGCTCTCCTTGTCTCTTCCCTCTGCGTCCTCCCTTCAAATCTAGTATTTTCCCCAGGGCTGTCTGAAGGAGTTGTGGCACTCTGTTCTGCTTTTGTGCCCCCAACTTGGCGTCAATCTTGTGATAAGAAATATTTTATTTATTTGTAGCATTTGTATCCCATTTCCGGGATAACAGAATTACAAATAGTATTGCGTTAAGGTGCATACATACATGGTAACATATATGGAACATAGCATATATGGATCAAATCATGGTATATATATATATATATATACAGTGGGGGAAATAAGTATTTGATCCCTTGCTGATTTTGTAAGTTTGCCCACTGACAAAGACATGAGCAGCCCATAATTGAAGGGTAGGTTATTGGTAACAGTGAGAGATAGCACATCACAAATTAAATCCGGAAAATCACATTGTGGAAAGTATATGAATTTATTTGCATTCTGCAGAGGGAAATAAGTATTTAATCCCTCTGGCAAACAAGACCTAATACTTGGTGGCAAAACCCTTGTTGGCAAGCACAGCGGTCAGACGTCTTCTGTAGTTGATGATGAGGTTTGCACACATGTCAGGAGGAATTTTGGTCCACTCCTCTTTGCAGATCATCTCTAAATCATTAAGAGTTCTGGGCTGTCGCTTGGCAACTCGCAGCTTCAGCTCCCTCCATAAGTTTTCAATGGGATTAAGGTCTGGTGACTGGCTAGGCCACTCCATGACCCTAATGTGCTTCTTCCTGAGCCACTCCTTTGTTGCCTTGGCTGTATGTTTTGGGTCATTGTCGTGCTGGAAGACCCAGCCACGACCCATTTTTAAGGCCCTGGCGGAGGGAAGGAGGTTGTCACTCAGAATTGTACGGTACATGGCCCCATCCATTCTCCCATTGATGCGGTGAAGTAGTCCTGTGCCCTTAGCAGAGAAACACCCCCAAAACATAACATTTCCACCTCCATGCTTGACAGTGGGGACGGTGTTCTTTGGGTCATAGGCAGCATTTCTCTTCCTCCAAACACGGCGAGTTGAGTTCATGCCAAAGAGCTCAATTTTTGTCTCATCTGACCACAGCACCTTCTCCCAATCACTCTCGGCATCATCCAGGTGTTCACTGGCAAACTTCAGACGGGCCGTCACATGTGCCTTCCGGAGCAGGGGGACCTTGCGGGCACTGCAGGATTGCAATCCGTTATGTCGTAATGTGTTACCAATGGTTTTCGTGGTGACAGTGGTCCCAGCTGCCTTGAGATCATTGACAAGTTCCCCCCTTGTAGATGTAGGCTGATTTCTAACCTTCCTCATGATCAAGGATACCCCACGAGGTGAGATTTTGCGTGGAGCCCCAGATCTTTGTCGATTGACAGTCATTTTGTACTTCTTCCATTTTCTTACTATGGCACCAACAGTTGTCTCCTTCTCGCCCAGCGTCTTACTGATGGTTTTGTAGCCCATTCCAGCCTTGTGCAGGTGTATGATCTTGTCCCTGACATCCTTAGACAGCTCCTTGCTCTTGGCCATTTTGTAGAGGTTAGAGTCTGACTGATTCACTGAGTCTGTGGACAGGTGTCTTTCATACAGGTGACCATTGCCGACAGCTGTCTGTCATGCAGGTAACGAGTTGATTTGGAGCATCTACCTGGTCTGTAGGGGCCAGATCTCTTACTGGTTGGTGGGGGATCAAATACTTATTTCCCTCTGCAGAATGCAAATAAATTCATATACTTTCCACAATGTGATTTTCCGGATTTAATTTGTGATGTGCTATCTCTCACTGTTACCAATAACCTACCCTTCAATTATGGGCTGCTCATGTCTTTGTCAGTGGGCAAACTTACAAAATCAGCAAGGGATCAAATACTTATTTCCCCCACTGTATATATATATATATATATCATGTGCATATATACATGGTAAAGAAGAATATATTATGGTCTTACATGAAGGTTCCTGAGTAATAAATTGGATAACAACATATATTAGGTCAACGACTATAGAGAGACCCTATTCAACATAAGGTTAAAGTGGTAGTTGACAACGCAATTTCAAACATCAATAACATCAGTATAATGATATAACATCATAAAAATAAACAAATTCATCAAAACATCAGTATAAAAATTAAAGCAACATAAAAGACCTAGTACATTAGCATAATATATAATAACTAGCCGTTGAGCCCGTTAAAACGGGCTACTATTGGAATGGGGGTTTTCCAAGCCCCCCCCCCCCCGAGGTCACCGCTACCGGTAGCCCCCCCCCCCCCCCAGAGTCACCGCCGCCGCCACCCTCCACCCGGCCCGGGCCCTCTGTTCGCTATTAATTCAACTTACATCGCCGCAGCACGCAGATCAGCTGAGCTCCCGTCGGCCTGACCTTCCTTCTCTGCCTGTGTCCCGCCTTCGTGTGATGTACCGTCGGCGAGGGCGGGACACAGGCAGGGAAGGAAGGCCGACCGGAGCTCATTTGATCTGCGTGCTGAGGCGATGTAAGATGAATTAATTGCGATCAGAGGGCCCGGGCCAGGTGGAGGGGGGGGCGGCGGCGACTCGCGGGTGGGGGGGGGTACCGGTGGCAGCGACCTCGGGGGGGGGAGCGGTTTCCCTCTCTGTCCCACCCCCGTCATCACATATTGACGCGGGGGCGGGACAGAGAGGGAAGTCTCTACTGCGCATTTGCGAGTGAGTTCGGTCACTCGCCGTTTATATGTTTGATAATTTATTCATTTGCTATACCACCTATTTCGTGCCAGAGTCTAAGCGATTTACATGTATTACAAAATCATTACTAAAAATACAGAAAAGAGCACCATCAATTAAAAGGAAAGACCTACATATACACTACCAAGAGGATAGTTCAGTCATACAAAAACAATTTACCTATCAAAATATATGGGGGTTCTTTTACTAAGCTGCAGTAAATGCTAATGCGCACTTACTGCAGCATAAAAGGGCGTATCGCATGACGCACTGAGGTGTCCAGCGTTAAAATCCCAATGTAAGAATGCAAACCACGTGCTAAAAAAATGTGAATTTTTTTTCAAAGGGGGCAGTGTCTGGGGAGGGAGAGTAGGCGCGACACCGAGAATCAGTTAGCATGGCTACATTACTGTGTGCTGATTAACGTGGGATTAGAGCACGAGTCATTACCACCTACAAAATACCACTACTGGTAACATAGTAAGTGATGGCAGAAAAAGACCTGAATGGTCCATCCAGTCTACCCAACAGTCACATTCATTCTCAATTCAAGATTAAATCAACAATGAATGTGATATTATATACTTGATCAAGGTCTATGTTGTTTCTGGGACATAGATCGTAGAAGTCTGTCCAGTTCTGTCCTACTAATCATTTCTACAGCGCTACTAGACAATGGGTGGCAGTAAGGGCTCACGCTAATTTTTGTTAATGGCCATTCATTGGGAAAATCAGCCATTTTTCGGCTGCAGTAAAAATTGCCTTCGTGTGCAGGAAAGACTCGCATAAGGGCATGATAAGGCCATGTTTTACCACAGTTTAGCAGCAGGACCTCATAGTAACCATATTACAAATGCCACCACCTAAAGCGTCTATAACTTCTCAAGCCTCCCTATCTCCTCTCTCTCAAACAGGGGCATAAGTAATCCCACCATCCATCTCTCACAGCATATGCAACAGCTACAGTATGCCTGTGTAGGATCTGGCACAACAAACAGCTAGGGCAACCTGGAAATTCTCCACCAAAGGGGAGGCTGGCTGTTCCCTGCCTGGCTCCCTTAGTGCTCCAAATGGCTGCAGCACCTTGCACAGGATCCAGCAAAGAGTGGAGCAACTTTCCTGACCAGGTGTCTTATCCCCCTCTTATCATATTCAAGTCCCACATAAAAACTCACTGCCGAGAACCCTCCCTTGGGCAGTTTAAATCTCTCCTCAAAGACTTCTTCTTCCGTGAGGCCTTCGGTGTCTCCCGTTGCTAATTTCTCTATCCTTTCTTCCCTCTCTGTTTTAGAATGCTGTAAACAGCACAGTTGCCATGGATGGACATTTTGTGGTATATCAAGCACCGGAAATAAATACATTACGGCTGCATTTTGATTAAAATTTTGACTGCATGATTAAAGGTATGTTATTCATTTATTTTTTCACCCACTGCAGACACAAGGAGCTGCAGTGGGGAAAAAAATAAGTAAATAACATCCCATTAATCGTGATTACAAATTTTTATCAAAAAGCAAATAAAGAATAAAAAGTAATGAAAAGATAAGAAATACAAATAAATCTACAACATGCAGAATAGCTATAAACAGCCTTATAGTTTTCACAGAAATGCAGCCCTAAAATAAATGAATACATTTATTTAAATCTTAATTCTTTCAGATTTAACCATTTCTGTAAACAAAATTTCTCTTATAATGTGTCTTGTCTGTGTCCCTCAAGTAGACTCTAAGGTTCACAGAAGAGGGACTGTCTCTTATTTGTACTCATATCTGTATGCATGTTATAGCACTAGATAAACCAGTGGCAGGAACAGGATGAGAGATGGGCAACAGATGAAAATGTCAATCATATGCAAATGCAATAACATTAATTCCCTGAGCATGATGATTTATAGCGGGAATTTTGTGGCAAAAGATACACCCCCTAATGGTTCTCTCAGTTAGGTGATGTCCTGGCTTTGCGTACATAGTTCCCTACCCCTTGAAAATGAGAGAGAGAACTTGACTACGTCCACTCTCCCCTACCACAAAGGGCAATCTGGTTAGGCCAAGACTGTGTCACCTGCAAGAAGGGGTGAGTCAGCTAGTACAGTACAAACTATTGGTAGCAGATTAGACTTCTGTCTTGTTTCTTTTTATACTTTACATAAAATGCTTCACATAAAATGCTTGTCTCTTCAGAACTGTCCAAGATTGGGACAATTTGCTTGTTCCAGGGTTTCCATATGTTTTGGCAGGAAAATTCAAAGCTATCAGAGCCATTCACGGATCAAATTGTTAATAAGCCCACTACTATGGAACAGGACAAAATTTCTAAGTACAGTTCCGATGTGCGCAGCCACGGGAACTTTTAAGTATTGCCTAGGACCCTTATGGATTGAAATGTGGTTCTCCCGCCTTCAAGCTGTGTGTTTATGGATTTTTTATTTTTCTTTCTTATTAACTACGGTGTTTCTTTCATTTTATTTTTATATTGTATTGTAAACCACTCAGAAGGTCATTCCTATAGGCGGTATATCAATCAGACTTTTAGTAAACTTGGAAACCAACCTACCAACAAAACCTGGACAGCCAAGTGGTAAGAAGACAAGATGAAAAGTATACTTCATGGAATATATATGACCACCAAAAGCCTTCCTTATACTGAGCACACATTTCCAGAATGTGTGAGAGAGACACAGAGAAACCATGTTTGTCTATATGATTGGAGATGGCCCTTTCTGTGTGTATGATACAAAGAGGTCAATCTTGTGTGTTTGCATGTGTGTGTATGTGTGAGTGCATATTACAGTACCTACAGCTGTGGGATGATTATTTATGTGAGCGTGAGACTTGTGTGTTTGCGTGAGAGGAGGTGGTTGTTTGTGTGTGTAACTATGAGACAGTGTGAATTTGCCGTGTGTGCTTATTTGTGTTGCTGATAGAGGTGCTGTTTGTATGAAATTTGTGTGTGTGAAATAGAAGGTGTCTGTTTATGAGGGGAGAGTATAGTGTGTTAATATTTGTCAGAAACAGTGTGCTTTGATGTGGGTATGAAAGAAGGCAGGGTACATTTCAGAAAGGGTATGCAAGCTTGTATAGACATTCTCACCAATTATCAACTATTTGTTTTCTAAGCATCTGTGTGTAGCATAAGAAAAATGTTTGCTTATGTCGACTTAGATGTAGGAACAGAAGCCACTTTGATGTATTCAATATAGTTAACATATTACGGAACTTGAATGACTCATTTTCCTGACAACACATACATGTACATGCATATAAAGTACTTTTATATACAACTGAAGGTAAAAATTACATGTAATCAAGTTTCCAGATACATCAGACTGGAGATAAAATGACAATTCTTTTCTTCTATTGGGCGAGTCACAAAAGGTAACAGCAGGTATAAAACTTAAGTGAGTCATCCCCACAACCTAGTCAAATACTATAATTAGCAAGGATACATCCACACCTACAAGTAAATAACAAAGCCTCTTAAGAAATACTTTCAACATAATATGAGCTGCTTTAGTTTTTGAAGTAATGTTAAGGAAACAATTTAATATATTTACATGCAGAATATTAAAAAAAAATAACCTGCTGGTATAATTTAAAACTCCGTTTCACACAGAATATTTTTTTAAAACGCCAAGAGAAAATTTGAAGGTGAAAAGGCATTTAATGGGATGCAGTATGTATATATACTCATGGTGTCAGGTAAGACTATTAGCAAAATCAACATTCTTGGGGCCCAAGTCATCGACAGTTTTGTCACACATGTACATAAGGGGGAAAAATTAATCAGGTCAATTATTTTAACCAACTGCTCATCCAGAATCCTTTTTTCTCTTTTACAAACCTTCTGTCATTTTTTGAGGAATGACAGATCTATTAACACTAGCTGTTAGAAGGTATAAGGGAATAGAAAGTGTTGCAAATGACAAATAGAATAGCTCAAATTGTCAAAGTGAGTAAACTGAATAATGCAAATGAATACAGGGATGAATAAAGAAATTAAAGACCAAAGTGCTGTGTTATTCATGGGAAGCTAATATTACTTTCAGAGGTGGTGGTAATTTTTACCCAGAGTACCAGACCACTACACATGTGAGCCAAAGCTCCCAGGGAAGCTCCCAGGGAAGTTAAAGGAGACAATGATTATGATCTCCCAGGTGGTCTAAATAATGTAGCATTCCCCAGCCCCTCAAATGTTAGTTAAATAAAACTGCCCTTTCCTTTACAAAATACCACCACATCCTTTGCAAAAAATAAAGCAAGCATGGCCGGAATCTACTGGGGTATCCAGTGAAGAGCAGCAGGAATGCTCCATCATTCAGCAGCCTGACCACTGGCTGCAAGACTACTGCTAGAGGCCTGGCTGTGCTATTTTTGGAAACAGAGCCACTGGGGCAGGAATGGCCAGGTATTGATCCCGCCCTTCATTAAACAGCAGGGATTATAGTAATCCAGTACATGCTGGGTGGTGGGTATTGGGGGCCATGCTATGTATTTTTCTTTTCTTTTTATAAAGGGTATTGGAGGGCATCAGGGTAAAGGTAATATTTTTGGAGACAGGGAATACTTATGTATTTAACTGACAGTCAGGGGACTTATACTTTATTATATTAAGACCACCAAGAAAGCTGGTGGTTGGGGGAAGTGGAGAGGTCAATTTTTAAAAATCACTGGCTCCTTTAATTTCATCTCTGTGAGCACTGGCTTGCATATTAGTAGACCAATTGCTCCAGGTGGTTGGTTGCTAGAGGATACAAGGATGGCTATTTTTTTTTTTTAAACAGCGACTCCTTTAAAAAATAGTGAGGCCCATACTGGGGCCTGCTACCATAAGCTGCTATAGCTATAAACACATAAAAGGTCTTTTACTAAAGATTAGTACATGCTATATTAGTACATGCTATCTGAACAGGGACAGGTCCAGCATTTCTCCCTTCAGCATCTCTCCTTTTCTTTCCTGCTCCCCCTAGCCTGCGATCCTTCAACCTGGGCTTTGCCAACAGCAGCAGCAATTCCCTCTATTGTATGACATCCCTGTGGAAACAGGAAGTGAGTCAGAGGTCATGGGACACGATAGAGGGAAGGCTTTCACGAGACTTCCGCAAAAATGGCTATGGGCATAGTCGGTTCTGGGGCTGAGGCAGTCACACCCTGAAGTGAAGCAGATACCTGTAGCTGGTCCATAAGAGAAGATAGATTCTGGACAGAACCAGACAATTGTTGAAGCTGCAGTACTAGTTGCAGGAGCAGCCGCAAGGCAGGTGACTTGTCTGAGCTCATTGTCTTTGCAGTCTGCCACACCCCAGGGTTACTGAGGTCTTGAGCCACATCAGATTTGTGCTGACCACCCAACCTGGAGTCAGGCAGGCCCCAACTGGAAGCAGGCGAGTCACCCTGGCTGAGGTAGACTGGAACTGAAGACAGAAGATGTACTGGAGCTGGAGATGTGCTGGAACTGGAGACAACCAGAACTAGAGGCGGACTGAAGCCCAAGAGATGCTGGAACTGGAGGCGGACCAATGCTAAAAGGATGCTGAAATTAGAGACAACTGGAACTAAAGAGATACTGGAGCTGGAAACATCTGGAGAAGAGAAGAGACGAGTCGCTGCAACACACACTGAGCAAGGTACAGAGAGCTATTGAAAAGGCAAAGAGGAAGTGTCCTACAGCTCCCTATAAGAACCTTGAATCCTAGATGTCATCTAGGGCATTCCCGGTAGTTGCTTCTCCTGGCCTTTTAAAAGGTGTCCCTATGCACCTAGGAGTGCCGATGCTGGACAGCAAGGGAAGATGACACCCAAGCCGCAGTGGGCCCTGGAGTGAGGAAAAAGGCCATGTAAGTGGGCCTAGAGCCGGTAAGGCTTGCAGAGACTTCGGGATCACCCAACCCTAATAAGCTCTGCTTGGATGTAAAGTTTTGAATTTTGAGAAGGTATCTCTACTGCTATCTAAGCTGTATTGGCTCCCAATAAAAGCAAGGGTCACTTTTAAACTCTGTGCACTTATCTACCAAATATTGTATGGTATGGCCCCGGGCTATATGTTATCTCTTGTTGATCTTCTACCGTGTAATTCTGTTCTTGGGTCTAGAGATTATCTAGTGCTTCACTATCCAAATAAGAAAACTGTTTACAAATCAGTTTTTGCAGCTGAATGTTTTTATCAGGGCACGAAATGTTGGAACTCCTTGCCAAAGTCAATTAGGGGTCAGTGTGATTACATGATATTCCGTAAAATGTTTAAAAAAAAAAAAACACCTTTCCTCTTTGGGAACTTTTTAGGTGTGGATATTGATATACCTGCCTAGTCAATTTTTGGTTACTGAATCTTTGTTTTCAATGTTCTATATTGTTTTTAACTTTCTCTTTTTGTTGCAATGTACTATGTATTACAGTCTAGTATTATGTTCACTTTGTGTTCTGTACGATATGGTTTCACTGTAATGTTAGCCACATTGAACTCAGGTTGCTGGAATAATATGGGATATGTCATAAATAAATAATGGTAGTTGGAATATAACCAGAAATGGCCAATCAAAAAATGGGAGCTTATTAGCCAATGAGAGCTGAGTTTCTAAATGAGAGCTGAGTTTCTATTTCCACTTCAGGAGTTAACACCCTGTGCTGCTTGCTCTCTTCCTACTGGCTGTGGCTGAAGCTAGCCAGGAGCTACTTCTGGACTTACAGGAGCTGTAAGAGAAGCTCAAGAGGGATGGTGCAGATTTTTAGACAGGAAGATAGAACATGACAGAGAAGCATGAGATGATGAGAATGCTCTTTTAGAGAGGAACAGAGTTCTAGGACCTAAATGTATGGAATACTTTAAGCCCAAAAAAGGGTAAGCAATGGCATTTAAACTTCAATACCAGCCTCCTTCCAGCATGGGGGCCATTCTCCTAGTATGAGCCCTGACACCTGTGCAATTCATATTGCAAGTCTGACCCTAAAATGGAGGCACAAATGCAAAGATTGGCTCAGTATGCCAAATACTTGAGCCTGCTCCAGGTAAATGCAACACAAATTACCCTTCACTAGACACAGTGAAGGAGCATGCTCAATATTGGGGGTGCTTAGCACCCACAGAGCTGGCTTCTATGCATTAATGTAGCTTTATCCAAAAAGGCATCCAAGGAAGACTCTAGGCTTTATGAAAATGATTTACCAGAGATGATTTTGGATGGGGAAAGTAGTATGCCTTGGCAAAAAGTGGATATTTGCAAAGCATCTAGTAAATACTTCTTAAAATAGTTCAAAATCTGAAAAATTTATTTATTATTACATTTATATCTCACATTTTCCCACTGATCGCAGGCTCAAAGTGGCTTACAAAGTCTGTAGTGCAAGCTACAGTACAAGTAGAACAATTATACAAATTGAGAATAAGACATAAAATAACAATTAAACATCAAAAGGCAAGAGATAATAACAGTTAATATAGTTAATATATAGTTAATATATATATTATATAATATAATATATATATATATATATATATATATATATATATATATATATATATATATAGTTAATATATAGTTAATATAGTGTTTGTCTGACATTGCTGTCTGGATGTCTCAACGTCACCTGAAATTAAACATGACCAAAACCGAGCTTCTCATTTTCCCCCCCAAACCCACCTACCCACTCCCCCTGTTTTCTATTTCTGTTGATGGCTCTCTCATTCTCCCTGTCTCCTCAGCTCGAAACCTTGGGGTCATCTTTGACTCTTCTCTCTCCTTCTCTGATCATATCCAGCAGATCGCCAAGACCTGTCGTTTCTTTCTTTACAACATCCGCGCCTTCTGTCTCGCTGCACCCTACGCCTGGAATAAACTTCCTGAGCCCCTACGTCTTGCCCCATCCTTGGCCACCTTTAAATCTAGACTGAAAGCCCACCTCTTTAACATTGCTTTTGACTCGTAACCACTTGCCTCCACCTACCTTCCTCTCCTCCTTCCTGTACACATTAATTGATTTGATTACTTTATTTTTTGTCTATTAGATTGTAAGCTCTTTGAGCAGGGACTGTCTTTCTTCTATGTTTGTGCAGCGCTGCGTACGCCTTGTAGCGCTATAGAAATGCTAAATAGTAGTAGTAGTTAATTATTGTCCTTGGATCTGAATTTATAGTAATAGTTAATTCAGTTAAATTAATCCTGGGGAATAAGCTCTCAAACAATATTGATTTCAACAATTTTCGGAAGTTAAGGTAGTTCTGGGTAGATTTTACTTGTTTGGGTAGAGCATTCCATAATTGAATGCCTATGTATGTAAAGTTGGTGGCGTAAATTGATTTGTATTTACAGTCTGGGTAGTGTAAATTCAGATATGATCTTGAAGTACTGACTCTGTTTCTGGGTGTCATTGACTCTGTTTGTGGGTGTAATTGAAATTGATCAAACTCCTGTAACAACAAATGAACAAACTCTTAATTCTAAAAATTCTAAATACTTTTAGCTTTCTAGACAAAATAATGTTATTTTCAACATCAAGCAGGAGTTTCATGTCTGTCATCTGGTGTCCATTCATATTAGTTTTCAAATTCCCCACCTTTTACTTAATAAAAATATGCCTGTTCCAGATGATTTCATTAAGATCCAAAGTAAGGCTCAGTCTCCAGAGTAATCTGAGGCAGCTAAAAGCTAATGTCCAAAGTTGCAGAGCTAGCCAACAGAGTCCCAGTAGGCTGTCACTCCACTATATGTTGTACTCAAGCATCTGCTATTAAATTCATCTTGTAGGTGCTGCATCTTTCTGTAGCCAGGCATAGCTTTCCCCAATGTACTCTAGCTCTCCCAAGGACTAGGGAAGAATCTCTAACGCTAACAAAGTGATATGTAACAGACTTTGATTCCTCTCTCTCCATCTCTGCACATATTCAACAGATCGCCAAAACCTGTCGTTTATCTGCAATATTAGCAAAGTTCGCCCCTTCCTTTCTGAATACGCTGCCAGAACCCTTATCCACACCCTTGTCACTTCTCGCTTGGACTATTGCAATTTACTTCTCACTGGTCTTCCGCTCAGCCATCTCTCTCCTCTCCAATCTGTCCAAAATTCTGCAGCACGACTTATTTTCCGCCAGAATCGTTATACCCACACTAGCCCACTCCTCAAGTCACTTCACTGGCTCCCTGTCTGCTTCCGCATTCAGTTTAAACTTCTCGTACTGACCTTTAAATGCATCCACTCTGCAGCCCCCCATTACCTCTCCACTCTCATCTCTCCCTACATTCCTCCCCATGAACTCCACTCACTGGACAAATCTCTCTTGTCGTCCCCCTTCTCCTCCACTGCTAACTCCAGGCTTCGCTCCTTTTCTCTCGCAGCACCTTATGCCTGGAATAGACTTCCTGGACCTATACGTCTAGCTCCATCTCTACCTGCTTTCAAATCTATGCTGAAAACCCACATTTTCACTGCTGCTTTTTAGCTCCCATTACTTCCCTCACCCATAACTGTCTTGTCTGTATTATTTAGATTGTAAGCTCTTTTGAGCAGGGACTGTCTCTTTGTATCAGGTGTTCAGCGCTGCGTGCGTCTGGTAGCGCTATACAAATGCTAATAATAATAACAGACTTGACTACTGCAATGCACTATATAACAGTGTTAAGCTCACTGTCCTGAAGTGTTGTCAAATCATTCAGAACACGGATGTCAAATTGCTGTATTATGAGCAGGAAAGTTCAATCAGCTAAGAAACACCTGACAAAAAAACAAAACAAAACAGGTCTTCAAGGCTGACAAATTTTTTTAGATGCTGTTTTCAGGGGATAAATTATTCTAAAATGCTGGAGTCACAACCTTAAAGCACGGGCGCCTCATGCAGTCAAGTTAGATGAGTGAGAGGAAGAATAACAAGGAGATTGTGTTGAGAGGAGTGAAATGATCAAGCCAGTGTGTAAAGAATAAGGGAACAGTCAAGAAATGGGGGTAATCTCAAAGAGAAAACCCGATGAGCAATACAAGCAATCTTCAACGGCAAACAGTAGAAAGTTGGAGGCCAATGATCTTCAATCAGAAGCCTGGTGACATGACCATATTTCTTAGCTCCAAAGAGAAGCTACACAAAAGCATTCTGTGTGACCTGCCATTTCCTAACCTGAGAGATCCTCATTCGTTGACATAAGAAATTACAATAATTGAGATGAGAAATAACAGGGGAATTAATAAGGCAGCTCAACTTCAGGATGGTGGCAAAAAACTAAATAAATAAGGTCCTACACCACAGAGATCTAAGAGATTAAAACTGGACATATAAATACCATTATTTTTCCCACTTTTAGATAAAACAGATATTTCATTCCAATCAGCAACTGAGAAAAATTAAAAACAAGTTATATTTGAATACTGTTTCCCTTATGATATCAAAAAGTGGGTGGCCTAGTTGTCCCACAGCAGAGAAAACCCAATCTCAGCAAGGTCTCAACCATAACCCAGTCCAGGTACACGGCAAATACTGTTTCTCACTGCAGAAAATTTTGTAAATTAAAAATCAAGGGGAGAAAAATACAATACTATAAAAAAAATTACTGACAGATCACCCTTTGATTGAATAAAGTCCTCCTAATGAGGTTTCACTAACAGCTTATACAGAGGCATTACCACTTTCTTTTCCATGAAAGTGCAGGAGACAGTCTCTATGGCCAGCAGTAGTGGATGAAGTAAAGATGGCTGCTGATAAAGGAAATGATGTGGTATGATTGTGGTATGATTTGTTAGTGGAGGAGTAGCCTAATGGTTAGGGTGGTGGACTTTGGTCCTGGGGAACTGAGGAACTGAGTTCGATTCCCACTTCAGGCACAGGCAGCTCCTTGTGACTCTGGGCAAGTCACTTAACCCTCCATTGCCCCAGGTACAAATAAGTACCTGTATATAATATGTAAGCTGTATTAAGCCTGCCATGAGTGGGAAAGCGCGGGGTACAAATGTAAATAAAATTTTAAAAAAATACATTCTTTGGACCATACACTACTGCTGGCATGTCTCAAGAAACATGGGATGGCAGAGAAAGTTTTGGCTTTGTTTGGATCCTTTTTTAATTGGAAAGAGTTCGGTTAGTTTGCTGAGGTGAAATCAATTCGTGCTCCTATATAATCTTTATTCTACTACTTAACATTCTGGTGACCCTACATGAATCTGTATTGTAAGTAACCCACTCTTTTTAATATTATTTGGCCCCAGTGTGGCTTTACATACTACATTTTCACAGACAACAGTCAGATAAAGGCATTCATAGCAAAAGCAGAACAAGAGATGCAAACTGCAAAGCTGAGTGTTTGGGATGCTGGCAGCGATTAAAATTAAATCCTGGGAAAAACTTAGCTGCTATGGATCAGAAGGCATGATGTTCTGTTGAGAACTTGTCCAACAATTCTAGGTTGTGATTTGGAGTCACGAGAGGTAATAATGGCTTGCACACTGACTTATCTAATCCTACTCATGTCCTCTGTGTTTAGAAGGTTATTTTTTCACTTAAATATGATCCATAAACAGAAAGCTTACCTAGATTGAAATGCTTTGATGCCAATCATTTGCTTCCTAGTCACAATTATTCTTGATTATTGTAGCCCATTAGAATAGTACTGTGAAGGGTGCAACTGGTGCAGTATACAATTGAAAAGCTCTTTTTAAATGTTTATGCTGGGGGCTGACCATCTTTTCAGTCGCCTAAAAATTTTAACATTTAATATATTGGTTAGGATGTAATAACATTTTTTAAATCATTTGTTTCTTCTGGCTATAGACTGTCACATGGAAAACACTGAATAGACCAGATGTTGCCATCCAGTGGAAAGATCGGAACTGGCTCACAGACTTGTACCTTGCTGATGATACAGCACTGCTGGGAGAAATAAGGAACAGACTGCAGGAACAGGCCATTAGCTTGGAGAAGCCTGCTGGGATGATCTGAGTGAGAACCAGTGATGAAAAGACAAAGATCATACAAGTTAGTGGTCAAGCCTGGACTCCCAAATGACTGCTGTGAGTACAGTCACTCTCCTCTGGATGAAGCCAGTTTACATACAGTGTCACGAGGCTAGAAGTCTACCTTTCTTTTCTGATCAGTGCTCTGAGACACTGTAATCCATTTTTCTCCTGCCATAGGCAGAGGGCCGTCTGTAGTGCAGTGTCAGAGTACCCTTTTTTGAGCAGGCAAACAAAATAGAACAAAGAGTGCTAGCCCTCCCCACTTTCACAGGGACAGGGTCCTTCTTAATTACTTTAGCAGTTTAGTTTTTATTAAGGCTTCAGCCTTTCCCCCTGAGGCTATACTCATGTACTTTCTGAAGAATCTGTGACCTGCTATTATCTTTCTGTTCACAGTTCCCATTCTTGTAGCATGCTTACAACACATATACACACATACCTGTACACATATATTATTATTTTAAAGTGAACCAATGAAGAAGTTGATGTTATATACTCGAAAGCGAGTATCTTTGCTGATAACTAACTATGCAGAGCTGGCGCTAAAAAGATTACAGGGAAAATGTCCTTGAGACAGCTCGCTTTCGAGCAAAACGTACACTTTGGACAATAGAACCCCTGGGTCCGACTGAACAAGTTTTCAATAAGATAAGTCAAAAAAAGTATATAAGCTATATTTGAGATAAAAGAGAATGTTATTTTAAAATGAACCAATGAAGAAGTTGATGTTATATACATCACCAAAAAAAATTTTTTATTGTTGGCGGTGAACATCACTGAGGTCACTGGGAAGTGTATTAAAGTATATCTCAAGTGATTAAAAAGTTTAAGTATTTGAGTAAGATAGATGTGAACAAGCTTCACTGAATACACACGGAATCTATACTGGATACCAGGAAGCTTCATATTAGATATTCCTAGTGCATAGCCATATATCCCAGGTGATCTTGGGTTTTCCCTTCACTTCTTTGCATCTATGGATCCTCTGGCCTTAGCCCGCACTTTCTTGAACTCAACTGCCATTTCTTTCTGCTTCACCTCCCTTGGGAGCCTATTCAATGCACTCCCCACTCTTTCTGTGAAAAAAAATATTTTCTGATGCTTTTTATGTAACCTCCTTGGAGCCTCCTATTCTACGGTATTCTATTTTCATGCTTACTTCTTGCAAATTAATTATAAATTTGAGATATTTTATTCCTTATCATATTCCCTCAGACCCTCAACTCCTTTATGGTATACATATTTAGGGTCTTTACTAACATTAAATATGGCTTTTGTTGTAGACCCTGTGCCATTATAGTAGCCGTTCCTAGACGTCTTCAAATTTTGCAGAACTGGAAACCTTCTAGGTGAGGTCTACTACTACTACTTGACATTTCTAAAGCACTACTAGGGTTACGCAGCGCTGTACAATTTAACATAGAAGGACAGTCCCTGCTCAAAGGAGCTTACAATCTAAAGGACAAAAAGTGCAGTCAATCAAGATTGAGGCAGTCTAGATTTCCTGGATAGAGGTACAATGGTTAGGTGCTGAAAGCGACATTGAAGAGGTGGGCTTTGAGCAAGGATTTGAAGATGGGTAGGGAGGGGGCTTGGAGTATAGGCTCAGGGAGTTTATTCCAAGCATAGGGTGAGGCAAGGCAGAAAGGGCGGAGTCTAGAGTTGGCGGTGGTGGAGAAGGGTACTGAGAGGAGGGATTTGTCCTGTGAGCGGAGGTTACGGGAGGGAACGTAAGGGAAAATGAGGGTAGAGAGGTAATGAGGGGCTGCAGACTGAGTGCATTTCCTGCTATCACCGAAGTGGAAATCACCCATCTCCTCTCCTCCTCGAAAGCCACCACTTGTTCCTCTGACCCCATCCCCACCAACCTACTCAACACCATCACTCCTACCATCACCCCCACCATCTGTCATATCCTTAACCTCTCTCTCTTCACTGCATCGGTCCCGGACACCTTCAAGCATGCTGTGGTCACTCCACTCCTCAAAAAACCATCACTTGACCCTACCTGTCCCTCCAACTACCGCCCCATTTCCCTCCTACCCTTCCTCTCCAAGATACTTGAACGCGCCGTTCACAGCCGCTGTATTGATTTTCTCTCCTCTCATGCCATCCTTGATCCGCTTCAATCCGGCTTTCGCCCCCTACACTCAACAGAAACAGCACTATCTAAAGTCTGCAATGACCTATTCCTCGCCAAATCCAAAGGTCACTACTCCATCCTCATCCTCCTCGACCTCTCCGCCGCCTTTGACACTGTCAATCACAACCTACTTCTTGACACACTGTCCTCCCTTGGGTTCCAGGGCTCTGTCCTCTCCTGGTTCTCCTCTTATCTCTCCCATCGTACCTTCAGAGTACACTCTCATGGTGCGTCCTCCTCCCCTATCCCGCTCTCTGTTGGAGTTCCTCAGGGATCTGTCCTTGGGCCCCTTCTTTTCTCAATCTACACCTCTTCCCTAGGCTCCCTGATTTCTTCTCATGGTCTCCACTATCATCTTTATGCCGACGACACCCAGCTTTATCTCTCCACACCACAAATCACTGCGGATACCCAGGCCAAAGTCTCGGCCTGCTTATCCGACATTGCTGCCTGGATGTCCAACCGCCACCTGAAACTGAATATGTCTAAGACTGAACTTATTGTTTTCCCACCCAAACCCACTTCCCCTCTCCCTTCACTCTCTATCTCAGTTGATAACACCGTCATCGTCCCCGTCTCATCTGCCCGCAACCTCGGTGTCATCTTCGACTCCTCCCTCTCCTTTTCTGCGCACATCCAGCAGATAGCCAAGACCTGTCGCTTCTTCCTCTACAACATTAGCAAAATTCGCCCCTTCCTCTCCGAGCACACCACCCGAACTCTCATCCACTCTCTCATTACCTCTCGCCTTGACTACTGCAACCTACTCCTGACCGGCCTCCCACGTAGCCATCTATCTCCCCTTCAGTCCATCCAGAACTCTGCCGCACGTCTTATCTTCCGCCTTAACCGATATACTCATGTCACCCCTCTCCTCAAGTCACTTCACTGGCTCCCAATCGGATACCGCATACAGTTCAAGCTTCTCTTACTCACCTACAAATGCACTCGATCTGCGGCCCCTCCGTACCTCTCTACCCTCATCTCCCCGTACGTCCCTACCCGTAACCTCCGCTCTCAAGACAAATCCCTCCTTTCAGTACCCTTCTCCACCACCTCCAACTCCAGGCTCCGCCCCTTCTGTCTCGCCTCACCCCATGCCTGGAACAAACTCCCTGAGCCCATACGCCGTGCCCCCTCCCTACCCATCTTCAAATCAATGCTCAAAGCCCACCTCTTCAATATCGCCTTCGGCACCTAACCACTTCACCTCTTCTCAGGAAAACTTATCTACCCCAACTTGACATTTCGTCCTTTAGATTGTAAGCTCTTCCGAGCAGGGACCGTCCTTAATTGTTAATTTGTACAGCGCTGCGTAACCCTAGTAGCGCTCTAGAAATGTTTAGTAGTAGTAGTAGTAGTAGTAGTAAGAAGGAGAAGCTTGAACTGTATGCGGTATCTGATTGGAAGCCAGTGAAGTGACCTGAGAAGAGGGGTGATATGAGTATATCGGTTCAGGCGGAATATAAGACGTGCAGCAGAGTTCTGAACAGATTGAAGGGGGGATAGATGGCTAAGAGGGAGGCCAGTAAGGAGTAGGTTGCAGTAGTCAAGGCGAGAGGTAATGAGAGCGTGGACGAGAGTACGGGTGGTGTGCTCAGAGAGGAAAGGGTGAATTTTGCTGATGTTAAAGAGAAAGAAGCGACAGGTCTAGAGAAACATCATTACCTCCATTTTTCTATTGCCTATACCTCTCCTTCTGACTTTGGCCACACTTTATCACACTGTTTTATTGTCTTTAAATCATCAAACATGACCATACCAAGGTCCTTCTCTTTACAATAGTTTTGCTTCTTCATCAAACAGGGCAGGTGTTCTTTATCTTTTTTTGTTCCAGAACCCCTTTAATTGATCAATGAAACCCTCATACCCCCTTCCTAAACTATGTGTCCACTAGTGACTACTGACAGTTGCATATGTCGCTGCTAGTAACACAGTGACAGCAGATACAAATCTGAATGGTCCACTACCCATTATCAAAGTCAAGATCAAATCAACAATGAACATGATATTATATACTTGATCATGGTCTTTCTGGGACACAGACCATAGAAATCTGCCCGGCTCTGACCTTATGTTCCAACTACTGGAGTTGCCGTGAAAGCCCACTCGAGCCTATCCAAATTGGTCTTGTCATTTGCTGGACACAGGCTGTAAAGGTTTGCCTGGCACTATCCTCACGTTCCAAATTACTAGAGTTTCCATCGAAGCTCTCTCCAGCCCATCCTAAACTAGATTGCTATATGCAGGACTCAGACCATACAAGCCAGCTAAGCACTGGTCTTAGTTGCTATAGCCAGAGTCACCATCTAAGCACCACTTGACAAGCAAACACATATGAAACCCTTAAGTTTTGTTTTTATACAGTTTATTTTCTAATTAGAGATGTTCTGTGTTCATCCCATGCCTTTTTGAATTCCGACATAGTTTTTTTCTCCACCATCTCCCTTGGGAGGACATTCCAGGCATCATCCACCCTCTCTTTGAAAAAGAATTTTCTGACATTATTCCTAAGTCTACCACCCCACAACCTCAATTCATGTCCTCTAGTTTTACCGTTATCCCTTCTCTGGAAAATATTTGTTTCTATATTAATACCTTTCAAGTATATAAATGTATCATATCTCCCCTGTCCCTCCTCTCCTCTAGGGTATACACTGTGCTTTATTTGTAGAAAAAAAGGTGCCAGTACTCATTATGGGCGGGGGTCACCACATATGACTCCACCCCTATTATAGCCATGCCCACATTAGCCACACCCCTTATACCAGCCATGGAGCATATAAACAGACATCATTGAAAATAATATACTAGTACAGGAGAAAAAAACAACAAGATTTTTTTTCATTATAAATAATTTCTGTAAGCTGTTACAGCTCCAGTATACCCAGTGCAAAATAAGACAGCAGATGTAAATTCTCAAATTGGACATATTCCAAACACTAAAATGAAAATAAAATGATTTTTTCTACCTTTGTTGTCTGGTGACTTTGTTTTTCTATCCATATTGCTCTCAGTCTCTGATTCTGCTGCTCTCTATCTGTTCTCTTAACTCCGTTTCCAGGGCTTCCTTTCCATATATTTCTTTACTTTCCTCCTTTCTTCTTCATTTCTTGCCCTACATCCATAAGTAAAAGCTGGGTCCTCCTCCGTGGAATTGACTAGAGGAGGTATAACGTGGATCCAGCTTTTGCCTATTTTCTCCATCCACGTGCAGTTTTTCTCCTCTCTTCCCTTTCCCTCATCTCCATCCATGTGCATCTTCTTCTTTTTTCTTTCCTCCCCTTCATCCATGTCCAGCACTTCTCCTCTCTCCTCCCCTCCATTCATGTCCAGCATTTCTCCTCTCTCTTCCCTCCCCTGTATCCATATAAAGCAATAATTCTCTCTCCCCTCTCCTCCATCCAAGTCCAGCATTTCTACTCTCTCCCCGCCAACTCCTCCATTCATCCATGTCCAGCAATTCTCCTCTATCTCCTGCTCTCCTCTCTATTTCCAGCATTTCTCCTCTCTCCCCTGCCCTCCCCTTCCATGTCCAGCGATTCTCCTCTATCCACTGTCCTGCCCTGCCATCCATGTCCAGCAATTCTCCTCTCTCCCCTTCCCTCCCCTCCATGTCCAATGATTCTCCTTTCTCCCCTGCCCTTCCCTTCCATCCATGTCCAGTATGTCTCCTCTCTCCCCTGCCCTCCCCTCTCATCCATGTGCAGCGATTCTCCTCTGCCTCCTGTCCTCCCCTGCCATCTATGTCCAGCGATTCTCCTCTCTCTCCTGCCCTCCCCTCCCATCCATGTCCAGCAATTCTCTCTTCCCTGCCCTCCTCTCCATGTTCAGCATGTCTCCTCTCTCCCCTGCCCTCCCCTCTCATCCATGTCCAGTGATTCTCCTCTGCCCCGTCCTCCCCTGCCATCCATGTCCAGCGATTCTCCTCTCCCCTGCCCTCCCCCTCCATATCCAGTGATTCTCCTCTACCTCCTATCCTCCCCTCCCACCATGTCCAGCAATTCTCCTCTCCCTGCCCTCCCCTCCATGTCCAGCGATTCTCCTCTCTCCCCTGCCCTCCCCTCCATGTCCAGCAATTCTCTCTTCCCTGCCTTCCCCTCAAATCCATGTCTAGCGATTCTCCTTTCTCCCCTCCATGTCCAGCAATTCTCCTCTCTCCCCTGCCCTCCGTCCCCCTTCATGTCCAGTGAGTCGTTCAAACCCCAGCCCTCCCCCGCCCTCCCTCAGCTCCCCGACTTTCCTTGAAATATTTAATTTAACCTAGGTCGCGGCGAACCGGCAGTAAAAACAGCTGGCAGGCAGGCAGGCTTGCCTCCTCGTTGCTTCCCTTCCCTCTCAGCGCGTCCCGCCTTCCTCTGATGTGTTTTTACTGCCGGTTCGCCGCAACTTTAGGTAAATGAAAGATTTCAAGGAAAGTCGGGGAGCTGAGGGAGGGAGGGCAGGGGGAGGGGGAGGGGGAGGGGGGAGCATGAGTGCACGAACGGAAGGGAGCGGGCAGGTGAGCCAGACCTCACAAACAAGGTGCCGGTACACCGTAACAGCGCGTACTGGCACAAAAAAAGCACTTGGTATACATATTCAGGTCTTCCAGTCTCTTCTCATGTGTCTTTTGGCACAAACACTATATCATTTTTGTTGCCTTCCTCTGGACCACTCCAAGTCTTCTTACATCTTTAGCAAGATATGGCCTCCAAAACCTAACAATATTCCAGTTGAGGCCTCACCGACTTGTACAGGGGCAACAAACACCTCCTTTCGTCTGGCGTAAGCATAAGACCACAGAACTACAAGAAAAGTGCAAACAGTGTAAAAAATACTATCTATCACAATTAAAGGATGCTAAAACTACGTACTTCTCAAAAGAGATAAAAGAGGCAGCTAGTTCGCAGAAAAAACTATTCCAAATTATGAAACGTCTGACAACAATAACTAACGAAAAGAGAGAATCGCCTACTATTGACTCTGAAACTTTAGCTAAGTTCTTTAGCTCTAAAATCGAGAAATTAAGAGCCCTTTTCCCAAGGGTACCAAGGCTCAGTTATTTTGACAATTCCCCAAGTTCACAACTATTGGTACCCTGGAAGGATTTTGAAATTCCGTCTGCCAAATCATTATTTACCTTGGTTGCAGGTTTATCCCCCACTTACAGTTCATTGGATCCTATACCTTCTGCATGGCTGAAAAAACATTCGCTAGAAGTCCAGCAGTTTATGTACTCAATTGTCATGTTGAGCCTTTCTGATGGGATAGTTCCCACTACTCTGAAAGAAGCGCTAGTAAAACCTAGTCTAAAGAAAGCCTCATTGGATCCCTTATTACCTTCTAACTATAGACCAGTCTCTAATCTTCCTTTTCTATCCAAAGTTATAGAGACAGTAGTATTTAGACAGTTGCAAACTTATGTGGACTCAAAAAATTTGTTACATCCCAGACAATCGGGTTTCAGGAAAGGTCACAGTACAGAGACCATTCTGACTTCACTGTTAAGTGAAATCCATGCAAAATTAGAACTTGGTTATATTGCCCTGGTAGTTTCATTAGATTTGTCTGCGGCCTTTGACCTAATCAATCACAACCTACTCATTGATAGATTGAGTGAGATTGGTATTTCAGGGACAACTATGAAATGGTTTATATCCTTTCTAACAAATCGCTCATTTAAAGTAGTTCAGCAGCAATCCTGTTCTGCATCCTACAACTTATCATGTGGAGTACCTCAGGGTTCGGTTTTATCTCCACTACTGTTCAACCTATTCATCAGTCCCCTGGCGCTCCTCATTCAAACAATGGGTATAAGTTTTTACTCATATGCAGATGATTTTTTGCTTATCCATTATGTTAGACCATTGAACATAGATCTTACACCCATTCAAGTATGCTTGGATAGAGTAGCAGACTGGTTAACTACACATCAGCTGGTACTGAACCCGGATAAGACTACAACATCTTGGATAGTAGGGCAAGGCACATATCCCTCTGTAGTACCTGTGCTATTTGGTCAGAATATTCCAACAGTTAAGTCTTTTAGATATCTCGGGGTCATTATTGATTCCGCATTGACCTTTGAGGAACAAGTATCCGATGTAGTGAAAAAATCTTTCTTTCATCTGAGACGGCTTCGGTCAGTCAGAAATTCAATAAGTAAGGGCTCTCTCAAAACGCTGACATCTGCATATATTACTTCACGTTTAGACTATTGTAACATTATATATGCAGGGATTACCCAAGCAAATTTAAAGCGATTACAAAGAATTCAAAATACAGCAGCACGTATGATCTGTAGGGCCCGGAGGGATGATCGAGCAACACCTTTATTGCATCATCTGCACTGGCTCCCGGTTGAAGCAAGAATAAAGTTTAAGGCTCTTGTCCTTACACACAAAGCCTTTCACACATTAAACCCCAGCTACTTGTCGAATTTAACAATCCCCTACACCGCTATGCGAACTCTCAGATCCCTAACAGATAACAGGTTAGTCATTCCCCCTCTTACTAAGGCTAGGTGGGAATCTACACGGAGATCGGCTTTTTTCTACCTGTCACCCTCTCTTTGGAATAGCCTTCCAAAGGAGATCAGACTAGAGAAATCTTATCTCCATTACCGAAAACTTCTGAAAACCTTTCTCTTTATAAGCTATGTAGAACAGAACTTGGCATAATGAGATAAGGTCAAAAAGACAAAGAAAAATGGGATAGCTTAATTGTATACTAGATTTTTAATTTGTATTGATTTATTATGTAGTCTATCTTGATTGCTGTGCTTTTCTGTCACGAATGGAATTCCTATGTTTGTTTATTTGTATATACCAATTTTTTTATATATATGTAAACCGTTCTGTTTTGCAGTTGCAACAAGACACGGTATATAAATCAACATAAATAAATAAAATAAAATAGTTACACTTCTCTCTATACAGCCTAGCATCCTTCTGGCTACAGCCACTGCCTTGTCACACTGTTAGTTGCTAACACGTAGCTAAAATTACACAGTAATATACTAATTACTGCCTTCATTCTGTCTAAAAAATTTCAATAACTTGCCTCAGATTTCAAGACCCTTCTCCACACCTCGTTTGACCTCTTCCTGTACCCTTTGGACTGTGGGCACCACTGGTTAAGAACCCCTGCGCTAGGCCCCTGGATATCTGCATTGATTTTTCCTTTTTCTCCCCCCCCCCCCCCCCCATTTGAACCTTAATTACCAATCACTTCACCTCTCCAAGTTTTCTTAGATCACTCCTCATTCTGTTTATTCATTCAAGGGTGTCCACTCTGTTGCAGATCTTAGTGTCATTTACAAAAAGGCAAATGTTTTCTTGTGGTCCCTTTGCAATATCACTCAAAGACATTGAGCAGAACTGGCCCCATGCTACAGAACCCTGAGACACTCTACTAATCACCTTCTTTTTTTTTTTTTATCTCTGAGTAAAGGCCATTATCCTCTCTTTCAAACAGTTTCTAATCCAGTCCACCACCTTGAGGCCCAGCCCAGGCCATTCAATTTATTTATGAGCCTTCTATGCAGGATGGTATCAAAAACTTTGTTGAAATCCAAGTTTATTACATCAAGTGCATCTGCCTGATCCAAATCTCGTCACCCAATCAAAAATATTGATCATATTTATTTTGATACATTTTCCTCTGGTAAAGCCACACTATCTCAGATCCTGCAACCCACTGAATTCTAGATAGTTAAGAGAATTTGTCCTCAAATATGAGCCGAACCGATACTGAGAAAATGAGTGGGTTGAACATACCTGCACTTGAAAGATTCTGATATCAGGTCCAAACAGCTTCATCTCCTCTGGAAACTGATCAAACACATGCAAGTAAGGTACATGGCCACCAGCCACAAACCTGTGCAGAATGAAGAATAACTTCAGATTCTAGCATAAGCTCCCTATTCAGATGCAGAATTATACACTCAAAAGTCCTGCACAGTCACTTGAGCTAGCAGTTAAAAGTATAAAATGGTAACCATCCTAGGTGTGGCCATGGAACCACTGGACCTGAAAATTCCTTTTGACGTTTTGTTTCCAGGATTAAATATAGAGTATGAACAGCATATGTCACACAGGCATCCATCCTAAACAAAAGCTGGAAAAAATCTCATTATATGCAGGTACTTTTTCTGTCCCTAGTAGGCTCACAAACTAAGGGGGGAGGGGTTTGGTACCTAGGGCAATGGAGGATTTAAGTGACATGAAGTGGGAATTGAACCCAGTTCCCCAGGACCTCAGTCCGCTTCACTAACCATTAGGCTATGCCTCCACTCTTTCACACTGAATAGGAATAAAACACAAAAACAGAGCGAAGAAAAGAAAAGAGTCACTTAGCAAAGTAAATCTAAACCCACTACGCAAAAAAAAAAAAAAAATCTGTTTCAAGCGTTGTTTGCCACATATAAACTGGAATGATTTACTTTCTGGAAACATCTAGGAGAAAGTGAAGCAAACGTAAAGTTCACAGTTTTCTTTCTAATGACTCATCTAGGAAAGGCGCAGATGCAAACTACCAGGTTGGGGGATAAGGATTAGAGCAACAGCCTGGTAATGGCAGAATCACTGCCAGCCCAGGCTCAGTAACACAACCCTGGCATTCTTTTTACATTCACGACACTGAGATATGACAGACATATGAGACACATATGAGACAAAGCAAGTTACCACTCTCCCTTTCAAACCTGTCTCCAGATTAGCTTTATATTTATACTACACAAAATCATAATGAATTTTTGATTCAAAATTTATATTTGCATTTTTTAAATCATACATAAATCATACATAAACAATATGCATAGAAAATGTCCACATCAAAGGAAGAGCTTAAGAAATAGAAAAAAATCAAATTGAAGTAATCAAGCAAAAACTATGTCCTGCTACATCAGCACCTATACAATTTAGTCTATTTTACTCTCATCTTCTCATCTGTCAATACAAACATATTATCCAGCATCAGAATTATTTAGCTTCTTTAACTGTAAGAAAAGGTTCTAACTGAGAAGGATAAAAAAATATATAACTTAAACCAAAGAGCTTTAATATGCACTTACAGGGGAACTTTAAAAAGAAAGCTGCCCCTATTTCAAGCACACGAGACTTTAATTGAAGAAATTGTTTCCTATGTAATTGTGTGACATGAGCCACATCAGGGAATATTTGAAGTTTACCACAACAAATCTTTCTTCTTAAAATAAGACTTCAAAATCAACAATTTATCCTTTTCAGATACAGAAGAGACCAAGAGGGTAGCTCGTTCTGTGAAATTATCCTGAGATATATCAAGAAACTGAGGGGCCCTTTTACTAAGCTGTGTAAGCGTCTACGCACGCTCTACGCATGCCAAAATGGAGTTACCACCCGACTACTGCGTGGCTCAAGGTAATTTCATTTTTGGCATGCGTTCAATATGCATGTCTGAAAAATATTTTTTATTTTTGGGTGCGCGTAATGGACACGAGCCAAGTGGTATTTGGCATGTGTAGGTCATTACCGCCCTGTTACTGTGCGAGTCTTTACCATTAAGTCAATGGCTGGCAGTAAGGTCTCAGGCCCAAAATGGACGAGCAGCAATTTTCATTTTGCTGCACATCCATTTTTAGCAAAAAAAAAAAAAAAAAAAAGGCCTTTTTTTACAGGCGCAATAAAAAAAATTGATTGGCGCACACCCAAAACCCGCGCCTACACTACTGCAAGCCATTTTTCAGCGCGCCTTTGTAAAAGGGCCCCCGAGTTAAATTAAAAGATTCATCTGGACCTATAACATCAGGCTCGCCATCCTTCTTGGAACTCTGTTTCATAGAAGAAATGTAAAAGCACAGAGAAATTAAGATACTATCAGATTCTGTGCATATATATTATTATTGCTTTTCAAGATTGTGTTTTTCTTGCTTGATACACTCCATTTTTTGAAATTCCATGTGTGAATAGATAGAAATTCCATGTCTGAAAGCAAAGAATTATCAGACAGATGAAGATATGTTAACAGAAACTAGAAAAGCTAGCAAATTTGGTACAGAAGTACATAAGCAATGCTATACTGGGAAATGACCAAAATGTGAAAAATTGCAGGAAGGCCATAGGAAGTTGAAAGACTGGGCATCCAAATGGCAGATGAGATTTAATGTGGACAAGTGCAAAGTGATGCTCATTGAGAATAATAATCCAGATCACAGTTATTTGATGCTAGGTTCCACTCTAGGAGTCAGAACCCAAGAAAAAGATCTAGGTATCATCGTGGACAATAAGCTGAAATCTTCTGCCCAGTGTATGGTAGCGGCCAAAATAAAGCAAGCGGAATGCTAGGAATTATTAGGAAATGGAAAAAAATAAGACAATATTATAATGGTTCTGTGCTGCTCCATGGTGGAACCACACTTTCAGTACTGTGTGCAATTCCAGTCACCATATAATAAAAAAGATATAGCAGAATTAGAAAAGGTTCAAACAAGGGTGACCAAAATGGATAAGGGGATGAAACTCTTCTCATATGACGAAAGGCTTAAGAAGTTAGGACTCTTCAGCTTGGAAAAAGGATGGCTGAGGTCTACAAAATACCGAGTAGTGTAGAAAAAAAAATCGATTTTTGTATTCTTTCAAAAAGTACAAAGACTAGGGGGGACACTCAAGGAAGTCGCATGGTACTACTTTTAAAATGAAAAGGAAGAAACATGTTTTCACTCAACAAATAGTTAAGCTCTGGAACTCGTTGCTGGAGGATGTGGTAACCAGCAGTTACTCTATCTGGGTTTAAAAAAAGGGTTGGATAAGTTCCTAGAGGAAAAGTCCATAGTCTGCTATTGATATTGACATAGGGAAGCCAGTGTTTACCCTGGGATTGGTAGCATGGAATGTTGCTACTATTTGGGTTTCTGCCAGGAATTTGTGACCTGGATTGGCCTCTGCAGGAAAAAGGATACTGGGTTAGATGGCACATTGCTCTGACCCAGAATGGCTATTCTTATGGGTGGCAGTAAGGACTCATATACTAATTTTTGTTAATGGCCACACGCTAATGACATTATACACGTGGCCATTTTCCAGCTGCAATAAAAATGGCCTTAGTATATGAGAAAGACATGGAATGTTGCTACTATTTGGGTTTCTGCCAGGTACTTGGGAACTGAATTGGCCACTGTTGGAAATAGAATGCTGGGCTAGATGGACCACTGGTCTGACCTAGTACAGCTATTCTTATGTTCTTTAATAAATAAGCCTTGTCTAACCCTGTTCCTATGTGAAAAAAGTCTTTATTGAATTTGATCCAAAGTATGTAAACAGACATTCATGTTTGTCTTTCTGGAGATGCAGGCTAGACAAATCCTTAGTCCCAGGATCCAAGACCCCTTTACTTATAAGTGTTAGTCTTTGTACCTTAATCCCACCTTTCTGCCTGAGGGCAAGTTCACAAACCAGGCTTTTAATGTTTGCTTCTGAGTGAAAAGTCATAGCTCTGGAAGACTTATAGCTAAATCCATTAGTTCCAGGAAGCTCTAACTGCAATTTGCCTTCTTATAATGTAATCATTGTTATTATCACATCTAGCACCACCTCTGGCTCTTCTATGTCATATTACCAACAGAAATCTGTTTGTCGACACGCTTTAGTAGACAGGCAATTTTCTTCCTTTTTACATTTAAAACTTGATAACATCATTCCAGGAATAACATGTATAGAATGTATAGAATGTTTGTACATTTGGGAAGCTTGCCAGGTGCCCTTGGCCTGGATTGGCCGCTGTCGAGGACAGGATGCTGGGCTCGATGGACCCTTGGTCTTTTCCCAGTGTGGCATTACTTATGTACTTATCAATCAAATTTTAGTTCTTAGAATATGAGTAGAAAAGTTTTGGAATTTTTTTTTACCTCCATAGAGCTTGAAAAGTAGCTGAGAAAATCAAATTACATAATATAGTTTATTGTTGGGAAACCAAGAAACAGCATAATATCACAACATTTGAAAGAAGTCCCTGTTAACATTAATGATGCTGCAAAGTCACGCTAAAAAAAAAATACTAAATGTTACAAAAAAAATAAACCTTAAAGAAAATGCCTAATTACTTATTGCCTAATTGTGTATTTTTGCTGAGAGGCTTTGTACATTTTAAAGCATACCATGAAGTTTTAAAATTTTCCTTCACAGTGAAGGGAATGCAAGACAGCAGTTTCTTATCATAATGAAATAGTCTCAGCAGAGCATCATAGAAATAACAGAACCTGCTTTAGATAGCAAGTAAACAAAACCATTAAAATCCCTTTTTCTTCTCCATCCCACCCTGCCCCCCCATCTTTTTATTTTAATTTACCTTTCATTTCAGAGAAGAACCAAGTTTGATTGCATCCCTCACTTCACCAGTCCCAGCTATATTCATGTAAATACACAGAAACAATGGGCAGGCTTCAGGAATAGTGAGTTGCACTAATGGAAAGAATATTATTAGGCAAGACCTAGTTTCTCCTTCCATATCATCCAGTACCACTATTCCAGAACTTATGGGATGTCCAAAAGCAATTCCTAGGTGAACTCCTGGAACTGTCACTTGCAAAACCAAAGCTCCAAAAATGGCCTCAGAATGAGTTGCAGCATCCACCCTATAAAGATTGACAAAAGTATGCAAGGTCAACCATGTCACTGTCTTGCAAATATCAGCTAGCGAAATCAAAGTGATCTACGCCCAGAAGGCAGCCATTCGCCATGTAGAGTGAACTCACAAGGAAGAGAGTGGATGCTTCCCTGAAAGAATATAGGCTGAGACAATAGATCTTTTAGCCATACCACAGTCGTGGGCTTGGATGCCACCAGGCCCTATTTCTGTTTACTGAAAAGGACAAAAAGCCTGTCCAACCTTCAAAACTCATTGGTGAATTCCAAATATCTCAGGAGAACCCTCTTCACATCTAAGGGCCTAAAAGGAAGGCTTCTGACTCTCCCAGGCTTCCCTACAAAATGAAGGAAGCTTCATGGACCAGTTAAATATGGAATGCTGATACCTCTTTTGGGGTAAAGGCAGGAATCATCCAAAAGCGAGACCCTCTGCTTCTGTAAAATGGAGAAACAGACCCTTACAAGACAGGGCCTGGAGTTCCAAAATGCAACACGCTGAGGCAATAGCCACCAAAAACACCATTTTCAGTATAACATCCTTTAGACTGGCTTTCTTGAGGGGCTTGAATGGAGCTTTTTGAAGAGCTCAAAGGACCAAGTTGAGAATCCATTTTAGACAAACCAGATGGGAAACCAAATATGACCCCACCCTTTCAAGAACTTGACAATGTCTGGGTGTCCCACCAAAGACAAATGTTGCAAATGGTCCCTAAAACACACCAAGGCCACTACCTGAACCTACAGAGAACCAAGCACCAAGCTCCTTTGTAGGCCCAACTGGAGAAATGCCAGGATGTCGGCATTCGAGAAAGACAAAGGAGAATTTCCTCTCTTCACACAACAACCTTCAAAGGTCCTCCAAACCCTGGCATAAGCTGCCAAAGTAGAGCACTTCCTAGCCTGTAGCAATGACAGAATCATAATATCTCTTACGCCTCAACTGTGCCCTTTTCAAATGGCCAAGCCATAAGACCAAAGGGGGAGGGATCTTCCATGAACACTGGGGCCTCGAGGCAGTAACCCTCGACCTTGCGGATGCTGAAGCAGTGCCCATCGAGAAGTCAAATTAGATCTGTGTACCACAGCCACCTTGCCAGTCTGAGGCCATCAGAATCACCAGATCTTGATGCAATATGATCCTCCGAGCACTCGGCCCACCATTGGCCATGGGGGGGAAGAGCAGGCTGTTTTTGGCCAAGGCTGGAGGAGAGCATCTAGGTCAAGTCAGTCTGGCTTCTTCCGACTGAAGAATCTGGCCACCTTGGCCAGATTCAAGGCCATCAAGTCCAAATGTTGTGAACCCCAGCGATCCACAGTTGAAACTAACATCAGACAACTCCCACTCACCTGGACCTAAGGAGTTCCTGCTGAGAAAATCCACCTGCGCATTCAGATATTCTGCAATGTGGGCTGCTGATGGGAAAAGGAGATGCTTCTCTGCCCAACACAAGAACATGCCATTCTCTGTCACCAGCTACCAGCTGCTTGTCCTCTCTTGCTTGTTGACATGAGCCACTGCCATTGCATTGTCTGAGAGAACTCTGACTGGGACACTGGCTAGAAACAGAACAAAGGTCTTTAAGGCATTCCAAATTGCTCTAAGTTCCAGAGAACTGACGGACTACTGTGCCTCTGTCTTTGACCAAGTTCCCTGTAGCAGATGAAACCCCAGGCCAAGGGGCTGGCATCTGTTGTCACTATCTCCCAGTGACAAAACACTGGAAACAAAACACTGACGCTCAAATTCTTCACCGACAACCACCACTAATAACTCTGCTTGGCTGCCCAAGTCAACAGTAGGTGAAGGGTATACTTTTGGGAGACTGGAGACCAGTATCTGAGAAGAGACTCTTGAAGAGAGTACTTATGAGCATGTGCCCAGGGAACCATCTCCATTGTGGCTGTCATGAAGTCCAGCACTTGGACACAGTCCCAAACTTGAGGCTTACGCTGATGAAAGAGAAGCTGAATCTGAAACACCAGCTTCAACTGCCTGCAATCTTTAAGAAATATTCTTTCCCACTTCATATCAAAGAGCACCACCAGATATTCTAGAAACTAAGGAATGAGCCTGCTCTTTTTGAAACTAATCACTAACCCAACGACTAAAAGAGATGGTCGACTGTAGAAGTTGTGGCCTCACTATTGGGGAAAGGTGGATACTGAATGAGCCAGTCATCCAGGTAAGACTGTATTCTGATTGATGCAGGTAGGCTGCTACCACCACCATAACAGCATGGAAAACATTCTTGGAGCAGTCGCCAGCCTGAATTGCAAAGACCTGAATTAGTAGTGACAGCCTAGTACCACAAACCACAAAAACTGCTGATGAGGCCAAATGGGAATATGAGGTCTAGAGCTGTGAGATATTTCCCTACTCGCACTGAGGCTATGACTGAGCACAAAGCTTCCATGTGGAAGTGCGACACCCATAGGCAATGGTTTAGGCCCTTGAGGTCTAACGCCGTTCAAAAGATGGGAAAATTAGATTCTTACCTTGGTAATTTTCTTTCCTTTAGTCACAGCAGATGAATCCATTACGAATGGGTTGTGTCCACCTACCAGCAGGGGGAGACAGAGAACACTGAAAACCATAGTGCCTCTAGGATGGCTAGCTCCATCTGCCTCTCAGTATTTTGAAGCTTCCAAAGCAGTGTTAAACCGCAAAGTAGCATAACATGAACATTCCTCACAGCGAAAGAACGCCCCAGAACAGGAGCAATAACACAAAGGAGGGACAAACTCAACCTCCTGTAGAAGAACAGAAATCCTGTTTTCCAACTTCTCCCAATGAGGGAACATGTCTGCAAGAAAAACTGAACACAAAACAGAGTCAATCAGGGAGGGATCATGGATTCATCTGCTGTGACTAAAGGAAAGAAAATTACCAAGGTAAGAACCTAATTTTCCCCTCCTTATCATCAGCAGCAGATGAATCCATTACGAATGGGATGTATCAAAGCAATCCCTAGATAGGGCGGGAACAAGCCACACCACGCGCCAGCACTTGTGCTCCAAAAAGCGCGTCCCTCCTGGCAGCCGCATCCAGCCTGTAATGTCGGGCAAAAGAAAGCTTAGAAGCCCAAGTTGCTGCACTACATATCTCTTGAAGAGAGAGTGCTCCAGTTTCAGCCCAAGAGGAGGAAATCGCTCTTGTGGAATGAGCCTTAAAGGCATCAGGCAGAGGCCGGCCAGACAGCAGATATGCAGAAAAAATGGGTTCCTTAAGCCAACGGGCTATAGTGGCTTTAGACGCTGGAGACCCTCTGCGAGGACCTGACAACAATACAAAAAGGTGATCAGAGGTCCTGAAAGCATTTGACATCTGCAGATACTGCAACAGAGCCCGGCACACATCCAGGAGGTGCAACTGCCCAAAGGATTCTGGAAACTCCTCCCTAGTAAAGGAGGGCAATTAGATAGGCTGGTTTAGGTGAAACGCTGAAACCACCTTAGGCAGGAAGGAAGGCACAGTACGTACCATTACTCCGGACTCTGAGAATTGCAGAAAAGGGTCTCGACAGGACAGCGCCTGGAGCTCAGATACCCGACTCGCCGATGCAATGGCCACCAAAAAGACCGTCTTTAGAGTCACATCCTTCTCCGAAGCTCGCTTCAGCGGCTTGAAGGGCAAACACTGAAGAGCCTTTAATACTAGCCCCAGGTTCCAGGCTGGGCAAGGGGCCCACACGGGAGGCCGGAGCCGAAGCACCCCTCTCAGAAACCGTGCAATGTCCGGATGTGAAGCCAGGGAGAGGCCAGCGACCTTCCCCCGAAAGCATGACAATGCTGCCACTTGAACATGCAGGGAATTATAGGCCAAGCCTTTTTGTAAACCACCCTGCAGAAAGTCAAGCATCGGCGAGACAGAAGCCCGCATGGTTGTGATTGCTTTAGAAGCGCACCAAGCCTCAAACTGGCGCCAGATCCGAGCATAGGCAATGGAAGTGGAATGCTTGCAGGCCTGCAAGATAGTGGAGATGACCTTGTTAGAATAGCCCTTGTCCCTCAATTGCGCCCTCTCAATAGCCATGCCGTAAGACCAAAGCGGCATGGATCCTCCATGGTGACCGGGCCCTGCGTCAAGAGGTTCGGAGCCAGAGGCAAAGGAAGGGGAGCCTCCACCAGCATCCGCCGGAGGTCCGCATAGAAAGGCCACCTGGGCCAATCCAGGGCAATGAGGATCACCAGTCCTTAATGTAGCCGAATTCGCAGGAGGAGCCGCCCTATCAAGGGCCAAGGAGGGAACACATAACAGGAGGCCCGGAGGCCAGGGTTGAGCCAAGGCATCCAACCCCGCTGAGCGAGGATCTCTCCATCTGCTGAAAAAGGACGGGACTTTGGCATTTGTGCTTGACGCCATAAGATTCATTACGGGCTTTCCCCATTTGGCACAGATCTGAAGGAACACTTCATCTGCCAGTTCCCACTCCGCTGGGTCGATTTGATGCCTGCTTAGAAAATCGGCTTGCACGTTGCTCTGACCTGCTATGTGAGCTGCTGACAGAAGCTGCAGATGTAGCCCGGCCCAGTGGCAAATTAGAGCGGCCTCCGCAGCCAGTGCTCTGCACTGAGTGCCGCCTTGTCGATTTTTGTAGGCCACTGCTGTCGTGTTGTCCGACAGAATTCTGACAGCCAGTCCCTCCAGGGTTTTGTGAAAGGCCAGAAGCGCCTGAAATATCACTCTCAGCTCTAAGCGATTAATGGACCACCCCGTTTCCTCGGGTGTCCACAGACCCTGGGCATAGCTTCCCTGGCAATGTGCTCCCCAGCCCTTCAGGCTGGCATCCATTACCACCAGGCACCAATCGGGAAGCGCTAGCGGCATTCCTCGCTGCAGCATGCTGTCTGAGAGCCCCCACTCCATACTGAGTCGGGCCGCAGGGAGCCATGTGAGTCTGCCTTGATAATTGTTGAAGCAGGGCAATCTGCAGAGGTCTCAGGTGCGCTCTCGCCCATGGCACCACTTCTAAGGTGGCCGTCATCGACCCCAACAGCTGGACAATGTCCCAAGCTTGCGGGCGAGGCATCTCAGGAGCAGACGGACCTGATTCTGAAGCTTGCACCGCCTTTGGTCGGGTAGATAAACAAACCCCAAGGCCGTGTTGAACCGGACCCCCAAATATTCTAGAGATTGAGAGGGGGTCAGGTGACTTTTGAGTATATTGATAACCCAGCCCAGAGATTGCAGTATTAGACCACTCTGGCTGTGACATGATGACTCTTCTGCCGAGTCCGCTCTGATGAGCCAGTTGTCTAGGTACGGGTGAACCCAGATACCCTCTCGCCTGAGAAAGGCAGCTACTACCACCATTACCTTGGAAAAGGTTCGGGGAGCTGTGGCGAGGCCAAAAGGCAAGGCCCGAAACTGGAAATGTATTCCCAACACCGCAAATCGGAGGAACCATTGGTGCGGGGGCCAAATAGGTATGTGCAAGTAAGCTTCTTTTAGGTCCAGAGACGTGAGGAACTCTCCTGGCTGTACCGCCGCAATGACGGAGCGCAGGATTTCCATGTGAAAATGCCAAACTCTGAGACTTGTTGACTTCCTTCAAGTCGAGAATGGGCCGAAAAGACCCACCTTTTCACGGCACCACAAAGTAAATGGAGTAACGACCGCAGCCATGTTCAGCGGAAGGCACAGGGATCACCGCCCCAAGGTGCAGCAAGACTTGCAGGGTCTCCTCTACCGCCACCCGTTTGACGGCAGTATCGCATCGGGACTCCAAAAACACGTCTCTCACCGGGGCATTGAATTCCAATCGGTAACCTTCTCTGATCAGGTCCAGGACCCACTGATCTGAGGTAATCTTGGTCCACTCCTCTAGAAAGAGGGAAAGGCGTCCTCCTACAGCTGTAAAAGAGGAGTGGACCGGCGCACCATCAATGAGAGGGTCGCCCTTGAACTCCAGGCCTCTGCGGATCGCTTGTTCGAGCAAAAGGAGTTCCTCTGCTGAAAACGGGCACATTGAGTAAACCCAGCAGAGCGCCCCGGGCGATACCTTCTAGCTTCATGGAAGCGACGTCTAGAGGAGAAGGGAACCACCTGACCCTTGGAAGAAGGCCGCGGCCTATCCTCAGGTAACCGCTGGGGTTTAGCATTCCCCAGGTCTTTAACAATCGTCTCCAACTCCTCTCCAAATAACAGAAGTCCCCGAAAGGGCAACTTCACCAGCCTTTGCTTAGAGGCCATGTCAGCCGCCCAATGCCGTAGCCATAGAAGGCGGCGGGCGGACACCGCCACAGACATCTGTTTAGCCGAAGCTCTAACCAGATCATAGAGGGCGTCAGCTAAAAATGACAAGGCCGACTCCATGCGCGGTGCAACCTCAGCGAGGGACTCCGCACCATCCATGGGCTGTTCCACTGCCTGTTGTAACCAAGAAAGGCAGGCTCGAGCAGCATAAGAACTGCTAGGCTAGGCCCGAAATCTCAAAGGACCGTTTTAGCGCTGATTCCAGGCGTCGGTCCTGAGTGTCCTTCAGGGCGACCTCTCCCTCTACTGGGAGGGTGGTCTTTTTTGTCACAGCCGTGACTAAGGCATCCACTTTAGGCATCCCAAAACGGACCAAGTGCTCCTCACTCAGAGGGTAAAAATGCCCCGTCGCCCTGGCCACTTTCAAGGGCCCCTCTGGGTCAGCCCATTGAGCAGAAATAAGTTCTTGGATGGAGACATGCAAAGGAAAGGCTCGAGCAGGCTTCTTAGT